>NC_092333.1:565030000-565402500 GCF_046630445.1 Rutidosis leptorrhynchoides
GGGAGTTTTGATGTGATAATCGGCATGGACTGGTTGAAAAAGGAGAGAGCGGAAATCGTATATTACAAAAATGCAATTCGCATTGTACGAGAAAAAGGAAAACCTATAATGGTGTACGGAGAAAAGAGCAACGCGAAGCTAAACCTTATTAGTAATTTGAAGGCGCAAAAACTAATAAGAAAAGGTTGCTATGTCATTCTAGCACACATCGAAGAAGTCAAACCCCAAAGAAAAGAACATCAATGATGTTCCCGTCGCAAAAGAATTTCCCGATGTATTTCCAAAAGAATTACCGAGACTACCTCCACATCGATCTGTTGAATTTCAAATAGATCTCGTACCATGAGCTGCACCAATAGCTCGTGCTCCATACAGACTCGCACCCAGTGAAATGAAAGAACTCCAAAGCCAACTAAAAGAACTTTTAGAGCGTGGTTTTATACGACCAAGTACATCACCATGGGGAGCTTCTGTTTTGTTTGTCAAAAAGAAGGATGGTACATTCAGGTTGTGTATCGACTACCGAGAGTTGAACAAACTTACCATCAAGAATCGTTATCCACTACCAAGAATCGACGACTTATTTGATCAACTACAAGGCTCGTCAGTTTATTCGAAGATTGATTTACGTTCTGGGTATCATCAAATGCGGGTGAAGGAGGATAATATTCCAAAGACTGCTTTCAGGACGTGTTACGGTCATTACGAGTTTATGGTTATGCCGTTTGGGTTGACTAACGCACCAACTGTGTTCATGGACCTCATGAACCGAGTGTGTGGACCATACCTTGACAAGTTTGTCATTGTTTTTATCGATGACATACTTATTTACTCAAAGAATGATCAAGAGCACGAAGAACATTTGAGAAAAGTGCTAGAGTTGTTGAGGAAAGAAAAACTGTACGCTAAGTTTTCAAAGTGTGCATTTTGGTTGGAAGAAGTTCAATTCCTTGGTCATATAGTGAACAAAGAAGGTATTCAAGTAGATCCGGCAAAGATTGAAACCGTTTAAAAGTGGAAAACCCCGAAAACTCCGAAGCATATACGCCAATTTTTAGGACTGGCTGGTTACTACAGAAGGTTCATCCAAGATTTTTCCAAAATAGCAAAACCCTTGACTGCATTAGCGCATAAAGGGAAGAAATTTGAATGGAAGGATGAGCAGGAGAAAGCGTTTCAATTGTTGAAGAAAATGTTAACTACGGCACCTATATTGTCATTGCCAGAAGGGAATGATGATTTTGTGATATATTGTGATGCCTCAAAGCAAGGCCTCGGTTGTGTATTAATGCAACAAACGAAGGTAATTGCTTATGCGTCCAGACAATTGAAGATTCATGAGCAAAATTATACGACTCACGATTTGGAATTGGGCGCGGTTGTTTTTGCATTAAAGACTTGGAGGCACTACTTATATGGGGTCAAAAGTATCATATATACCGACCACAAAAGTCTCCAACATATATTTAATCAGAAACAACTGAACATGAGGCAGCGTAGGTGGATTGAGTTATAGAATGATTACGATTTCGAGATTCGTTACCACCCGGGGAAGGCAAATGTGGTAGCCGACGCTTTAAGTAGAAAGGACAGAGAACCAATGCGGGTAAAAGCTATGAATATAATTATTCGTACTAACCTTACTACTCAAATAAAGGAGGCGCAACAGGGAGTTGTAAAAGAAGGAAAGTTGAAGAATGAAATACCCAAAGGATCAGAGAAACATCTTAATATTCGGGAAGACGGAACCCGGTATAGGGCTGAAAGAATTTGGGTACCAAAGTTTGGATATGTGAGAGAAAAGGTACTTAAGGAAGCACATAAAACCAGATATTCAATACATTCCGGAGCGGGGAAGATGTACAAAGATCTCAAGAAACACTTTTGGTGGCCGGGTATGAAAGCCGGTATTGCTAGATACGTAGGAGAATGTTTGATGTGTTCTAAGGTCAAAGCTGAACATCAGAAACCATCAGGTCTACTTCAAAAACCCGAAATCCCAGAATGGAAATGGGAAAACATTACCATGGATTTCATTACTAAATTGCCAAGGACTGCAAGTGGTTATGATACTATTTGGGTAATAGTCGATCGTCTCACCAAGTCAGCACACTTTCTGCCAATGAGAGAAGATGATAAAATGGTGAAGTTGGCGAGATTATACTTGAAGGAAGTTATTTCTAGACATGGAATACCAATCTCTATTATCTCTGATAGAGATGGCAGATTTGTTTCAAGGTTTTGGCAGACATTACAACAAGCATTGGGAACTCGTCTAGACATGAGTACTGCCTATCATCCACAAACCGATGGACAGAGCGAAAGGACGATACAAACTCTTGAAGACATGCTACGAGCATGTGTTATTAATTTTGGAAACGGTTGGGATCGACATCTACCATTAGCAGAATTTTCCTACAACAACAGTTACCACTAGAGTATCGAAATGGCACCGTTCGAAGCAATTTATGGTAGAAAGTGCAGATCTCCAATTTGTTGGAATGAATTGGGGGATAGACAGATTACGGGTCCAGAGATAATCCAAGAAACTATAGAGAAAATCATCTAAATTCAACAACGGTTGAAAACTGCTCAGAGTCGACAAAAGAGCTACGCGGACCTTAAAAGGAAAGAGATATAATTTGAAATTGGGGAGATGGTCATGCTTAAGGTTTCGCCTTGGAAAGGCGTTGTTCGATTTGGTAAACGGGGGAAACTAAATCCAAGATACATTGGACCATTCAAGATTTTAGATCGTGTCGGACCAGCAGCCTACCGACTTGAATTACCTCAACAACTCGCCAATATACATAATACCTTTCACGTCTCGAATCTGAAGAAGTGCTTAGCCAAAGAAGATCTCACTATTCCTTTAGACGAAATTAAAATAAATGAAAAACTACAATTCATTGAAGAACCCGTCGAGATAATTGATCGTGAGGTTAAAAGGCTCAAGAAAACTAAGATACCGATCGTCAAGGTTCGATGGAATGCTCGTAGGGGACCCGAGTTCACCTGGGAGCATGAATATCAAATGAAGCTGAAATACCCGTACCTATTTCCAGAAGATTCGTCAACACCTTCAACAGCTTAAAATTTCGGGACGAAATTTATTTAACGGGTAGGTACTATAGTGACCCGAACTTTTCCATGTTTATATATATTAAATGAAATTTATATTTACATGATTAAGTATTTCCAACATGTTAAGCAATCAAACTTGTTAAGACTTGATTAATTGAAATAGGTTTCATATAGACAATTGACCACCCAAGTTGACCGGCGATTCACGAACGTTAAAAATTTGTAAAAACTACATGATGATATATATATATATATGGATATATGGATATATATATGGTTAAAATGAGATTATGATAAGTAAGTATCTCACTAAGTATATTAACAATGAGTGATATACATAAAAATGAGTTTATTGAATTAAGAAACTCGAAACGATATATATATAACGATTATATTTATAACAACGTCTTACTAAATACATATGAATCATATTAAGATATTGATACACTATGTTTAACATAATAAAATGATAATTAAGTATATCATTAAGTGTGTTAACAATGAAGTACATATGTAAAACAAGACTACTAACTTAAGACTTTCGAAACGAGGCATATATGTAACGATTATCGTTGTAACAACATTTAACTGTATATATATCATACTAAGATATATTAATATATCATAATATCATGATAATGTAATAATTTAACATCTCTTTAGATATAATAAACAATGGGTTAACAACATTTAACAAGATCGTTAACCTAAAGGTTTCAAAACAACATTTACATGTAACGACTAACGATGACTTAACGACTCAGTTAAAATGTATATACATGTAGTGTTTTAATATGTATTCATATAATTTTGGAAGACTTTAAGACACTTATCAAAATACTTCTACTTAACAAAAATGCTTACAATTACATCCTCGTTCAGTTTCATCAACAATTCTACTCGTATGCACCCGTATTCGTACTCGTACAATACACAGCTTTTAGATGTATGTACTATTGGTATATACACTCTAATGATCAGCTCTTAGCAGCCCATGTGAGTCACCTAACACATGTGGGAACCATCATTTGGCAACTAGCATGAAATATCTCGTAAAATTACAAAAATATTAGTAATCATTCATGACTTATTTACATGTAAACAAAATTACACATCCTTTATATCTAATCCATATACCAACGACCAAAAACACCTACAAACACTTTCATTCTTCAATTTTCTTCATCTAAGTGATCTCTCTCAAGTTCTATCTTCAAGTTCTAAGTGTTCTTCATAAACTCTACAAGTTCTAGTTTCATAAAATCAAGAATACTTCCAAGTTTACTAGCTCACTTCCAATCTTGTAAAGTGATCATCCAACCTCAAGAAATCCTTATTGTTTATAGTAAGATATCATTCTAAATCAAGGTAATACTCATATACAAACTTTTATTCAATTCCTATAACTATAACTATCTTAATTCGAGTGATAATCTTACTTGAACTTGTTTACGTGTCATGATTCTGCTTCAAGAACTTTCAAGCCATCCAAGATCCTTTGAAGCTAGATCATTTCTTGTCACTTCCAGTAGATTTACCTACTAAACTTGAGATAGTAATGATGTTCATAACATCATTCGATTCATATATATAAAACTACCTTATTCGAAGGTTTAAACTTGAAATCACTAGAACATAGTTTAGTTAATTCTAAACTTGTTCGCAAACAAAAGTTAATCCTTCTAACTTGACTTTTAAAATCAACTAAACATATCTTTTATATCTATATGATATGCTAACTTAATGATTTAAAACCGGGAAACACGAAAAACACCGTAAAACCGGATATACGCCGTCGTAGTAACACCGCGGGCTGTTTTGGGTTAGTTAATTAAAAACTATGATAAACTTTGATTTAAAAGTTGTTCTTCTGGGAAAATGATTTTTATTATGAACATGAAACTATATCCAAAAATCATGGTTAAACTCAAAGTAGAAGTATGTTTTCCAAAATGGTCATCTAGACGTCGTTCTTTCGACTGAAATGACTACCTTTACAAAAACAACTTGTAACCTGTATTTATGACTATAAACTTATACTTTTTCTGTTTAGATTCATAAACTTAAGTTCAATATGAAACCATAGAAACTTGAAACACTCAAAACGGATTTAAAACGAAGAAGTTATGGGTAAAACAAGATTGGATAATTTTTCTTGTTGTAGCTACGTGAAAATTGGTAACAAATCTATATTAATCATATCCTAGCTAACTTATATTGTATTACATGTATTCTAATATATTATGTAATCTTGGGATACCATAGACACGTATGCAAATGTTTTGACATATCATATCGACCCATGTATATATATTATTTGGAACAACCATAGACACTCTATATGCAGTAATGTTGGAGTTAGCTATACAGGGTTGAGGTTGATTCCAAAAATATATATATACTTTGAGTTGTGATCTAGCCTGAGACGTGTATACACTGGATCGTGGATTGATCCAAGATAATATATATCGATTTATTTCTGCACATCTAACTATGGACAACTAGTTGTAGGTTACTAACGAGGACAGCTGACTTAATAAACTTAAAACATTAAAACGTATTAAAAATGTTGTAAATATATTTTGAACATACTTTGATATATATATATATATATATATATATATATATATATATATATATATATATGTACATATTTGTTATAGGTTCCTGAATCGACCAGTGGCCAAGTCTTACTTCCCGACGAAGTAAAAATCTGTGAAAGTGAGTTATAGTCCCACTTTTAAAATCTATTATTTTTTTTTGGGATGAGAATACATGCGATTTTATAAATGTTTTACAAAATAGACACAAGTAATCAATAATACTTTCTATGTTGGATTATCGAACCGAATATGCCCCTTTTTAGCTTGGTAGCCTAAGAATTAGGGAAATGGCCCCTAATTGACGTGAATCCTAAAGATAGATCTATTTGGCCCAACAAGCCTCATCCGAGTTACGGATGCTTTAGTACTTCGATTTATCATATCCGATGAGAGTCCCGGAATGATGGGGATATTCTATATGCATCTTATTAAGGTCGGTTACCAGGTGTTCAACATATGAATGATTTTTATCTCTATGCAGTTTGCGAAATGCCTGATATGAGATGTGTTATAAAAATGAAATCTTGTGCTCTATTATTATGATTTGATAATATGTAGATTAAACCTATAACTCACCAACAATTTTGTTGAAGTTTTAAGCATGTTTATTCTCAGGTGATTATTAAGAGCTTCCGCTGTTGCATACTAAATTAAGGACAAGATTTGGAATCCATACTTGTATAATATTGTTTAAAAACTGCATTCGAAGACTTATGTTGATGTGTAATATTATTGTAAACCATTATGTAATGGTCGTGTGAAAAACGCTATATTTTTAGATTATCATTATTTGATAATCGTCGTAATATTTTAAAGGTAATGGTTTGTTCTAAAATCGAATGCAGTCTTTGAAAAACGTCTCATATAGAGGTCAAAACCTCACAACGAAATCAATTAATATGGAACGTTTATAATCAATATGAACGGGACATTTCACTCGAATGGCAAGAGACTTTCCGAGAATCTTGATGTTAGGGTCATTTTAGGGTGATCTCGAGAATTTCAGTACAATCTGAAACCAAAGGTTATGCGCCGCCAAATGGTACTCAATTTAACGGCGTGTATTAGTGATTTAAAAAGCGTATTTAATGAAGTGACACTAGATTCAAAATTATATGCGTTATACATAATTACATTGTGAGTGAAATAATAGGCCTTAAAACAATATGTACCATGCTAAATCATGCATACACAAAAGGAATAATATGAAAGAAATTCAAAACGGTCAAAAATAGAAAGAAAAAAAAAAGGAAAAATTGAAGGCGTCCGAGGTCTCGTTTCGAAAAATATTTGGGACAAACCGCCTACGGCATTTTGCCAACGGATAGATCTCGAAAAAATAAATGATTTGAAAAAAAAAAAGATGACTAAATCGGAGCTACGAGTCAAAAGATACGATAGATCTATCATTTTGGCCAAAGACACAAAACACCAAACACAACAAACCGTCGGTGGTGTTTGGTGTGTGGTGCGAATTTGCGAGGAAAAATATCTTTTTCGAAATCTAGATGACCTTGAATGGCAAGCACGTTCATAGAGTCTTGCTCGTTCGACTATTTTAGGGTGTTCTCGAGAATTTCCGCACAATCTGAAACCCATGGTTATGCGCCGCCAAATGGTACTCCATCTGGCGGCGCATATTAACGATTTAAAAAGCGTGTTTAATGAAGTGATATTAGATTCAAAATTATGGGCGTTATACATAATTAAATTGCGAGTGAATAATAGGTCTTAAAACTATATATACCATGCTAAGTCATGCATACAAAAAGGAATAATACGATATAAATTGAAAACGTTCAAAGAGAACATTAAAAATGAGTAACTGCCTTTTTCGGCATCCTGAGGACCTCGAATTGCAATTCCGAGAGTCTTGATGTTAGGGTCGTTTTAGGGTGATCTCGAGAATTTCAGCACAATCTGAAACCAAAGGTTATGCGCCGCCAAATGGTACTCCATTTGGCGGCGCGTATTAGTGATTTAAAAAGCGTAATTAATGAAGTGACACTATATTCAAAATTATATGTGTTATACATAATTACATTGTGAATGAAATAATATGCCTTAAAACAATATGTACCATGCTAAGTCATGCATACACAAAAAGAATAATATGAAAGGAATTCAAAACGGTCAAAAATAGCAAAAAAAAATGCAAAATTGAAGGCTTTCGAGGTCTCGTTTCAAAAAATATCTGAGACAAACCGCCTACGGAAGTTTGTCAACGGATAGATCTCGAAAAAAATACACGATTTGAAAAAAAGTGGTGACTAAATCGGAGCTATGAGTCAAAAGTTACGATAGATCTATCATTTTGGCCAAACACACAAAATACCAAGCACCACGAACGTCGGTGGTGTTGGGTGCGTGGTGCAAATTTGCGAGGAAAAATGTCTTTTTCGGAATATAGATGACCTCGAATGGCAAGCACGTTCATAGAGTCTTGCTCGTTCGACCGTTTTAGGGTGATCTCGAGAATTTCCTCACAATCTGAAACCCAAGGTTATGCGCCGCCAAATGGTACTCCATCTGGCGGCGCATATTAATGATTCAAAAAGAGTGTTTAGTGAAGTGACATTAGATTCAAAATTATGTGCATTATACATAATTACATTGCGAGTGAAATAATAGGCCTTAAAACTATATATACCATGCTAAGTCATGCATACAAAAAGGTATAATACGATATAAAATGAAAACGTTCAAAGTGAACATTAAAAATGAGTAAACTGTCTTTTTCGGCATCCTGAGGACCTCGAATGGCAAGAGACTTTCCGAGAGTCTTGATGTTAGGGTCGTTTTAGGGTGATCTCGAGAATTTCAGCACAATCTGAAACCAAAGCTTATGCGCCGCCAAATGGTACTCCATTTGGCGGCGCGTATTAGTGATTTAAAAAGCGTATTTAATGAAGTGACACTAGATTCAGAATTATATGCGTTATACATAATTACATTGTGAGTAAAATAATAGGCCTTAAAACAATATGTACCATGCTAAGTCATGCATACACAAAAGAAATAATATGAAAGAAATTCAAAAGGGACAAAAATAGAAAAAAGGGCAAAATTAAAGGCTTTCGAGGTCTCCTTTCAAAAAATATTTGGGACAAACCGCCTACGGCAGTTTGCCAACGGATAGATCTCGAAAAAATACATGATTTGAAAAAAAAAAAGGTGACTAAATCGGAGCTACGTGTCAAAAGATACGGTAGATCTATCATTTGGGCCAAAGACATAAAACACCAAGCACAATGAACCGTCGGTGGTGTTTGGTGTGTGGTGCGAATTTGCGAGGAAAAATGTCTTTTTCGGAATCTAGATGACCTCGAATGACAAGCAAACTCATAGAGTCTTACTCGTTCGACCATTTTAGGGTGATCTCGAGAATTTCCGCACATTCTAAAACCCAAGGTTATGCACCGTGAAATGGTACTCTATCTGACGGCGCATATTAATGATTTAAAAAGCGTGTTTAATGAAGTGACATTAGATTCAAAATTATGTGCCTTATTGATAATGCAAAAAACGAACATATATTTCATAGCATTATCCCTCAAGAAAGACAAGCTTTTAGTTGCAATTGTTCTATTTACAAGTAATATTCGTTTAAATAATAAAAGGGGAAGACAAAAGACAGATTCGACAATTTGAAGACGCAAATGACCAAAAAGCTAAAAAGTACAAAGTACAATCAAAGTGGTTCAAATTATTGATAAGAAACGTCTAAAAGTTACAAGAGTACGAGCCGCAAAACGCAAAATACAAGATATTAAATTGTACGCAAGGACGTTCGAAAATTCGGAACCGGGACCTGAGCCAACTAACAACGCGCAACGCAACGGAGCTAAAATTACAAGTCAACTATGCACAAGAATATAATATAATATATATAATTCATAATAATAATAATAATAATAATAATAATTATAATATATAATAATATTATGTATGTCGACATATGAATTGGAAGAATGAAATTGAATCAATTGAAGACAGCTCACTTTCCACTCTTCTACAGTAGGCATATTCATATCTATAAAAGGAGAAGAGTGCATCGAGAAATAGACACCCCTTTTCTTTCTTTTCTATATACATAAAATATATATTTATAATTATAATTTTAATTTTAATTTAAGATTAATAATAATAAGGGTATGTTAGCGAATGTTGTAAGTGTGTAAGTCGAAATTCTGTCCATGTAACGCTACGCTATTATTAATCATTGTAAGTTATGTTCAGCCTTTTTAAATTAATGTCTCGTAGCTAAGTTATTATTATGCTTATTTAAGCCGAAGTAATCGTGATGTTGGGCTAAATATTAAAGACGGGGTAATTAAGCTTTGTACCATAATTGGGGTTTGGACAAAAGAACGACACTTGTGGAAATTAGACTAAGGGCTATTAATGGGCTTTATATTTGTTTAATTAAATGATAGTTTGTTAATTTAATATATAGATTTACAATTGGACGTCCGTATAAATAACCACATACACTCGATCGGACACGATGGGCGGGATATTTATAAGTACTAATAATCGTTCATTTAACCGGACACGGGAATAGATTAATAGTCAATAGACTTAATTAAAACAGGGGTGAATTATATACAAGGAAAATTGGTGTAATTATAGTTTAAGTCCCCAATTAGTTGGAATATTTGACTTCGGATATAAGGATAATTTGACGAGGACACTCGCACTTTATATTTATGACTGATGGACTGTTATGGACAAAAACCAGATGGAAATATTGAATAATCCAGGAGAAATGACAATTAACCCATGGTAATAAACTAAAATCAACACGTCAAACATCATGATTACGGAAGTTTAAATAAGCATAATTCCTTTATTTCATATTTAATTGCACTTTTAATTATCGCACTTTTATTTATTGCACTTTTTATTATCGTACTTTTTAATTATCGCAACTTTTATTTACTGTCATTTTATTTATCGCACTTTTATTTATCACAACTTTAATTATTGTCATTTACTTTACGCTTTAAATTAAGTCTTTTATATTTTACATTAGGTTTTAACTGCGACTAAAGTTTTAAAATCGACAAACCGGTCATTAAATGGTAAAAACCCCCTTTTATAATAATAATACTACTTATATATATATTTATATATTTACAAATATAGTTTAAAAAAAATATAGCGTTAAACTTGGCTAGATCCCTGTGAAACGAACCGGACTTACTAAAAACTACACTACTGTACGATTATGTACACTGCCTATAAGTGTTGTAGCAAGGTTTAGGTATATCCACTCTATAAATAAATAAATAACTTGTGTAAAATAGTATCGTATTTAATAGTTTTTCATAATAAATATATAACTATTTCGTACACCTCTACGCACATCAAGTATTTTTGGCGCCGCTGCCGGGGACGCTAAAACGCTATATTTTTAATTTATAAAAATCTAATTATAAAAAAAAATTAAATAGTTGTTGCTTTTCTTCCTTCTTGGTCCACACGTGAGCACCCACCCACTAAAAATCACTACTCTTTCCCTTCATGTTTGTCTTTTATGTGACCACAATTCCTTTACTTTCGTGTTAATTTTCTATTTTGTAATCGTAATTTTCAAACAATTAATATAAAAACCTTAAGATGTCGATCACAAAAAGTTGATAATAGATAAAAAAAATTCTTCCAACTGCACTTTTATTTTTGTTTTTTTGTTATTGTTGTCTTTTGCTGTACATGACCCAAGCAACCCCAAAAGTGGGGCACCTTTGTCACTATAAATTCACATCAACTTTATCTACAATAAATTAACTGTGTATATTATCAAGTTGTTGTCTAGAAATAATTGGAGATATTTATAAATTAATGAACTGTTATTAATATCGTTTTTCATTATATTAAGACATGGGTACAGTAAGTTATCTTGCCAAACATTACGTAGTGGGTTATCTTGCCTAATCTTATAATTTTTTTTCACAAACACCGTTTCGTTACAATAATCATAAGTTATTACTAAAATAATAATAATAAAAAAAAATATATTAATTTCGTAAAAAAAAAAAAATTAAAATATTAAAATCGTAAAAAAAAAAAAATTATAGTATTTGGGCCAAACCAGTTTGAACCTGCAATTTTAGAATTTTTAACATGCAATTTCGGATTTTACACATGCAATTCCAGTTTTCAACACGCAATTTCAGTTTTTGAACAATGCAATTTCGGATTTTACACATGCAATTTCAGATTTTAAACATGCAATTTCAGATTTTACACATGCAATTCCAGTTTTAAACACGCAATTTTGGACTTTCAACACGCAATTTCAGATTTTCAACACGCAATTTCGGTTTTTACACACACAATTTCAGTCTTGAACATGCAATTCCAAATTTAAAAAAAATATATTTTTAAGATTTTGTTTATAAAATTAAAAAGTGTTTTTAATTTAAGTTTTATTACCTTTAGATTTTTAGACTTTAGTCGCAACTTTTAGTTGTAAGTTTGTAGACGCTAAGCTCTAGACGTAAAACTTTAATTTATAAGTTTATTTTGTTTTTCGACGATTATTTTTCGACCTCTTATTTTTCGACACGCTTTTTCTCTTTCATTTCTACGCTCTAGTTTTTAGGACTTAGATTTTTTTTCTATTTCTTCTCTAAAATTTCAAAACGAAAAATTATTTTAAGCGGTTAAATTGATAGACATCCAAATTTTCTGGTTCGTAGTAATAGTTGGATTTGTTAGTGGCGAGTTGTGGGCTTCCAATTTAAAGGGTCCTGGCTACCTGCTGCATCTATTGGCTATTCGAAACGTGGGCAAAATCAGAAAAGTCTATTAATTGGATAACTTATATAATTTTTATTTTTATAACTAATAGGATATTCAGTGAATGCACCGAGCAAAACGTTCACCACCTTTTATATGTTCACCACATGTAACTCGATCAAGACATCTAGCCAACATTGTCGCCGTTGATTTTTCTTTAGAATCGTCATCCAATCGACCAAGTACTCCAATTCAAATTTCCGATAATCCATTTTTTGAACCCGACTTCACAATTGAGAACCCGAAGAATATTCAAGGACAATTCAGAGATCCTGAACCACTAATCATTCCTCCTGAAACACAAATCACTCATCCAGAAATTGTCGAGGAAGAAACCATTAAGTCAGAATCTTCTAGCGATTCAGATTCAACAAACTCAATCATGAAAAATCTGGAACCTCTAAGTATGGAAGACCGAATGAGAGCTAAACGCACTGGCCAAGGTCATGCCATTACTCAACCAGACATTAATGCGCCAGATTATGAAATCAAAGGACAAATCCTACACATGGTAACTAATCAATGCCAATTTAGTGGTGCGCCGAAGGAAGATCCAAACGAACATCTTCGAACCTTTAATAGGATCTGTACTCTATTCAAAATCCGAGAAGTGGAGGATGAACAGATATATCTCATGTTATTTCCCTGAACTTTAAAGGGAGAAGCCAAAGATTGGTTAGAATCGTTACCTGAAGGGGCGATTGATACATGGGATGTTTTAGTTGAAAATTTTCTTAAACAATTCTTTCTGGCATCTAAAGCCGTGAGACTTCAAGGAGAAATTGTTACGTTCACGCAAAAGCCAAATGAAACTCTATATGAAGCATGGACAAGATTTAGAAAGTTATTGAGAGGATGTCCGTAACATGGTTTAGACACTTATCAAATAGTACAAATATTCTACCAAGGATGCGACATCACTACACGAAAAGACATCGATATAGCAGCTGGTGGTTCTATTATGAAGAAAACCGCAACTGAAGCTTACAAAATTATTGATAACACTGCTTCCCACTCACATGAGTGGCACCAAGAAAAAGATATCGCTAGATCATCTAAAGCGGCTAGAGCCAATTCTAGCCATGACTTTGATTCCATTTCCGCAAAGATAGATACTGTCGAGAGACGGATGGAAAAGATGACTAAAGATATTCACTCAATACGAATTAGTTGTGAGCAGTGTGGAGGACCACATTTGATAAAAGATTGTCTCAGTATTGAACAAACAATGGAATAAAGAGAGAATGTTTCATACATGAACCAAAGGCCTAGAAATAATTACCAGAATAATTATCAACCGCCAAGACCAATCTACAATCAAAATCAGAATTATAACCGAAATATTCCATACAACAACCAACAAGGTCCTAGCAATCAACAAGTATCCAATAATACTTACAATCATCAAAGACCTATTTTTCAAAATAAATCACCACAAACCGATGATAAAAAGCCAAATTTAGAAGATATGATATCGAAGCTAGTTGAATCTCAAACGCAGTTTTTCACATCTCAGAAACAAACCAATGAACAAAATGCTCAAGCATTTAGAAATCAACAAGCTTCTATTCAAAATCTAGAATAAGAAGTAAGCAACCTAGCAAGGTTGATAGGTGAAAGAAAACTGGGAAGTCTACCTAGCGATACAAATGCTAACCCCCGGAATGAAACGGCTAAAGCCATTACCACGAGAAGTGGTATTACACTTAAACCACCTGAAATACCTGTAATTTCTGATGACGCTATTCCTACTCCACAGGCACCACAGCCTGAGCAAGATAAGGAAACAGAACCGGTAGTTGAAAAGGTTAATGAAGATAACACAGTTAAAGCTAAGCCTTATGTTAAACCATACCAACCACCACTTCCTTACCCGAGTAAAATGAGAAAAGAAAGACTTAAAGTCGAGCAATCCAAATTCTTGGATATGTTTAAACAAATAAATGTCAACCTTCCTTTCATTGATGTGATTTCAGGAATGCCTAGATATGCTAAATTTCTGAAAGATCTGATCACAAATAGAAAGAAAATGGAAGAACTCTCGGCTGTTACTATGAATGCAAATTGTTCTGCAGTACTGTTGAATAAGATACCAGAAAAATTATCAGATCCAGGAAGTTTCACAATTCCATGTTTTCTGGGTAGTCTTAGTTCAATAGAAGCATTGGCAGATTTAGGTGCTAGTATAAATCTAATGCCGTATTCATTATACGCTAAACTAGACCTTGGAGAATTGAAACCAACACGAATAAGCATACAACTAGCCGATCGATCAGTAAAATATCCTAGAGGGATAATGGAGAACATGCTAGTTAAAGTTGGCACTTTAGTATTTCCAGTAGATTTTGTTATTCTGGACATGGAAGAAGATTCTCGAGTTCCTCTCATATTAGGAAGACCATTCTTAAACACGTCTAAAGCAATAATAGACGTGTTCGGTAAGAAACTGACCCTAGGTATAGAGGATGAGAGTGTTACCTTTTCTGTTGATAGAGCCATGCAACAACCGCAATCTGCAGATGATACATGTTATTATATTCAAACTATAGATTCACATCCAGAATTGTTAGAAGAATTTCCAGAATTACAAGGAACAGGAGAATGTTCTTTAGGAGAAGGAACTGAACCAATTGATGAAGCTGAAATGTTAGCTACACTTATGGCTAATGAATATGAACCAACAACAGAAGAAATTCAAATGCTAAAAGAAGAAGACAGATATCGATACAAATCATCGATAAAAGAACCACCGACATTAGAGTTAAAGCCACTTCCAAACCATTTGGAATATGCTTATTTACATGATGAATCTGAATTACCTGTAGTAATATCGTCTTCTCTTACTGAAAATGAAAAATCTCAACTTATTTCTGTGCTAAAAGCTCATAAACCAGCTATTGCATGAAAAATTCATGACATTAAAGGCATAAGTCCTTCGTATTGCACTCATAAAATCCTTATGGAAGAAGGTCATAAAACGTATGTGCAATGCCAACGAAGACTAAATCCTAATATACAAGATGTTGTTAAGAAAGAAATTATTAAACTACTTGATGCAGGATTAATTTATCCAATTTCTGATAGTCCATGGGTAAGCCCAGTTCAATGCGTACCTAAGAAGGGTGGCATGACTGTAATCACAAATGAAAAAAAAAATGAGCTTATTCCTACTAGGACTGTAACAGGATGGCGTGTTTGTATTGATTATAGAAAATTAAATGACGTCACCAAAAAAGATCACTTTCCCTTACCTTTTATTGATCAAATGTTGGAAAGATTAGCCGAAAATAGTTACTATTGTTTTCTTGACGGTTTTCCCGGATATTTTCAAATTCCAATAGCACCCGAGGACCAAGAGAAAACCACATTCACGTGCCCTTATGGTACTTTTGCTTACAAACGCATGTCATTTGGACTTTGCAACGCCACTGCAACCTTTCAAAGGTGCATGATGGCGATTTTTCACGACATGATAGAAGAATGAATGGAATTTTTCATGGATGACTTTTCAGTCTTCGGTGATACATTTGAATCATGTCTAGTTAATCTTGAACGAATGCTTATTAGATGCGAACAATCAAATCTAGTTCTTAATTGGGAGAAATGCCATTTCATGGTTAAAGAAGGCATCGTTCTTGGTCATAAAATTTCAAAGGAAGGAATTGAAGTGGATAGAGCTAAAGTAGATGTAATTGCTAAACTTCCACATCCCACCAATGTTAGAGGAGTTAGGAGTTTTCTAGGGCATGCCGGTTTTTACCGACGTTTCATAAAAGATTTTTCTAAAATTGCCACTCCTATGAATAAACTCCTAGAAAAGGATGCTCCATTCATCTTTTCAGATGAATACATCAAATCTTTTAATATTCTTAAAGAAAAACTCACTAATGCTCCGATCATGATAACTTCAAATTGGAATCTACCATTTGAACTCATGTGCGATGCAAGTGATTTTGCAATGGGAGCCGTTTTAGGACAAAGGATTGAAAAATGATTTCAACCTATTTATTTCGCTAGTAAGACGTTACAAGGAGCACAAACGAATTACACAACTACTAAAAAAGAACTCCTTGCTATTGTCTTTGCTTTTGACAAATTTCGTTCATATCTCGTTCTAGCTAAAACGGTGGTCTATACCGACCATTCTGCTCTTAGATACCTATTTTTGAAACAAGATGCCAAACCACGATTAATCCGTTGGATCTTACTCTTACAAGAGTTCGATATTGAGATCCGAGACAAAAAGGGAGTAGAAAATCTCGCCGCTGATCATCTTTCTCGTCTTGAAAATCCTGAATTAGAAGTTCTAAATGAATCAGCCATACAAGATAACTTTCCTGATGAATATCTATTGAAGATAGATTATAATGAAATACCATGGTTAGCAGATTATGCAAACTACTTAGTATGTGGATTCCTTGAAAAAGGGTTGTCGTACCAAAAACGAAAGAAATTCTTTAGTGATATAAAACACTATTTTTGGGAAGATCCACATTTGTTTAAAAGTTGTCCCGATGGAATAATACGCCGATGTGTATTCGAGGATGAAGCTAGTCAAATCTTAAACCATTGTCACACAGGACCAACAGGAGGGCATTATGGGCCTCAACTTACCGCAAGAAAAGTTTACGATGCTGGATTCTATTGGCCTACAATTTTCAAAGATGCACACCTTCTTTCTAAATCATGTGATGCTTGTCAAAGGGCCGGAAAAATAAGTCAACGTGATGAAATGCCACAAAATGTCATTCAAGTATGTGAAGAATTTGACGTTTGGGGTATTGACTTTATGGGTCCATTTCCAAAATCTCATAATAATCTCTACATTCTCGTTGCCATTGATTATGTATCTAAATGGGCGGAAGCACAAGCTCTCCCAACTAACGATGCACGAGTTGCAGTCAACTTCTTAAAACATCTTTTTGCAAGGTTTGGAACACTAAAAGCTTTAATAAGTGATCGGGGTACTCATTTTTGTAATAATCAACTTGAGAAAGTTCTCAAAAGATATGGAGTAACTCATAAAATCTCAACCGCTTATCATTCACAAACAAGTGGACAAGTTGAAAATACCAACCGAGCTTTAAAACGTATTCTAGAGAAAACAGTAGGATCAAATCCGAAGGAATGGTCCATGAAATTGGAGGATGCACTCTGGGCTTTTAGAACAGCCTACAAAACTCCAATTGGAACCACACCTTTTAGACTCGTTTACGGAAAAGCATGTCACCTTCCAGTAGAGATTGAGCACAAAGCATTTTGGGCTTTGAAGACATGTAATCTTGATTTACATGAAGCCGGACGTCTACGGTTAAGTCAACTAAACGAAGTAGAAGAATTAAGACATGAAGCATTTGAAAATTCGTTAATCTATAAGGAAAGAACGAAGAAATGGCATGATAAAAGAATCAGAAGTTCAAAAGAATTTAAGGAAGGAGACAGAGTTCTTCTTTTCAATTCACGATTCAAGCTATTTCCTGGAAAATTGAAATCAAGATGGTCTGGACCATTCATAGTCAAAAGAGTTTTCCCATATGGAACAATAGAGTTGATAAATTCAAACGGGATTGAATTTAAAGTTAATGGTCATAGAGTTAAACATTACATAGATAATCCAATGAAAGTTGAAGATGAAGTTAATCACAATTTCGACACCACAGCTAACTAAGTGTGGGAAGATTCGAATCTTTTAAGGGTAATATGTATTTCTGTTAGAGTTAGATGTTCTGTTTTCTTGTAATTCTCGAAAATGGAATCCGAATGGTCTTTCCCTAGCAGACCCTAAAGAACTAGTCTTCTCCCCCCATTCTGAATTTTTTTTTTTTAGGTTTTACGAGATGAAGAATTCCTTTGAACTAAACCATGGTCTAATGCTACACGCTATGATTACTAAACGTAATAATGACACCCTTCCAAGTAAATTGGTATCATTAATAAGAGGCAAATTGGTCGAAGTAAGGAAAGAACTCAGGAACAATCATAATAAGACACATTTTGGTAAAGGAAAATCAAAATCAGCAGCGAAAAGAAGAGCACGACACCTTGAAAGATGTCATAAATGCGGAAAATGGTCACACGAAGGAAAATGCTCGACGAATCAGACATATTCCAATACCGAGTTCGTTACTTTATGCAGAGAAGGGCCGTTCATATGTTTAGACGAAAAGTTGTTGAATGCTCGAGGTTATGCCTATGTAGCTATGGAAAACCAATTAGTCCGACTATATTATGAGTCGGCTAAAGCAGGTCTCTGAGAATTCTTTCTCACAGGTAAGTATGTACAGTTTTTATTTTTATTTTTATTGCTTTCAACATTTTGATAATAAACGCTGAATCGTTCGCTATAAAGTATTAAATTGGTATTCAATAAAATTAGGTATGCGTAACCGAAATTATTGATATCATACAAAAATTTATTACATCACTGCGAAATTTACCGTTTATTCTTAAGGTATAAATATCTTTAATCAATCAACCCAAAATATTTCAAAAATTCGTCAGGAGTAAAACTAGGTTATGGAACCAAAATTACTTTACCGAAAAGAGGGGCGTATATTTTTGATAATATTTGATTGATTAAAATGGGATAAAAGACCAAAAAGATTTTTAATTTTGTCTTTACCATGTTTTTAAAATTAATATTATAAATTTAAAAAAACAATATATTTAAGTTTGTAAATATTTTAAACTACTATTTTTAATATAAGTTTGTAAAATTAAAAATATTAATAATATTAATATGAAATTTTATGCATTTTAAATACAAGTTTGGTGTGAATTTAAAAACAAAAATTTACTTTATTTCATTAAGTTAAAAATTTGATATTTAAAATTCGTCGTGAGTTGAAGACTAGGTCGTTGAACCGAAATTTCTTTACCCAAGGACGGGACGAGAAGTTTTGTTATCATTATTTTTAATCTTATTGATTTAAAGTATACCAAAAATATTTAAAAAACCCAAAAGTCTTTTTTTTTAAACAAACGCTTTAAAATGACAAATTTTAAAATTTTGTCGAGGGACGGACTAGGTCAACGTACCGAAACGCCCTCATTATAGAACGAAACAAAATTTTAAAATTAATTAATTATGTAATTTAAGAAAAAAAAAATCCAATATGTTTGGAAACTTTGGTAAAATTTAATCATTTTTCTACGCTACTCACCCTCAATAATTTAAATTGCTACTGATTTCTTGCAAATGAGGGCATTGCAAGATCTTAAGTGTGGGAAGGGGATAAATTCTTTCGGATTTTTTTTAAAAAAAAAAATTAATTTAAAAACACTTGGTTATCATTAAAAATACTAGTAACGCAGTAGTTGTATTAGAATCTAGTGCTCTCTGATAATAAAGAACAGCCCTAGTCTTATATTCTGACTACCCAATTCTAGTAAAAAATTTTAAAATTTTCAATTAAATGAACTCAAAATCATGTTTATACAAATTTATGAACGATAAAACTAGGTGTTAACATCGAAATTATTGTTACCTCGGAAAAGACATAAATTGAGAAACAACTCAAAACGCTTAAATTCATTTAAAATGGAATATAGGAGAATAAAAAGGCAAAGAAAGGAAAATAAAAGCCAAGTGTGGAAAAAATTTACCAAGTTATTTAGAACATATGTCACATATTTTTTGTACAAATAATTGAAGATACTTTTGTTTTGGACGAAATTAACTGTTTTACCCGGTAAATTGTAATATATTTATAAGAAAGATAGATCTACACGATGAATCAATTCCATTATTAAAAGGAAGTAAAGTCTTCCGAAAAAGACACGCGCTTCTTGATTTAGGTCAGGAAGTTGTCGTCCATACCAGTTGTAGAGTCTACGAAAAACCTTGAAATTTTTTCTCGAAAATCAGCTGGAAATCCACGGACCTCAGCATCAAACAAGGTCGCCAAGTGGTCAGACTTATCCTAACCATGAGAGGATCTATCTCGTACAATGGGGGGACACCGTGCAAATTAGCTTATAAGACTAATGAATCAGAACCCCAGAAAGGATAATCTCCTTAAAGATCAAAAATCAGCTTTTAAGACTGATATTACTCAATCCTTGAGATTGACCTTAAAGATTGAGAATTACAAACTCATGAAATTCGATGATATCTAAACTCGAGCTTGAACGAGAAAATATTTTGATCAAATTACAAACCGATTTGTTTTCTGAAAACTCATTTTCAATGCGTTCATTACCATTGAACGTAAAATCCTAGGAATTCACCTGGAATTCATTAGGTCACCTGAACCAAATCGGGTGTCAACCGTAAGAACGTAGGTTGCATAGCATGGTCAAAGACAGGACCTTGTGCCAGACCGAAAAACTATAGGGTGATCTTTACTATTGCTCCTACAAAGGATACTGATTGCATCCGACACGTTATAGACTATAATTAAAAGCATGTCACGGGACATTGCCTCAGCAGTTGCTTGTTCAACGCTTTCCTTTACAACTGGACGGTAGTTTACCGAAAGGTAATCTACGAAGCAAGTATACTGGACGTGTTGCTTTCCCAATACAAGGTTAGCAAGTGGGTGACACAAAACCGCAAGTTTTGAGCTAAAATTTTCAAATCTGAAACCCACAAAACCCACAAAAACAATTTGCAAACATCGGTGAAGGGTTATTCCAGAAAACTTATCTAGGGTAAAAGCTAGATTTAATTTTCAAAAGATCAAATATTTTCATAAAGATCCAATTTCCTAAAGGATCTAAATTTTCATAGTCATGTGAGACTGTAAACCACATCATTACTACCATTGTTCATACCGCCGTATAGAAATCACTGATGTACAAAGTGTGAAGAATAAAGAAGTGATTCTAGTATTTTTATTTCAAGACTATATTGCTTGAGGACAAGCAACGCTCAAGTGTGGGAATATTTGATAATGCTAAAAATGAACATATATTTCATAGCATTATCCCTCAAGAAAGACAAGCTTTTAGTTACAATTGTTCTATTTACAAGTAATATTCGTTTAAATAATAAAAGGAGAAGACAAAAGACAGATTCGACGATTTGAAGACGCAAATGACTAAAAAGCTAAAAAGTACAAAGTACAATCAAAGTGGTTCAAATTATTGATAAGAAACGTCTAAAAGTTACAAGAGTACGAGCCGCAAAACGCAAAATACAAGATATTAAATTGTACGCAAGGACGTTCGAAAATTCGGAACCGGGACCTGAGCCAACTAACAACGCGCAACGCAACGGAGCTAAAATTACAAGTCAACTATGCACAAGAATATAATATAATATATATAATTCATAATAATAATAATAATAATATAATAATTATAATATATAATAATATTATGTATGTCGACATATGAATTGGAAGAATGAAATTGAATCAATTGAAGACAGCTCACTTTCCACTCTTCTACAGTAGGCATATTCATATCTATAAAAGGAGAAGAGTGCATCGAGAAATAGACACCCCTTTTCTTTCTTTTCTATATACATAAAATATATATTTATAATTATAATTTTAATTTTAATTTAAGATTAATAATAATAAGGGTATGTTAGCGAATGTTGTAAGTGTGTAAGTCGAAATTCTGTCCATGTAACGCTACGCTATTATTAATCATTGTAAGTTATGTTCAGCCTTTTTAAATTAATGTCTCGTAGCTAAGTTATTATTATGCTTATTTAAGCCGAAGTAATCGTGATGTTGGGCTAAATATTAAAGACGGGGTAATTAAGCTTTGTACCATAATTGGGGTTTGGACAAAAGAACGACACTTGTGGAAATTAGACTAAGGGCTATTAATGGGCTTTATATTTGTTTAATTAAATGATAGTTTGTTAATTTAATATAAAGATTTACAATTGGACGTACCTATAAATAAACACATACACTCGATCAGACACGATGGGCGGGATATTTATAAGTACTAATAATCGTTCATTTAACCGGACACGGGAATGGATTAATGGTTAATGGACTTATTAAAACAGGGGTGAATTATATACAAGAAAAATTGGTGTAATTATAGTTTAAGTCCCCAATTAGTTGAAATATTTGACTTCGGATATAAGGATAATTTGACGAGGACACTCGCACTTTATATTTATGACTGATGGACTGTTATGGACAAAAAGCAGATGGACATATTGAATAATCCAGGACAAAGGACAATTAACCCATGGTAATAAACTAAAACCAACACGTCAAACATCATGATTACGGAAGTTTAAATAAGCATAATTCCTTCATTTCATATTTAATTGCACTTTTAATTATCGAACTTTTATTTATTGCACTTTTTATTATTGTACTTTCTAATTATCGCAACTTTTATTTACTGTCATTTTATTTATCGCAACTTTAATTATTGTCATTTATTTTACGCTTTAAATTAAGTCTTTTATATTTTACATTAGGTTTTAACTTCGACTAAAGTTTTAAAATCGACAAACCGGTCATTAAACGGTTAAAACCCCCTTTTATAATAATAATACTACTTATATATATATTTATATATTTACAAATATAGTTTTAAAAAAATATAGCGTTAAACTTGGCTAGATCCCTGTGGAACGAACCGGATTTACTAAAAATTACACTACTGTACGATTAGGTACACTGCCTATAAGTGTTGTAGCAAGGTTTAGGTATATCCACTCTATAAATAAATAAATAACTTGTGTAAAATAGTATCGTATTTAATAGTTTTTCATAATAAATATATAACTATTTCGTATACACCTCTACGCACATCACTTATACATAATTACATTGCGACTGAAATAATAGGCCTTAAAACTATATATATCATGCTAAGTCTTGCATAAAAAAAGGAATAATACGACATAAATTGAAAACGTTCAACGAGGACATTAAAAATGAGTAAAATGTCTTTTTCGGCATCCTGAGGACCTCGAATGGCAAGACACTTTCCGAGAGTCTTGATGTTAGGGTTGTTTTAGGGTGATCTCGAGAATTTCAGCACAATCTGAAACCAAAGGTTATGCGCCGCCAAATGGTACTCCATTTGACGGCGCGTATTAGTTGATTTAAAAAGTGTATTTAATGAAGTGACACTAGATTCAAAATTATATGTGTTATACAAAATTATATTGTGAGTGAAATAATAGGCCTTAAAACAATACGTACCATGCTAAGTCATGCATACACAAAAGGAATAATATGAAAGAAATTCAAAACGGTCAAAAATAGAAAAAAGGAAAAATTGAAGGCTTTCGAAGTCTCGTTTTGAAAAATATTTGGGATAAACCGCCTACAGCAGTTTGTCAACGGATAGATATCGAAAAAAATACACGATTTGAAAAAAAAACGGTGACTAAATCGGAGCTACGAGTCAAAAGATACGATAGATCTATCATTTTGGCCAAACACAGAAAACACCAAGCACTACGAACCGTCGGTGGTGTTTGGTGCGTGGTACGAATTTGCAAGGAAAAATGTCTTGTTCGGAATCAAGATAACCTCGAATGGCAAGCACGTTCATAGATTCTTGCTCATTCAACTGTTTTAGGGTGATCTCGAGAATTTCAGCACAATCTGAAACCGAAGGTTATGGCCGCCAAATTGTACTCCATCTGGCGGCGCATATTTATGATTTAAAAAGCGTGTTTAATTAAGTGATATTAGATTCAAAATTACGTGCATTATACATAATTACATTGCGAGTGAAATAATAGGCCTTAAAACTATATATACCATGCTAAGTCATGCATACAAAAAGGAATAATATGATATAAATTCAAAACGTTCAAAGAGAACATTAAATATGAGTAAAATGTCTTTTTTGGCATCCTGAGGACCTCAAATGGCAAGACACTTTCCGAGAGTCTTGATGTTATGGTCGTTGTAGGGTGATCTCGAGAATTTCAGCACAATCTGAAACCAAAGGTTATGCGCCGCCAAATGGTACTCCATTTGGTGGTGCGTATTAGTGATTTAAAAAGCGTATTTAATGAAGTGACACTAGATTCAAACTTATATGCGTTATACATAATTATATTGTGAGTGAAATAATAGGCCTTAAAACAATATGTACCATGCTAAGTCATGCATACACAAAAAGAATAATATGAAAGAAATTCAAAAAGGTCAAAAATAGAAAAGAAAAAAAAAGGTAAAATTGAAGGCTTTCGTGGTCTCGTTTCGAAAAATATTTGGGACAAACCGCCTACGGCAGTTAGAGCCTTTGATAGGTTGCTCCTGCGTTTTTTAGCCGAAGGTCATCTTTTGATAGCAGTAGATTCCTTTGCTGGTGAAGATGGACGTTTTTTCTTCGTCTTCCTTGGCCATTTTGATCTGATGATACCCTTTGTAGGCATCTAAGAAGCTCTTGTATTGATATCCATTGAGGGATTCGACTTTCCAATCAATTGCGGGTAAGGGATAAAAATCTTTGGGACATGTCTTGTTGATGTTGGTGAAGTCAACACACATTCTCCATCCCCCTTCTGACTTCTTTACAGTCACTGGGTTAGCAACCCACGAAGGATACTTGGTTTCGCGAATTATTCCTGCTTTTAGCAGCCCTTCCACCTCCTTACAGGCCGCTTCATATCTTTCGGGTGCTAGATTTCTCTTCTTCTGATGTACAGGTTTGAGATGCTTGTGCTCGTTGAGTCAATGTTCTGTAATAAAAGGTGGCCTTTGTACATTAATGGTACGAGGTATCCCGTTCATGTCACTGTTTTCGCAGGCGAATACATCCACATTTGCCTGCAATAACTTCCGAAGCTTTTGCTTGGTGGATGCTGGTAGGTTCCTCCATATGCTGATCTCTTGATTCGGAAACATTGGGTTTACTGATATCTTTTCCACTTGGGGATCTTCTTCTGATGCTTCTAGAATGCATTCGGTTGGCTCTTTCATCGTTTTTTTATGGGTAGGATTACCTTGTCCCTGTCATACGTTGAAGCGAGGGTTCCTATGCCTTCATGAGTATGAAACTTGACCATTTGATGCACTGTTGAAACAATTATGCCCATTTTTCTCATAGCCACTCTCCCAAGAAAAATGTTGTGCTGGGAGTTTGCTCGGACTACCACAAAATCGATGGTTTCGGTCCTTGCTAACGGTGGTTCACCTGTCGTGAAGTCAAGATCAATTTATCCGATGGGCCAACACCTTTCTCTGAAAAACCCTATTAACGGTACTCTCGGGGCACCTAATTGTGCTCTGATGGCGGGACTTAGTCGATCGAAGCAATGCTCGTACATTACATCACAAGCACTTCCGCTGTCAAGATATATCCTTCGAACTTCTCTATTGAAGATTTTTCCATTGATGGTGATTGGTAGATCCGAAGGACATATGGTATCAAGGGCTGGAAACGATACTTCGCTCCATTCTCTGACGGTGCGACCCATTTCTCTTTTCTTATAAGGCTGGTGCGAATCTATTGCCAAGATTACATTTTCTGCTTCTTGCCTTTTGTCTTCGTTTTTTGTTCCTGTGCCCTTTCTTTCTTTATTTCTCGGATCCCTTTTATGAGATGGGACAGTTTTCTCGATTTAACCGCTTCTTCGATGGCTGTTTTGAGGTTGCAGCATTCATCTGTCACGTGCTCAAAATCATTGTGGAAGTCACAAAACTTAGTCATGTCTCTCTGCCTCCCCCGGTTGGACATTTTTCTCGGAGCTTTGAACTTATAAGCTGCTTTTTTCTGTTACTAGGATTTCCTTGGGGGTTTTTATTAATGCCCCTAAGATCCCGGCTCCGGTTTCTCTTCGATAAGGGTAGAATCTTCAGTTGTCCTCTTTCCTACCATGTTTGTCATCCCTTCTTTCTGATATTTCCTTTCGCCTGTTTGTTGGTGCGTCATCCAGGACGAAGGTACCTACTGTTTCCTTTGCATCTAGCCATACATATGCTTTTTCCAACAAGGCTTCATAGGTGTTGGGTAGGTCTCGGCTAAGATGCTCAATGAGCAGTCTGACCCTAGATCCGTATAGCAACCCGGATATTCTTTGGGATTCTGGTAGGTTGGGGATCTGTTGGGTTCCATTGGTATACCTATTGAGGAAGGCTCTAGAACCTTCGTTATCCTTTCATTTTATTCCATGGGCAGCTACATGATTCTTTTTGTGCTGTTTTTGTTGACTAAACTTAGACCTAAATTGACGTTTCAGGTCATCGAAGCTAGCTACAGAGTCCTTTGGCAAGGAGTCAAACCAAACTCTTGTATCTCCTTTCAACATGTAAGAAATCGCATGGCATGATACGGGTATGTCTCACTTGGCCATTCGTGTCGCACCTTCAAATATATTAAGGAAGTCATCCGGATCATCCTTTCCTTCGTAGTATATCAGGTGCGCAGGGATTTTCATTCCATCTGGGAATGAACAATGCTGGATGTATGGTACAAAGGGGGTTTTTTGGTTTACCCAGAAGTTACTATTTTTCGTGATTGGAGGTACTACCTGATGACCTTGGGTATAACACATTCCTCCTTGGTTAGGAGGGTATATCCAGGTGGTTGTCATTTATTGTGGTGGTGGGTTCCAATTTTGGAAGTAAGCGTGGTTGGTCCCTTGTTGCAATGGGACGTTTGGTAAGTTGCCTACAAGGGTTATTTCTACATATGGTATGTTGGGAGTGACATAAGGATTTCCTTGGGTCCATACATATTGGTTGGTTACATGGTGCTACCCCAGCTTGGGTGAGGTGGCGGTATATGTCTGTTTGTTGCTTGGGGTGCTACGGATGCGGTCGGAACTGGCATATTGCAAGTATAGAGAGGTGATGTAGTTCTAGTTAGGGTTACCTGAGGCACACTTGTGGTTTCTCTCGTCTGAGTTGTAGTTTGTGTTGACGAGCTTGCTGGTAAGCTCCCAGGCTGAGGATTTTGGTTCGGAGGTTCCATCTCCAACTCTTCATCGTATTCTTCGCTCTTATACGTCAGCACCCGTCTACTTTGCAAGATTCCCGTATCCCTTAAGCTTCTTATCACTGATCTAATGTGATCGTAATTGCTTAGCAGGAAGGTTTAATCTATCAACGAAGGCGGCTCTGCGGAATGCGAGCCATGACAGTTCGTTGAGATAAATGTGGTGGGAGTAAGGGGTGACCTAGTGAGGGTCCCCACAGTCGAAAACTCTAGCTGTGTTGAGTCTGAAGTTTGTGTGCTCCTGGGTGGTGTAAAAACTGGAGGTATGTGACTGGAGTCCGCCATGGCGTCGGTTCTTGCTCAACAAGATGAATGAAATGTGTGTCCCACGGATGGCACCAACTGTTTGTACAATAACCGACGGTCTAATATTGATATGGGGATATCCTAGTCACTGAGATATGAAATTGGGTGATTATGGTTTTAGCTTTGTTCGCTGGCGATTCCCTGAAGGTGACAATCAAGTGATTGTTTTACGCCACCGAAGTAAGTAATGTAACATGTGATGTTAATATGAGTGTGAATGTTGAATGTGGCATGTATCCTGCATTCTATTCTATTTATAAGTGGATTGGAGCGGCTTTCTATACCATCTCGCTAGTTCCCAATGGTTGTGGAATACTAGTTGACCTTTCCCTTTTCGTAAACCTGCAAAGGAAAGCAACCTTGTCCATTTCCTTTGTTGTATGAGCGTGCAGCCGAGCTAGAAATAGTTTGGCTAGCTTGACTTTGTAATTGACCGAGGTTTATGGGCTCCAAGATCACTATTCTTGCTCTGGTTTCTGAACCTCGTTAATTGTAGCTGATGTTTCCTTCGTACTATGCGTTGTGGCAAAATCCTCTGAAGTAAACTGCGAAGCTGGTAAATGCATCGGAGGTGGGGTACACTATCATGTAGTTTTCTAAATTTTAATTTATCTAATAAGTTTTCGATGGTTGATGTGTGTAGATAAGGTTAGTAGTTTTTTACGGGCTCATGTTTTGTGTTTTATCGATTATTTATCAACTGAAGTTAAAATGGTTCAAACGGAAGAGCTCATAATTTATGTTTTATATTCAATACTAATGTTTTCGATACAAATGTCATTATTAATAAAGAGTTTTTTCCATTGTAATTGTATTATACATATGATAAGTATCAATACTAACGTTATCGAATACGAATTTATACAATTGGCGTGCAACACACGAGCTCATGTTTGTTGTTTCTGTGAGTAGATAGAGTAGTAGATTTTTACGGTCTCATGTATGATGTTTTATCCATTATTTGTCAATTCAAGTTACAATGATTCCAACAAACATACTCATAATTTATACGTTAGCATTCAGTATTAATGTTTTCGGTATAAATATTAGTATAATAAAAAGTTCTTTTCATTGTAATTTTATTATACATTTGTTAAGTATTAATAACACTACTTAACTAATTTATGCTCATAAAACTAGTTAATAACAAAACAGTATCATGACTGATTGGAGGGACATTTATTGAGACTAAAATGGATCATTTAGACACAAACAGTAATAAAAGCTTTCAACTTTGACAAACTGCAGAAGGGAAGAAAAATGTTCTGAATATTTGTGACGAAGAATGAAGATTTCCACTATATTTATAGTAGTACAAGTTTAAAATTAGAATAGCAAGCTGATTATCTTCAATTTAAAATTCGATTAATATTAAGAATCGTTAATTGACGGGAACAGATCTTGCTATTTTTTGGAGTCAATCTCTATCTCAATGTAAGATTTTCGAATAATTTAAAACGAATCATCGATAAACCTTATAATTTCAACATCTTTATTACGATTATATAAAAACATTATATTAAAAATAGTAAATCAAATAAGCATAATATGGAAGGAAAAAAAAAAAAAAAAGTTTACCAATGAATCAATTGTACTTTGGATAGAAAATACCTGGAAATCGTTTAGTGCTTGAAATTGTGTTACGCATTTTCTGTTTTTGAAAATGAAGATAAGATCATTGTTTTCAATTTGTGAAGAAAATAAAGTGATGCAGATAAGATCATAGTCCTTGATTACCGAAACTAATTGTTATTATTAATTTTGTCCACCGTTAATTTATTGTCAATTAGGGTTCAAGCCGTTTAGATAATATTTTGTCCATGGTTTATGTATTTTCAAACTGTTCTCAATACTCACTCAGTCTCATATTTATTGTCCCGAGACAAAAAAACACACAGTTTTAGAAAATTGTACTAACTTTATTCTCCACCAATAATATACTTTCTCTCTCCAGAATAACATCTTTTGATTGGTTGAAAAAGAATCTGGACAATTAGATTTAGATTTTATGAGAAAGTGACATGTGAAATTTACACTTGTCATAATATCCTATAATTAAGCATCTAATGTCGTGTCACATATTTTAAACTCTCTTTTATATAAAGATAAGTAGTAATAAAGATATAGACTGATATAGATTTGTATTTTTCAATCGTGATAATCTAAAAATCATTGATATAACGAAATGCAAACACCTGTACGTAAGCAATCCTAACATGACTTTTCGACAATATTTATTGGTACCACAAAATAGGCAAAATCAATCAATGCAAAACATCAAATTAAATTGGTTATATATCAAAATCGCGCGTTTAAGACTATCACACCACGTGTATGTTCTAGCAGCTGTGATGTAATATTGGCCATGAATTTCACCAAACACGGCCATTAATGGAGTTAGCCAATCTTTTGGCGTTGTGTAACATGACATTCGGTTTCAATCATTTGTAGTACTCGTAGTATTTAGTACCATTAACAATCATGTCATTTTTTTGTTACGATTATTACACAATGTAATAAATCTTGTATGGGAGAACATGGGTGAGTTTTGGGTCGGGTTACGACCCAAAACAGAACCCATAAACTCATATCAACTACGAACATCAACTAAATGGTTAACATTAACCACCAGAAACTTGGGCAAGTTGTTTCGGCTGGCCCCTTTAGTTTAATATTTAATATTTAAAATAAATAAAAAAAACATGTAAACTTATCTGGTCCAATAATTAGCAAGTAGGCCTAATAACATGCATTAATTCTGAACAAGACATGTAAAGGTACTCACTTATTGTTTTTTTTTTTTTCGGAGAAAATATTTATATATATATATATATATATATATATATATATATATATATATATATATATATATATATAAAATATCGTAAAGATCCGGTGGAACATACAAATGACAATGATTGAAATTGAAAGAGCTCGCTCTTGTCGTCCTACACCCGGGACGATTACAATGATTGAAAGAAAACGAGCATAATGAAAATGAAAGATAACACAGCGTATAACCACCAAACCTAAATCTAAATATACCATAAAACCGAGCTCGTATTCAACCCCGCAAACGCTACAACTCAACAGCGGCACACAAATATGAACGCCGGGCACTCCAGCAGCACCAAACCCGAGGCCTATATTCCGAAGTCAACTATATCGACACACGCCGGCAACAACACCGAGTCCACCTAAACAGACTCGGCTACGGGAATAATATGAACACACCAATGAAACGACCACCAAACAGAACCAAACGCGCAGTCAAACCAATAGAAGCCAAGCCATTCTCACCGAATTTTCGAAGGGTTTACAAATCCGTGGACCCCAGAAACCAGCAGAATCCGCCGGGAACCGTTAGAATCCGCCGAAAACCGCCTGAAACCGCCGGATAACGCCGGAAACCACCGGATTCTGCCGTATTCCACCGGATTTCGACACAAAAATGCCATTCGAAACCTACAACATCCGCAAACACCAAACCCCAAAACGGAAAACGAAAACTTACCGGAAATGAGAGTAGATTTCCACCGGAAATCGCCGCCTACCTACACCTTCAGAAAGAATCCGGAACCAGAAAGAGGAAGAAGCTTGAGACGCTGAAACCCAACCACCAAAAACCGACGACCGGAACCTAAGAACCAATATCACCGAAACCCAAACAACTTCCATATCCTGAGCACAAACGGCTCAAGATCGCCGCCTGAAAACCGTAGGACAACCGACGAGACCGAACCCGCGAAACCCGTCACCGGAAAAGGAGGAGAGGCGGTACCGATCTTATTACATGAAAAGCAGAAAAGCCGAACCACCGGCAAGATGCCGGTGGTCGGAGGAGGAGAACAACAGAAAGCTACAAACCGGCAGAGAAAATCCGGCAATAATGAACGGGAAGGAAGCCAGAGAAGTTTAGATCTGAAGCGATGAAGTTTAGATCTGAAAGGTTTTGTACGGAGAGAGAGTCTACTGTGTATTTTGTTTCGTGAACGCTACTCACTAGGGCTTGCCCTGACACTATTGCAACTTGGATATATAAGCACAATATACTAGTATATATATATATTATAACAACACGGAGGATAATTTCTAACATATATAAGCATAAAAGTAACATTTGGGTCAGTTTTCCGATTAAATCAGTTATGACTTATGAGGATTAATTATTATTTTTGTTCCACAAATTCCCAAATATTGTATGCCTGTCAAAGCACCATTTCCATTCAAAGTACCAAGCAAAAGATTCTATCCAATAAAAGAATAATATATTTTTTATATTATACTTTTTATATATAAAATATATAATATAATGGTTATAACTTGTAACTCACATAATATGCATATACAATGCACTTTCAATTTGCTTATCTTTTTGATCAAATCATCTATTCTGATTCTGATCTACTCTAATAAGAATATATCCAATCTTGTACCAATAATTTAAATTTCATTAGCTATGCATATGAGTTGCAGTCAAAGTCAACCAACAGTTTGTTGATCTTCTTGTTGCTTATCCTTTGTGGCACCAATCTGCTCTCCCCTACAGTCATACTGCAAAGTTCAACAAGTGTTTACTCATTAGCCATAATTGTAACAAATTAATAATTAATTCAGACAGATTAAAAACAGAGGTGGTAATATGGGCATAACAGACGGGTTAAGGACATGTCAAAATGGGTAATTTTAGTACCGGTAGAAATTGAAAACGCCTACAAAAATGGTTTAGGAAATATTTGGACTAAATCTTATGAGTACCCATTTTACTGGTAACACATTAACCCGTATGGACCCGTTCATAAGTACATATATCAAAATTACCACAAAATCTAATGAAAAGATTCAACTAACCTAGGTGGAAGTGAAGATACGTCCGGAGGTAATAGGATCTGGGCGAGTTTAACGGCGTCCTCATTGCAATTGATGACATGATTGAAGCACAAATATCGACCATAGACAGAAACGTCTTCAAATACACATATATGAGAATCAACCAAGAATTTAAGGTCAACCGTAACAAAAACCCCATCTTCATACATCTCGGCTGCACCTTTTAAGTACGGATGCGTAATGGTGAGATCAGGGCTGAGCAATAATCCTGCATTTATAGATACCATGCTCAACCCTCGGTCCATAGCTAGCGCCCACGCCGTTTTCTCTGCTAACGTTTTTGATAACCCATGCCATAACTGTTCCTCAAGTTATACATGATCAGTGAATCCAGTTGCTTTAATTACATTACATTACAATTATTACATTACATTACAACATATACTAATAATTAAAGTAAGTGAACAACACTTGGATGATGCCGCCAACAAAGAAGACCCAAAGGGTTGGTTGAGTGGTTGTGTGCTTGGGATTGATTCTCCAAAGGAGACCCATGTTCAATTCCCCTACCAACCTCACTTTCGAACCTTGACTTCAAAAAAAAAAAAAAAATAAATAACATTTGAAGTACATGAACAGTACTTGTATGATGACGTCATCATCCACCTAACTCGTTTTAACCTAATTTTGGAATTTTTTTACACCTGAGGTCATGCTGACGTCATCATCTACCTGTACACATAACTTTTTTTTTTTTAAAATCTTTTTTATTTTTTTTCCTAAAATAATTTTACCCCGCTGCAGCGCGCAGGCGTCTAACTCGTTTTAACCTAATTTTGGAACTTTTTGCTACCACTTTATTGAAAAAGTCAGTTATCACGAGTATGTCGTTTTGGGTCAATTCCAAACACTTTTCTGCAGGCTATTTTACTGAAGTTTAAGTTTATTATCTGATTCTGATTATTAAATGAACATCCAAACACCACACACATATAAAATTTGATGAGCCTTTTTATACTACTAAGTATCAAAAACTTGTTAAAGCATGTATACCTTAAATTTCTTGCAAAAATTAACATCGCTCCAGTTTCGTTCATCAACATCAGGTGATGAAGATGTTGAGTCACTTGGGTCTCTCCAAATACAGGCAGTAACAGACGAAGTAAATACGATTTTGTCGATTGTATCGATTTGGGCGCACGCTTCCAATACATTATGTGCAGCCCTTACCTCCATTTCCGCCATCGATTCCTAAACGAATACATAATATTTAACACTTGGTCATCTAAAGTTTAAGCGAATTTTAAAAAGTTTGAATCTTTTTATGAAAAATGAAACAACATACATCATAACAAGGCTGATCAGTTGGTGGCTCAAATGAATAAAACAAGCCATAACATCCTTCTAAAGCTTTCACTATACTATGATAGTCCAATGGGTCTGTTTCAAACACTCTCAAATTCTTGCTATCGCCAATCACAGGCTTCATCTCAACTGAACAATTAATCAAAAGACAATTTAAAATAATTATTAAGTTATTTCGAACAATTAACGCAACAATTCAATTTCAAAATTAAATATTCCGTACACGGATTGAACTGGGTATTATTAAAGATTAATCATTTAACAAAAGGGTACAATAAAAATTAAAGCTTTATATAAAAAACAAACCTTGAGTATGAATTGCAGCATGAACAAAATAACCCCTTTGAAGAAGAGTATGAACAAGTGCAGAACCTAAAGTACCCCCAGCATCCATTACACAAACCCTTTTGTAACAAGAGGAAGATCCATCATATTCAACTGCAGGAGCAGGTGCCATTTTCACAATTAAATTTAAAGTTTATTTCTTTTTTCTTTTTTCTTTTTTCTTTTTTCTTTTTTCTTTTTATCTGAAAAAACAAAGAAAGAAAGGTAGCTGGGATTTGGGGTGTAAAGTTGATTTAAGCTGTATGTTATTATAAAACATAAAGTACTATTGATTTTGGTATAGGATAAGGAGGGAGGGAAAGAGAGTTGGGAAAAAGGTAGTTGTTTTTAAGAGGAAAGAGACGTGATAAAATTGAACAACAAGCAAATTATTATTTATTTAATTTATTATTATTCAAAAATTGTTATTATTATTATTATTATTATTATTATTATTATTATTATTATTATTATTATTATTATTATAATAAACTAAAAAATTTTAAAACTTACAAAAAATTAGTGGGAAGCCTAGAGACAATCTGGGCACCCACACCTCTAGCAATAGCAAAATCTATCCTAGTAAAAATATGAGCAGCAGCACCGGCACCAATATCTTGCGCCATCGAACACTTCTGAACCCGCTTTAGCAAAGAAACAGCCTCCTTCTCTAATTCCCCAAGGGAAGAAAATGAGAAAGGAATGAAACCATAACCAATCGCCTGACAGCTAGATTCATACTTGACCCGCTTCCGACGAGCCGCATCAACCACAGCACGTCCAGGGACAAAGTCAGAAAGCGCAGACTGTGTCAAAGGAGAAGACCCTGTCAAGTCAACACAAACATCGCGACCACAATCCCAGGAATAAAGTAACACATCTGCAGGTCTGAGGGCCCTGTCGTTCCCTCCAGACAACCCAATGTCAACCTCCTTTCTCGCTGAAATCCCAGATCGATAACAAACATCAACAATGGAATCCCGAACAACATTATTGTAGTGACCCGAACTTTTCCATGTTTATATATATTAATTGAGATTGATATTTACATGATTAAATGTTTCCAACATGTTAAGCAATCAAACTTGTTAAGACTTGATTAATTGAAATATGTTTCATATAGACAATTGACCACCCAAGTTGACCGGTGATTCACAAACGTTAAAACTTGTAAAAACTATACGATGACATATATATGGTTATATATATAGTTAACATGTTTTTATTATAAGTATGTATCTCATTAGGTATTTTAACAATGAGTTATATACATAAAAATGAGACTATTAATTTAAAAAACTCGAAAACGATATATATAACGATTATCGTTATAACAACGTCTTACTAGGTACATATGAATCATATTAAGATATTAATACACTTGGTTAATTATGTTAAATGATAAGTAAATATATTATTAAGTGTATTAACAATGAAATACATATGTAAAAATAAGACTACTAACTTAATGATTTCGAAACGAGACATATATGTAACGATTATCGTTGTAACGACATTTAACTGTATATACATCATACTGAGATATATTATATATCATAATATCATGATAATATAACAATTTAATATCTCATTTGTTATAATAAACAATGGGTTAACAACATTCAACAAGATCGTTAACCTAAAGGTTTCAAAACAACATTTACATGTAACGACTAACGATGACTTAACGACTCAGTTAAAATGTATATACATGTAGTGTTTTAATATGTATTCATACACTTTTGAAAGACTTCAAGACACTTATCAAAATACTTCTACTTAACAAAAATGCTTACAATTACATCCTCGTTCAGTTTCATCAACAATTCTACTCGTATGCACCCGTATTCGTACTCGTACAATACACAGCTTTTAGATGTATGTACTATTGGTATATACACTCCAATGATCAGCTCTTAGCAGCCCATGTGAGTCACCTAACACATGTGGGAACCATCATTTGGCAACTAGCATGAAATATCTCATAAAATTACAAAAATATGAGTAATCATTCATGACTTATTTACATGAAAACAAAATTACATATCCTTTATATCTAATCCATACACCAACGACCAAAAACACCTACAAACAATTTCATTCTTCAATTTTCTTCATCTAATTGATCTCTCTCAAGTTCTATCTTCAAGTTCTAAGTGTTCTTCATAAATTCCAAAAGTTCTAGTTTCATAAAATCAAGAATACTTTCAAGTTTGCTAGCTCACTTCCAATCTTGTAAGGTGATCATCCAACCTCAAGAAATCTTTGTTTCTTACAGTAGGTTATCATTCTAATACAAGGTAATAATCATATTCAAACTTTGGTTCAATTTCTATAACTATAACAATCTTATTTCAAGTGATGATCTTACTTGAACTTGTTTTCGTGTCATGATTCTGCTTCAAGAACTTCGAGCCATCCAAGGATCCATTGAAGCTAGATCCATTTTTCTCTTTTCCAGTAGGTTTATCCAAGGAACTTAAGGTAGTAATGATGTTCATAACATCATTCGATTCATACATATAAAGCTATCTTATTCGAAGGTTTAAACTTGTAATCACTAGAACATAGTTTAGTTAATTCTAAACTTGTTCGCAAACAAAAGTTAATCCTTCTAACTTGACTTTTAAAATCAACTAAACACATGTTCTATATCTATATGATATGCTAACTTAATGATTTAAAACCTGAAAACACGAAAAACACCGTAAAACCGGATTTACGCCGTCGTAGTAACACCGCGGGCTGTTTTGGGTTAGTTAATTAAAAACTATGATAAACTTTGATTTTAAAGTTGTTATTCTGAGAAAATGATTTTTATTATGAACATGAAACTATATCCAAAAATTATGATTAAACTCAAAGTGGAAGTTTGTTTTCTAAAATGGTCATCTAGACGTCGTTCTTTCGACTGAAATGACTACCTTTACAAAAACGACTTGTAACTTATTTTTCCGACTATAAACCTATACTTTTCTGTTTAGATTTATAAAATAGAGTTCAATATGAAACCATAGCAATTTGATTCACTCAAAACGAATTTAAAATGAAGAAGTTATGGGTAAAACAAGATTGGATAATTTTTCTCATTTTAGCTACGTGAAAATTGGTAACAAATCTATTCCAACCATAACTTAATCAACTTGTATTGTATATTATGTAATCTTGAGATACCATAGACACGTATACAATGTTTCGACCTATCATGTCGACACATCTATATATATTTCGGAACAACCATAGACACTCTATATGTGAATGTTGGAGTTAGCTATACAGGGTTGAGGTTGATTCCAAAATATATATAGTTTGAGTTGTGATCAATACTGAGATACGTATACACTGGGTCGTGGATTGATTCAAGATAATATTTATCGATTTATTTCTGTACATCTAACTGTGGACAACTAGTTGTAGGTTACTAACGAGGACAGCTGACTTAATAAACTTAAAACATCAAAATATATTAAAAGTGTTGTAAATATATTTTGAACATACTTTGATATATATGTATATATTGTTATAGGTTCGTGAATCAACCAGTGGCCAAGTCTTACTTCCCGACGAAGTAAAAATCTGTGAAAGTGAGTTATAGTCCCACTTTTAAAATCTAATATTTTTGGGATGAGAATACATGCAGGTTTTATAAATGATTTACAAAATAGACACAAGTACGTGAAACTACATTCTATGGTTGAATTATCGAAATCGAATATGCCCCTTTTTATTAAGTCTGGTAATCTATGAATTAGGGAACAGACACCCTAATTGACGCGAATCCTAAAGATAGATCTATTGGGCCTAACAAACCCCATCCAAAGTACTGGATGCTTTAGTACTTCGAAATTTATATCATATCCGAAGGGTGTCCCGGAATGATGGGGATATTCTTATATATGCATCTTGTTAATGTCGGTTACCAGGTGTTCACCATATGAATGATTTTTATCTCTATGTATGGGATGCGTATTGAAATATGAAATCTTGTGGTCTATTATTATGATTTGATATATATAGGTTAAACCTATAACTCACCAACATTTTTGTTGACGTTTTAAGCATGTTTATTCTCAGGTGATTATTAAGAGCTTCCGCTGTCGCATACTTAAATAAGGACGAGATTTGGAGTCCATGCTTGTATGATATTGTGTAAAAACTGCATTCAAGAAACTTATTTTGTTGTAACATATTTGTATTGTAAACCATTATGTAATGGTCGTGTGTAAACAGGATATTTTAGATTATCATTATTTGATAATCTACGTAAAGCTTTTTAAAACCTTTATCTATGAAATAAAGGTTATGGTTTGTTTTAAAAATGAATGCAGTCTTTGAAAAACGTCTCATATAGAGGTCAAAACCTCGCAACGAAATCAATTAATATGGAACGTTTTTAGTCAATAAGAACGGGACATTTCAGTTGGTATCAGAGCGTTGGTCTTAGAGAACCAGAATTTTGCATTAGTGTGTCTTATCGAGTTTGTTATGATGCATTAGTGAGTCTGGACTTCGACCGTGTTTACTTGAAAAATGATTGCTTAACAAATTTTGTTGGAAACTATATATTTTTAACATGTGAATATTATGTGATATATTAATCTCTTAACGCGTTTGATATTATGTGATAGATGTCTACCTCTAGAACAAGTCCCATTGACTCACCTAATAATAATGAAGAGTCAAATGTAAATTGGAATGATTTGTGGACTGATTCACAAGTTCCCGAAGAGGAACCGGAAGAAGAGTCGGAACCGGAAGAAGAATCGGAACCGGAAGAAGAATCGGAACCGGATGAAGAAATAGAACCGGTGGGGGAAATAATAAAACGGTTAAGTAAAAGAAAATCCTCAACCAACCGACCAAGGTTAATTATGGTCAATGGTGTTTCCGCCAAGGAAACAAAATATTGGGAGGATTACCAATTCTCCGAAGAATCGGATTCCGACGAGAATTCCGATGATGTTATAGAAATTACCCCAACTGAATTTAAAAAGGCAAAAGAAAATAATAAGGGAAAGGGCATAAAAATAGAGAAATCTAATTCCAACCCCGATGAACTTTATATGTATCGTCAACCCCCGAAGTCCTTACGTTGTAACAATGACCCGGGAACCTCTAAACCACCAGGTTTTTCTAAACCAATGTGGATCACGACGGCTCGTATTAGGGGAACATCATATATCCCTAGAAACTTGGCAAAACGAACCAAAACCGAAGAAGAAGAAACGAGCGAGTCGGAATAAGATAGTTGTATTCGTGTGGTGTAATATATGTAATATAGTGTTCGTATGCTTTATGATATATGTAAAAATTGCTTGTATTAATAAGTATTTTTTTATGAATCTAACTCTTGTCTATTTTACAGTTTAAAAACACAAAATGGATAGACAACCCAATATTTTAAGAGACCTACCCGGAGACATGATTGATGAAATCTTGTCTAGAGTCGGCCAGAATTCCTCGGCACAACTATTTAAGGCGAGATCAGTTTGTAAGACATTCGAAGAACGTTCCAAGAATGTCTTGGTTTATAAGAGACTTTCGTTTGAAAGATGGGGGATATCACATTGGGAAACCCATAAGTTACGATGTGTTTACTTTGACGCATATATTGCGGGGAACCCAAATGCTATTTTACGCAACGGGTTAAGAAATTATTTTGACTCAATATATCCGAATATTGGACTTCGTGATTTAGAAAAAGCGGCTAACATGCAACATAAAGAAGCATATTATGCTTACGGATTAGTAATGTTCGCTTCTCACCAAAGTGAGAACAAGAACATCGGGCTACAACTATTAAACAAAACGTTTCCACAAGTGACGGAGTCGGTAATTGGGGTAAGAAATGAGGTTTTTAGATTATTACGGGACTGTTGGACATTACGTAACCCTCGTCCCGTTGACGATGTTACAACACGCTGTCTTATCAACGGCCATAACGGTTATCTTGCACAAGACCAAGGATGGGAAGTAGTCCTAGTAAAACCAGAATGCATGACTTGTTTCTGGACGTATGAATTACGTGTCTTTATTGCCTTTGCTGAACGACTTGTGTACTAGCTAGAATTATCTTCACAACTATCTTGTATCAAAGTTATTGTGTGCTATATTTCATGCTTTATGTAAAATAAGCGGTATTGTAAGTTTGTAAAATATTGTATAAAAGTTTGAACGCGAAATATTATTATAATCAGTTTTTCATATAGAATTGTAGTAGTTGAATTGTATATTAGCTACTAAGTATGAACTTAACGGGTAGGTACTACCCGAATTTAAACTTATAAAACGCTAATATGAAGAAAAAGCTTTTATAAATGAGTTCATATTATGCTACGAAATACTATTAACTACTCTTAATATTCTGTATGATTAACTTGCTCCATTTAACTATTTTGAAGGAAATGGCACCGACTACTCGACACACCGTGAATATGAATGAAGAGGAATTCCGTACTTTTCTAGCTTCAAACATAGCCGCAGTACAGGCTGCGCTACATACCAACAATAACCTTAGATCTAGCAGTACAGGAAATCGTGTAGGATGCACCTACAAAGAATTCACTGCCTGCAAACCTTTGGAATTTGATGGAACCGAAGGACCGATCGGATTGAAACGGTGGACCGAGAAGGTCGAATCGGTGTTTGCCATAAGTAAGTGTACTGAAGAGGACAAAGTAAAGTACGCTACGCATACCTTCACAGGTTCTGCGTTAACATGGTGGAATACCTATCTAGAGCAAGTGGGACAAGACGATGCGTACGCACTACCGTGGTCAGCATTCAAGCACTTGATGAACGAGAAGTACCGTCCCAGAACCGAGGTCAATAAGCTCAAGACAGAACTTAGAGGGTTACGAACCCAAGGATTTGATATTACCACGTACGAAAGACGATTCACAGAATTGTGCCTATTGTGTCCGGGAGCATTCGAAGATGAGGAAGAGAAGATCGACGCGTTTGTGAAAGGATTACCGGAAAGAATCCAAGAAGATATAAGTTCACACGAGCCCGCCTCCATACAACAGGCATGTAGAATGGCTCACAAACTCGTGAACCAAATTGAAGAAAGAATTAAAGAACAGACTGCTGAAGAGGCCAATGTGAAGCAAGTCAAAAGAAAGTGGGAGGAAAACGGTGATAAGAATCACCAATACAACAACAACAGCAATTACAACAATAATCGCAACAATTATCCCAACAATCGCAACATCAATCGCAACTACAACAAACGGCCCAACAACAACAACAACAACAACAACAACAGCAACTACAACAATCATCCCAACAACAATAATAACCGCAACAACAACAACAATCAGAAGCAGCTATGCCAAAGGTGTGAAAAGAATCACTCGGGGTTCTGCACCAAATTTTGCAACAAGTGTAAAAGAAATGGTCATAGCGCGGCGAAGTGTGAGGTCTACGGACCAGGGGTTAATAGAACGAAAGGAACAAATGGTGTCGGAACGAGTAATGGCGGAGCAAGTAGTGTCGGAGCAAGTTATGCCAATGTAGTTTGTTATAAATGTGGAAAATCGGGCCACATTATTAGAAATTGCCCGAACCAGGAGAACACGAATGGACAAGGCCGTGGAAGAGTTTTCAATATTAATGCGGCAGAGGCACGGGAAGACCCGGAGCTTGTTACGGGTACGTTTCTTATTGACAATAAATCTGCTTACGTTTTATTTGATTCGGGTGCGGATAGAAGCTATATGAGTAGAGATTTTTGTGCTAACTTAAGTTGTCCATTGACGCCTTTGGATAGTAAATTTTTACTCGAATTAGCAAATGGTAAATTAATTTCAGCAGATAATATATGTCGGAATCGAGAAATTAAACTGGTTAGCGAAACATTTAAGATTGATTTGATACCAGTAGAGTTAGGGAGTTTTGATGTGATAATCGGTATGGACTGGTTGAAAGAAGTGAAAGCGGAGATCGTTTGTTACAAAAATGCAATTCGCATTATACGAGAAAAAGGAAAACCCTTAATGGTGTACGGAGAAAAGGGCAACACGAAGCTACATCTTATTAGTAATTTGAAAGCACAAAAACTAATAAGAAAAGGTTGCTATGCTGTTCTAGCACACGTCGAGAAAGTACAAACTGAAGAAAAGAGCATCAATGATGTTCCCGTCGCAAAAGAATTTCCTGATGTATTTCCGAAAGAATTACCGGGATTACCCCCACATCGATCCGTTGAATTTCAAATAGATCTTGTACCAGGAGCTGCACCAATAGCTCGTGCTCCTTACAGACTCGCACCCAGCGAGATGAAAGAACTACAAAGCCAATTACAAGAACTTTTAGAGCGTGGTTTCATTCGACCAAGCACATCACCGTGGGGAGCTCCTGTTTTGTTTGTCAAGAAGAAAGATGGTACATTCAGGTTGTGTATCGACTACCGAGAGTTGAACAAACTTACCATCAAGAATCGCTACCCACTACCGAGAATCGATGACTTATTTGATCAACTACAAGGCTCGTCTGTTTATTCAAAGATTGACTTACGTTCCGGGTATCATCAAATGCGGGTGAAAGAAGATGATATTCCAAAGACTGCTTTCAGAACACGTTACGGTCATTACGAGTTTATGGTCATGCCGTTTGGTTTAACTAATGCACCAGCTGTGTTCATGGACCTTATGAACCGAGTGTGTGGACCATACCTTGACAAGTTTGTCATTGTTTTCATTGATGACATACTTATTTACTCAAAGAATGACCAAGAACACGGTGAACATTTGAGAAAGGTGTTAGAAGTATTGAGGAAGGAAGAATTGTACGCTAAGTTTTCAAAGTGTGCATTTTAGTTGGAAGAAGTTCAATTCCTCGGTCACATAGTGAACAAAGAAGGTATTAAGGTGGATCCAGCAAAGATAGAAACTGTTGAAAAGTGGGAAACCCCGAAAACTCCGAAACACATACGCCAGTTTTTAGGACTAGCTGGTTACTACAGAAGGTTCATCCAAGACTTTTCCAGAATAGCAAAACCCTTGACTGCATTAACGCATAAAGGGAAGAAATTTGAATGGAATGATGAACAAGAGAAAGCGTTTCAGTTATTGAAGAAAAAGCTAACTACGGCACCTATATTGTCATTGCCTGAAGGGAATGATGATTTTGTGATTTATTGTGATGCATCAAAGCAAGGTCTCGGTTGTGTATTAATGCAACGAACGAAGGTGATTGCTTATGCGTCTAGACAATTGAAGATTCACGAACAAAATTATACGACACATGATTTGGAATTAGGCGCGGTTGTTTTTGCATTAAAGACTTGGAGGCACTACTTATATGGGGTCAAAAGTATTATATATACCGACCACAAAAGTCTTCAACACATATTTAATCAGAAACAACTGAATATGAGGCAGCGTAGGTGGATTGAATTATTGAATGATTACGACTTTGAGATTCGTTACCACCCGGGGAAGGCAAATGTGGTAGCCGATGCCTTGAGCAGGAAGGACAGAGAACCCATTCGAGTAAAATCTATGAATATAATGATTCATAATAACCTTACTACTCAAATAAAGGAGGCGCAACAAGGAGTTTTAAAAGAGGGAAATTTAAAGGATGAAATACCCAAAGGATCGGAGAAGCATCTTAATATTCGGGAAGACGGAACCCGGTATAGGGCTGAAAGGATTTGGGTACCAAAATTTGGAGATATGAGAGAAATGGTACTTAGAGAAGCTCATAAAACCAGATACTCAATACATCCTGGAACGGGGAAGATGTACAAGGATCTCAAGAAACATTTTTGGTGGCCGGGTATGAAAGCCGATGTTGCTAAATACGTAGGAGAATGTTTGACGTGTTCTAAGGTCAAAGCTGAGCATCAGAAACCATCAGGTCTACTTCAACAACCCGAAATCCCGGAATGGAAATGGGAAAACATTACCATGGATTTCATCACTAAATTGCCAAGGACTGCAAGTGGTTTTGATACTATTTGGGTAATAGTTGATCGTCTCACCAAATCAGCACACTTCCTGCCAATAAGAGAAGATGACAAGATGGAGAAGTTAGCACGACTGTATTTGAAGGAAGTCGTCTCCAGACATGGAATACCAATCTCTATTATCTCTGATAGGGATGGCAGATTTATTTCAAGATTCTGGCAGACATTACAGCAAGCATTAGGAACTCGTCTAGACATGAGTACTGCCTATCATCCACAAACTGATGGGCAGAGCGAAAGGACGATACAAACGCTTGAAGACATGCTACGAGCATGTGTTATTGATTTCGGAAACAGTTGGGATCGACATCTACCTTTAGCAGAATTTTCTTACAACAACAGCTACCATTCAAGCATTGAGATGGCGCCGTTTGAAGCACTTTATGGTAGAAAGTGCAGGTCTCCGATTTGTTGGAGTGAAGTGGGGGATAGACAGATTACGGATCCGGAGATTATACAAGAAACTACCGAGAAGATCATCCAAATTCAACAACGGTTGAAAACCGCCCAAAGTCGACAAAAGAGCTACGCTGACATTAAAAGAAAAGATATAGAATTTGAAATTGGAGAGATGGTCATGCTTAAAGTTGCACCTTGGAAAGGCGTTGTTCGATTTGGTAAACGAGGGAAATTAAATCCAAGGTATATTGGACCATTCAAGATTATTGATCGTGTCGGACCAGTAGCTTACCGACTTGAGTTACCTCAACAACTCGCGGCTGTACATAACACTTTCCACGTCTCGAATTTGAAGAAATGTTTTGCTAAAGAAGATCTCACTATTCCGTTAGATGAAATCCAAATCAACGAAAAACTTCAATTTATCGAAGAACCCGTCGAAATAATGGATCGTGAGGTTAAAAGACTTAAGCAAAACAAGATACCAATTGTTAAGGTTCGATGGAATGCTCGTAGAGGACCCGAGTTCACCTGGGAGCGTGAAGATCAGATGAAGAAGAAATACCCGCATCTATTTCCAGAAGATTCGTCAACACCTTCAACAGCTTAAAATTTCGGGACGAAATTTATTTAACGGGTAGGTACTGTAGTGACCCGAACTTTTCCATGTTTATATATATTAATTGAGATTGATATTTACATGATTAAATGTTTCCAACATGTTAAGCAATCAAACTTGTTAAGACTTGATTAATTGAAATATGTTTCATATAGACAATTGACCACCCAAGTTGACCGGTGATTCACGAACGTTAAAACTTGTAAAAACTATACGATGACATATATATGGTTATATATATAGTTAACATGTTTTTATTATAAGTATGTATCTCATTAGGTATTTTAACAATGAGTTATATACATAAAAATGAGACTATTAATTTAAGAAACTCGAAAACGATATATATAACGATTATCGTTATAACAACGTCTTACTAGGTACATATGAATCATATTAAGATATTAATACACTTGGTTAATTATGTTAAATGATAAGTAAATATATTATTAAGTGTATTAACAATGAAATACATATGTAAAAATAAGACTACTAACTTAATGATTTCGAAACGAGACATATATGTAACGATTATCGTTGTAACGACATTTAACTGTATATACATCATACTGAGATATATTATATATCATAATATCATGATAATATAACAATTTAATATCTCATTTGTTATAATAAACAATGGGTTAACAACATTCAACAAGATCGTTAACCTAAAGGTTTCAAAACAACATTTACATGTAACGACTAACGATGACTTAACGACTCAGTTAAAATGTATATACATGTAGTGTTTTAATATGTATTCATACACTTTTGAAAGACTTCAAGACACTTATCAAAATACTTCTACTTAACAAAAATGCTTACAATTACATCCTCGTTCAGTTTCATCAACAATTCTACTCGTATGCACCCGTATTCGTACTCGTACAATACACAGCTTTTAGATGTATGTACTATTGGTATATACACTCCAATGATCAGCTCTTAGCAGCCCATGTGAGTCACCTAACACATGTGGGAACCATCATTTGGCAACTAGCATGAAATATCTCATAAAATTACAAAAATATGAGTAATCATTCATGACTTATTTACATGAAAACAAAATTACATATCCTTTATATCTAATCCATACACCAATGACCAAAAACACCTACAAACACTTTCATTCTTCAATTTTCTTCATCTAATTGATCTCTCTCAAGTTCTATCTTCAAGTTCTAAGTGTTCTTCATAAATTCCAAAAGTTCTAGTTTCATAAAATCAAGAATACTTTCAAGTTTGCTAGCTCACTTCCAATCTTGTAAGGTGATCATCCAACCTCAAGAAATCTTTGTTTCTTACAGTAGGTTATCATTCTAATACAAGGTAATAATCATATTCAAACTTTGGTTCAATTTCTATAACTATAACAATCTTATTTCAAGTGATGATCTTACTTGAACTTGTTTTCGTGTCATGATTCTGCTTCAAGAACTTCGAGCCATCCAAGGATCCATTGAAGCTAGATCCATTTTTCTCTTTTCCAGTAGGTTTATCCAAGGAACTTAAGGTAGTAATGATGTTCATAACATCATTCGATTCATACATATAAAGCTATCTTATTCGAAGGTTTAAACTTGTAATCACTAGAACATAGTTTAGTTAATTCTAAACTTGTTCGCAAACAAAAGTTAATCCTTCTAACTTGACTTTTAAAATCAACTAAACACATGTTCTATATCTATATGATATGCTAACTTAATGATTTAAAACCTGGAAACACGAAAAATACCGTAAAACCGGATTTACGCCGTCGTAGTAACACCGCGGGCTGTTTTGGGTTAGTTAATTAAAAACTACGATAAACTTTGATTTTAAAGTTGTTATTCTGAGAAAATGATTTTTATTATGAACATGAAACTATATCCAAAAATTATGATTAAACTCAAAGTGGAAGTATGTTTTCTAAAATGGTCATCTAGACGTCGTTCTTTCGACTGAAATGACTACCTTTACAAAAACGACTTGTAACTTATTTTTCCGACTATAAACCTATACTTTTCTGTTTAGATTCATAAAATAGAGTTCAATATGAAACCATAGCAATTTGATTCACTCAAAACGGATTTAAAATGAAGAAGTTATGGGTAAAACAAGATTGGATAATTTTTCTCATTTTAGCTACGTGAAAATTGGTAACAAATCTATTCCAACCATAACTTAATCAACTTGTATTGTATATTATGTAATCTTGAGATACCATAGACACGTATATAATGTTTCGACCTATCATGTCGACACATCTATATATATTTCGGAACAACCATAGACGCTCTATATGTGAATGTTGGAGTTAGCTATACAGGGTTGAGGTTGATTCCAAAATATATATAGTTTGAGTTGTGATCAATACTGAGATACGTATACACTGGGTCGTGGATTGATTCAAGATAATATTTATCGATTTATTTCTGTACATCTAACTGTGGACAACTAGTTGTAGGTTACTAACGAGGACAGCTGACTTAATAAACTTAAAACATCAAAATATATTAAAAGTGTTGTAAATATATTTTGAACATACTTTGATATATATGTATATATTGTTATAGGTTCGTCAATCAACCAGTGGCCAAGTCTTACTTCCCGACGAAGTAAAAATCTGTGAAAGTGAGTTATAGTCCCACTTTTAAAATCTAATATTTTTGGGATGAGAATACATGCAGGTTTTATAAATGATTTACAAAATAGACACAAGTACGTGAAACTACATTCTATGGTTGAATTATCGAAATCGAATATGCCCCTTTTTATTAAGTCTGGTAATCTATGAATTAGGGAACAGACACCCTAATTGACGCGAATCCTAAAGATAGATCTATTGGGCCTAACAAACCCCATCCAAAGTACTGGATGCTTTAGTACTTCGAAATTTATATCATATCCGAAGGGTGTCCCGGAATGATGGGGATATTCTTATATATGCATCTTTTTAATGTCGGTTACCAGGTGTTCACCATATGAATGATTTTTATCTCTATGTATGGGATGTGTATTGAAATATGAAATCTTGTGGTCTATTATTATGATTTGATATATATAGGTTAAACCTATAACTCACCAACATTTTTGTTGACGTTTTAAGCATGTTTATTCTCAGGTGATTATTAAGAGCTTCCGCTGTCGCATACTTAAATAAGGACGAGATTTGGAGTCCATGCTTGTATGATATTGTGTAAAAACTGCATTCAAGAAACTTATTTTGTTGTAACATATTTGTATTGTAAACCATTATGTAATGGTCGTGTGTAAACAGGATATTTTAGATTATCATTATTTGATAATCTACGTAAAGCTTTTTAAAACCTTTATCTATGAAATAAAGGTTATGGTTTGTTTTAAAAATGAATGCAGTCTTTGAAAAACGTCTCATATAGAGGTCAAAACCTCGCAACGAAATCAATTAATATGGAACGTTTTTAGTCAATAAGAACGGGACATTTCAATTATGTCGATGCTTAATACCCACCATACCAGTACAAGACACTGCGTGATCCCCGAAAATATCCCCAGTAAAAACCCTTGAACAGGCAGAGCATGCCGTCGAGATAGAGAACAAAGGAACACTCAACCGGTAGCACAACACACATCGGTAAGTCTTTGCGTTCATCGTCTGACCCAACCCCAAAATAGGGACTGCCCTTAGCCAAGCAGAGGTGTGATCACCCTGCTGTGATTTCCATAAGGCCGATTGTCGGGGAGATAACGAAAAAGTGGATTCTGCAGAAGCGGTAACCTTTGTGAAATAAACATCTGCCAATTTCTTCATGAGTATTGGGGCAGCGACCTCACTCGGATTACCTAAAATATCAAACCCAACCGTTTTATTAAACAGACCCAATGCATCTTCAAAAGCACGACCAAGACCAACAATACCCGCATGACGTAGGAGCTTGGTCTGCAACCCAGCAGACTGTAATCGAGAAGCCACAAAAGCATAATGACGAACATCTCCCGCAGAATAATCACCAAGCCCTCCAAATGCAAATGGCAAGGTGGCAAGCCCCCACTGCCAATCACCAAACCCAGGCCCTGAAGCAGTAACAATACGCTCCAAGGAAGATCGAAGGGCTCCATCGAAAGCGCGTTGAGCCGCCTCAAATATACTAGGAGGACAAGTACGCAAGGTAAAGTAGAGTTTAGAAACTCCCGTACATGCCCTAAGCAACAACAACTCACACTGAGGATCATCAAGCTTAGCAACCTTATCCATAAGCGCAATGGACTTGGTCACCCTTTGCATCACCAGTTCACTACTAAAATCAGGATCGGAACTTGCGGGGGCCCCAAGCAACTTAACACCATTTAAAGGTCGAGCAATATTAGGAGGAAAGACACCTACTTGCCTGCTGCAAGGGTCCTCTGTAGGCCAGAAAATTTCTGTTTTTTCAACGTTGAGATGTAGCCCAAAACGAGGCCCATCCTCCATAATCAAATGTAAAACCTTCCCCACCACCAAAGTGTCCCCAATAATAGTGCCATCATCCAAATACCACGCGTGAAGATAAACTTCAAAATTATCTCTGATTTTAGAAACCAAGGGTTGTAAGACCAAAGCAAAAAGCAGCGGACCAAGGGGATCACCCTGTTGCACCCCCTGCGAAGACCATAAGGTGTGGTTTCCATAATACAATCTGGCTGGATTAGAGTAGCAAAATTCAACCCACCGAGAAATGCTCGGACAAAGGCGGCGAACTTCACGTAACATGACCGTACGATCAACTAGATTGAATGCATTTTGAAAATCAATTAATAACATAGAGAGGCCAACATCAGAGCCACGATCCTCAATCAACCGATTCACAGCATGAAGAATTGCCTCACTACCTGAAGAAACACCAACACCAAATTGAAGACCACCGTAGTAACTTCCCAAAGACTGGCCAACCATAGCAGCGCCAACCTTCGAAACAAGACGTCGCCAAACAGTACCCACAACTATAGGACGAAGACCACCGCCTGGCTTGACAAGTGGTGTAAGGGGAGCACTAGCTATATACTCTCTTAATTCCATAGGGCACCTTCCAGCTAGAAAGAGATTAACAACCCCGGTAATAGAACCAACCAACTCATCCGAGACTGCCACGGCAGCACCACTCAAGCAATCCATAAGGTGTTGTGAACGTAAACCATCCCTACCACATGATGTGCCCCGAGGAAAACTTTTAATCTGGCCCAAAACAACAACAGAAGTCGTAACGAGGTGAAGGTGATCAACCGGCATATCAGGCAAGGATGGAGCTAAAGAAGAAGGGTGCTTAGACAGCAAGTCCGCCAGTTTGGCGTCATTATAAGGAGCAACACCTGATGAAGAAAGAACACGAGCTGCAGCGGTGTAATGGCCATCACAAATCTTCCTACGACACTGCTTAATATTAAGCTCTTCCAAATCAAGGACCTCATCATCAACCACAAACAACATAGGAGAATCCTCTGACAAATACTCCCTCACAAGCTGTAAACTTCCACCCGCTGTCCCCCAAGAGCAAATAGCATGGGAAATATTCTCTTCCTGATGCCGACGCTTTATCGAAGACCTAGACTCACGACTACTCCGTGGCCGAAAGGTTTTAAGGGTATAAAGGGGTAACATCAACAAAGAGACCCAATAAGAAATGTCATCAGGCTTAGAGATCACCTTATCAAGAGCACCTTTCAAAACCCGAGAAAACCCCAAACGACACTTGGAAGGGATAGACTTAACCGTGCGAAACCCCTTAGAGAACAAACGATGAAGGAGAGTCACGTCAAAACCATCGTTATGATCACGCACCGAACCATCCTCAATACAAAGTCGAGTAGGGGAAGAGGGAGATAGTGGCTTGGTAAAATTATGAAGCACAAAACGAACAACACCATTTCCCTCATCGGGGGGCGGCACATCCGGGCCCCTACCATGACGGCACTTAGCACGTACCGTGTGTGTTTTGTAGCAAACACCACATAACTAAATCCCCATACGCCTAAAAGTAACATCAGCCTCAGTATAAACACCCAAATTAGAAATAAGAGAATGTCGAGTGATATCCCGCGCATCGATACCACAATGATGATCACTAAGATGCTTGATAAGAGAACTTCTAACAAGCCCATTTCCACTCCCATTTTGACAGCCACTAAGACCCACAAAGGAACAATGAAACTTCACAGCGGCATGCGACATAGCTACACACAACCTTTAGTTGTAGTGCATAGTTAAAATGACAGATGCAAAATCCCAATACACCGTAACATAATTATAACCATGAAGCCAAGATAAAATTCACAGGGGACTTTTAACAAACACCTGGTGGGCACTCCAAAAATATAATTAATTAGTACCCCGAAGTAAATACCGAAAACTAAGAACATGAAATAATCTTTGGGTACCGAAATCCAAATCACCGTTGAAACAAGCTTTTGGATTTATATTCTTTTTTCTTCCTTTGGTATTTCCACACCTCAAATTTTACCCCAAAAAACCTTATCAAACAATATGTCTTCAGTCGGATTCAGTTATGCCCAACTTAATATTATTATTATTATTATTATTATTATTATTATTATTATTATTATTATTATTATTATGTAACACATTGTATCACAGAGATTAATACAAGACACATAAATCGAAACCCATAAATCCTTTCAAGTTACACACAACTCTTAATCTTTTCAAGTTGCAAACAGGGATTCAACCCTAGTCTCATCGAAACCCATAAATAATTTGCAAGTCAGTTTTGCTCTGTTCGAAACCCATCAATAAAGTTTTAATATTACTACTACTATTAAAATTGCATTCATAACAGAACATTTAAAGATCCAATTGATTGGATAAATGAAAAGCTCAACTGCAATTTCTTCCTCAACTGGTATGCAAGTGTAAGAGCAGCAAGAAAACATGGGACCTCCGGCGAGACGATGCAAATTCAGAGTGGTTTGCATTCGATTTCGGTGTATATATTAGGCGAATTGAGGGTTAAAGGGGCCAATGAGATTACAAAATTGTAGTTGGAAAAAGGTAGCAATGAGTTTCATTTCATACTAATTTCGGCTAATTCTTATGTTTGCTTTTATGTATGAATTAACCCATAATTTATGTTCTACCAAGATTATTATTATTATTATTATTTTTTTTTTGAAAAGCAATAAGATAATTTTATTATCAAACATAAAAAAGGTTGCCTAACAAGTAAGAAGCAACCAACATCTCTAACGACTCGTCCTAATCCATCTGGATGAATACATTACATTTGGTTACATCGCGAGGTATTTGACCTCTATATAATACATTTTACAAACATTGCATTCGTTTTTAAAAGTCAAACTTTCATCACATCGAAAGTTAACGGCATGCATACCAATTCATAATACATCCAACTATAATTGACTTAATAATAATCTTGATGAACTCAACGACTCGAATGCAACGTCTTTTGAAATGTATCATAAATGACTCCAAGTAATATCTCTAAAATGAGCAAATGCACAGCGGAAGATTTCTTTCATACCTGAGAATAAACATGCTTTAAAGTGTCAACCAAAAGGTTGGTGAGTTCATTGGTTTATCATCAATATTCATTTTCATCATTTTTAATAGACCACAAGATTTCATATTTTCATAAACATCATTCTCATATCAGGCATTTCGCAAATTGCATAGAGATAAAGATCATTCATATGGTGAACACCTGGTAACCGACCTTAACAAGATGCATATAGAGTATCCCCATCATTCCGGGACTCCCTTCGGACATGATAAATTCGAAGTACTAAAGCATCCGGTACTTTGGATGGGGCTTGTTGGGCCCAATAGATCTATCTTTAGGATTCGCGTCAATTAGGGTGTTTGTTCCCTAATTCTTAGATTACCAGACTAAAAAGGGGCATATTCGGTTTAATAATTCAACTATAGAATGTAGTTTTAAGTACTTGTGTCTATTTCGTCAAACATTTATAAAGCAGCGCATGTATTCTCAGTCCCAAAAATATATATTGTAAAAGCATTTAAAAAGGGAGCAAATAAAACTCACAATACTGTATTTCGTAGTAGACATACATATGTTGTCATTGAATAAGTGTAGGGTTGGCCTCGGATTCACGAACCGATATCATTTGTATATTTATTAATATACATGGTTGTAATCGAATAAGTATATATATATATATATATATATATATATATATATATATATATATATATATATATATATATATAAATTTATTAGTTATATCCTTTTTATAATATATATATATATATATATATGTGTGTGTGTGTGTGTGTACGTGTGTGTGTGTGTGTGTTTCATATGTTCATTTGGTACATAAAAATATTAAATTTTGTTATGTTATATGTATTAAATATATATATATATATATATATATATATATATATATATATATATATATATATATATATATATTCATTTGGTACATAAAAATATTAAATTTTGTTATGTTATATGTATTAAATATATTTATATATAAATATCATTTGGTTGTTAAAGTAGTATTTTAATAATACTAAGATAATATTTTAGGCGATAACAATAATAATAATAATGATAATACTAATAATAATGATATTAATATTAATAATTCTATAAATGATAATATTAATGATAGTTTTTATAATAGATCTCATAATAATGATAATAATAGTAGTTTTCAATAACATGAATAATTTAATAGTAATGGTAATGAAAATAATTATTTTGATAATAATACCTAATACTTAATAATAATAATAATAATAATTATAACAATCTTATTACTAGTGGTAATCTTAATAATAATACTTTTGTTAATAATGATAATAAAATCTTCAGGTTTAATTTCTAAAACAATAACTAAAGTTTCTATAACATCGATTCGTAACCCTAATTATAATATTAGTAGTAATACTTATACTAATGATAATTATGCTAGTAATAATAATAATGATAACCTTAATAATAATTCTTATGATAGTAATAATTATAAGTATGGTAATAATACTAATATTAATGATAATAATATTAGGTTGTATTGTTTTCCTAATAATGATAATAATAATCATAATCAAAATAATAATGGTAATACTCATAATAATAATTATAATGGTGATACTAATAATTATAATGATAATACTAGTATTATTAGTAATACTTTTAATAATAATAACACTAGTCACAATAACAATTTATAATCAAAGTTATAACCTTAATATTTAATAATAATAATCATACAATAATAATAATAATAATAATCATAATAATAATAATAATAATAATAATAATAATAATAATAATAATAATAATAATAATAATAATAATAATAATAATAAAAATAAAAATAAAAGAAATTGTGTATACCCTTTAAAAGCTTTGTTTAAAAAAAATTGCCCTGGACCGGGCTCGAACCCATGACCACTCGCTCACCGATAACACCTTTAACCACTGAACCCATTCCATTTTTCTGATTAACCTCGCATGAATAATTATATAACCCATCTCTCTAATTCTCCCTTCTTCTTCACCTTCCCATTCGACTGAAACTTTCTTTAATCCACACAGTATAATAAAAATCTTGATTTATGAATTGAAATTGAAAACCCAACGACTAGTTGTGATATCCTAATGACATAACAAGTGGAAAAGTAAAAAAAAAGATAGCAGTAGCAGATAGCGAATAATGTAAATATGAACTCAATATCAAATTTAAATTTCTAAAACGTTTTAGATCCCGACTCCTAAATGAAAAAGGTTCCAAATGGTTATTACAAACTATCGGAAGCATCAGTTAAACTTAAAACTTTGAAACAAATTCGAATTTCATCATGAACACCTCGTTTGACTTTTTAAAAAAATATGTTTGACTTCGAAAATTCGAATTCGTTTTAAGAAATTGGAAATTGAAACTTTCCAGATATTTTAAATGAAAGCTTTCTAATAGAATTGCGTTAATAGATTTTGAAATAACACTCGAATTCAAAATTTGGCTGAAAAGTTGGATGCACAGAGTAGTCGGTGGTTTTCTTCAAAAATGTAGTTTAATTGATTCTGTTTTCAATCGAATTGCTTTTTTTCAAAGGTTTACATAAGGGTAAGGGTTATTACTACCACCATAATGATTCAATTACGTTTGTTTTGTAGTTGGATTTAATATTCTGTAAGAAGAAGAAAAAAAAAAGAATCGACTTTAAACTGTGTTTGTTTGCGTTCATGTTAACTGGATCGAATTGGTATCTTCAGCAGAAAAATTACACAGCTTTGGACAACGAATGAAAATTGAATTATGTATTAATCTTATATTTAATTATGTATATATCGTATTTATATATATATATATATATATATATATATATATATATATATATATATATATTTATTTATTTGTATATGTATTCATATATATAAACCTGTATTTTGTATATGTATATTTATTTATGTATATATCTATATTTGTATAATTTTATATCATATATATATATATATATATATATATATATAATGAATCATAATAATATTAATTATACCAATTTTAATATCAAATCATAATAACAATATAAATAAAAATGATAATATTGATAATACTAATATTAATAATAATAATATTATTAAAAAAATTAATAAGAGTAGTAATAATGATAACAATAATAAGTTTAATAATAATAATAATAATAATAATAATAATAATAATAATAATAATATTATTATTATTATTATTATTATTATTATTATTATTATTATTATTATTATTAACGATACTAATAAAATTAGTTATAGTAATATTGATATTGATAATATTGATATTAATAATAATCTAACAACTTATATATATATATATATCAAGTTTATATATATATATATATATATATATATATATATATATATATATATATATATATATATATATATATATATATATATATATATATATATATATATATATCTCATTTTAGAATTTATAATACAAATATTAATATCAATATTAACATTAGTAATTATAATGAAAGTAATAATAATCATATTGATATATCATTTGTATTTTAACTTGTAGTTACAAATAATATATTAACTTTACACTTTATTATATAATAACATTTATTAAATGTATCACAATATATTAATAGAATTCATATATAGACTCATAATAATATATGTGTATAATAATAATTTATTTATTCTATTTATTATTTTACACATTTACTTCCTAATGATTAAAGTTCTTTATTAATTCAAAAGATTATATATACACATATATTTATATTTATATCTATATATGTATTTGCGTCTTTATTTACACACAATTGTTCGTGAATCGTCGGGAATATTCAAAGGTTAATTGAATCCATAAGAATAGTTCAAAAATTTTTAAGACTCAACAATACATACTTTGCTTATCGTGTGGAAACCATATAAAATTGAGTTTAAATTTGGTCGGAAATCTCCGGGTCGTCACAACATCCACACATATACAATGCGAAAACTACAACAAGATTACAATGGGAACTACTCAATGACCTAACAAAACAAACGACCCGCTTATGCAGAGGTAGCAATATTCATCTATTTGATTTTTGAAGTAGCAAGATTATTAAGTTCGTTTATAATGTAATATACTTTGTTAAAATTATTATGTTATATTTATTGAAGTACATATTGTAGATATGTAGTTACGATGATATGAGATTGATTGTTGTTATTTATAGTTTGCAAACATTTCATGAAGAAGTTAATTCCAATATATTCTGATTATTAAGGTGTTGATTACTAAAAATGTCTTTGTTAATTAAAGATTTTTAATTTTGTTTAGTTAATAGTGTTTTAATTAATACGATATACAACATATCTGTTAGTTTATGTTGTTCGAAACAATCAAAAGACATAATAATTGTATTAAAAAATATCAAAAACCATCTTCTTCTTTTTTTTTAAATAAAAGTCAAAAAACGTTAGTTACGATAACCATATGACTTAGATAAATTATTCTTTCAGTATTCGATAAGTGGCATCAAATCCTTGAAAACGTTTAATACTGCGGACTACTTATTAGTAATTATTAATTATTAATTTAATACTACGCAGTACTTATTAATTAATTATTAAAAGTAAATTGTAAAGGGTTAAAACTATAAATACGATTTATATTTTCATTTTTCTTTTTAGTGTAGGTTACATATTCAAAAAAATATAAATGTAAGTCGCATACTTTTAAAAAGTATATTGAATGAATGCACTAAATTTATAAATCGGATAAAGAAACGAGTTGACGTAACATCCTAAGTGTACTTGATGGACTATTTAAAAATACTTACGTGACATTATTTATTTTTCTTTAAAGATGACTAGGATAATAACTGAAAGTTTATGACCTATAAATAAGTCGTATACTTTCAGTTTTGTTCTGATGTAGACAATATATTTTTGGTTACGTTAACTTTTATGGCCGAGAGCAAACCGGTAACAGTTAACCTGATTAATTCTAGTGAGATCTCTCATGCGCCGGTTAATTATCAATAAAAGCATAAGAAATAATTAGTTCATGGACGTTCGTTTTTTATTAGCAATTTGCAGTGGTTTTTTGTTTCGCTTTAGGTTTGGCGATTAATGATACGCATAGCTGCACATCCATTGCACAACATCAGAATGGCGCACATCGTCCCATAATAATCGCGCAATACCGTGTTAATGCGCTTGGTCGCACGCCAGCTGATTATGCCTTAATGGCATGCCCTCCACGTTGGTCGCGCAGTCTAAACATGGCGCCACCTAAATTGCATGAACAAGGCTGGAAATGTACTATGACGACACTAAAGCAGAAAGGACACCAGTGGCAGAACGGTACGATCCTGACATTGTATAACGGCCAGAAAAGGAGAGCAGGGTATAAAGGGGGCAACACTAAAATAATGACAGCACTTTTTACAGTTTATAGAAGGAAAGGACAAAAGCTCACATATATAAATGTCTTTTTGTCCCCTTACGTGATACTAAGGGACAAAAGCTCACATATATAAATAGGTAGCTTGAGCTGAAATAACAATACAAATCGGAATCACTTCCACTTCACCAAAAAATCACTCTCAATTACAGTTATTCTCTTAGAACACCAGCTAACCCGCGCACCCAGAATAGCTCTTCAACACTCTTAGCGGTTTCAGGTAAAGTTGCTATAACATATGTGACGACCCGGAAAATTTTGACTAATTTTGAACCAAACTCATGATACGATTTCATATTTTTGACGATAAAAAAAGTTTGTTAGGTTGAGTCTCAAAAATTTTGAACTGTTTCATATGTTCAATTGACCTTCAACCATTCCGACGATTCACGAACAATTAATTGTAAATAGATATGTGTGTATGTATATATAAATAATAATTCGAAATATAATTTGAAGTATTATATGTTGTTGTTATTAAAAAATTTAATAAAATAAAAATAGAATATTATAATAATTATTATTTAAAATATATCTCTATATATAAATAAAGTATATTAAAAAATAAATATTAAATGATTGTATTACTCGTTTGAGGTTTTGATTGATATTAAGCAAGTTAAATTCAAACTTATATGATTTTAAAATAAACGGTGATCCTAAAATGAGTTCTATAAATTTTAGGCTTATTAAAAATGTATTTAGGAACTAATTGTTAAGTTTTAACACTTTTTATATTTTACCCAGAATTGAGAGGGACAGTTGATGTAATTTTTATTTAATAAATTAAGGATCGAATTTTATACCATAATGACCAAAATAAATAAATATAGTTAATTTAAAATTTTGGAATTTTTCTGAACACTTTTATCCGCCACTGATTTAACAACGGATCACAAAAAGTTAACACATTAATTGAAGGCGGCTAACTATTGAAATCCCTGATTGCTCGATTCTTTACCTCCCACTAACATGTTTAATTAATTATGATTATTAATTAATATTATAATATTTAATATTCTATATATATATATATATATATATATATATATATATATATATATATATATATATATATATATATATATATATATGTATATATATATATGTATATATTGAAAGAGGAAGAAGGATATCACTCAACCACTACCACGATTATCCTCTACCACCATACCTCACCCTAACCGGCGGCCACTATCATCAGCAGCCACCACCATCGGCTACCACCGCCTCCCCCATGATCCTTCACCTCTCTTTCATCTCTCTCTCTCTCTCTCTCTCTCTCTCTCTCTCTCTCTCTCTCTCTCTCTCTCTCTCTCTCTCTCTCTTTCTCCCTCTCCTCTTATTCGTGAATCACCAACAAACAATCATCGGTTAAATCACCATCACCATGTTAGATAACCACCATCCACCACCTAAAAACTATCACGCAACCTTCATTGTTAACTAACTACTGCAGCTATTTTTTTCTTTTCCTGTTACAACCCAAATGAAAACTAAACAGTCAACTTTACTGCTCGAAGGCTTCTGTTTTTACTACTGATACGCTGCTATATGTTCTATTTCGATTTTTGCTATAAAAAGGAAAACAGAGATGATACAATAACGTGATAAAGATTGATAATAAACGGTTACTGCTACAAGAACGTTTTACTGTTCCGTCCAATTCTCCTTTATGCTCATACACAAACATGATCACGGTGTTATACGTTGAGTACCATCGAAGCAAGGACACCCTAACCGGAACCATCATCTATTAATTATGTTCTTGATCGGCCAACACAAACACCGAACCCACCTGTTTACTTTTGCTTGTTCGATTATAAACCGAACACCTAACCGAAGGCTTGTTGTTTGGTGCTCGAGACCTTACTGTTACCAACCTGTTGTTTAATCATACCCACCCACGAAACACACTTAAACTAAGGTAATTAGATTATATTTATTACATTTATTATTACTATTTATTATTATTATTATTATTATTATTATTATTATTATTATTATTATTATTATTATTATTATTATTATTATTAAAATAAGCATTATCATTAATAATATCAATATTATTATCATTATCATTATTACTTTTTACTACTAATATCATTATTATTATTACAACTATATTATTATTATTATTATTATTATTATTATTATTATTATTATTATTATTATTATTATTATTATTATTATTATTATTATTATTATTATTATTATTATTATTGTTATTATTATTTTTACTACTAATATCATTATTATTATTATTAACATTACTAACTATAATTTTAGTTTTAAATGTATTTTGTATATAAAATATAACTAATTTTTTTTATGATCTTAAACTAAAAAATAGATATCATAAAATAGATACAATCATTAGATATATAAAAGTATATATAATAAGTATACTACTTTTACTAATAAAATACTTTTTGTTCATTTACGTTTTAATATAACTCGAATTTATTAAAAATACTATCATATTAAAAATTATGAGTATTTAAAATATTAATACTAAGTATTTATTCAAAATATATTAATAAGGTATATAATATATTATTATGATAATTTAATAAAATATATATAAAATAAAAATATTTAAGTAATTATTAATATTAAATTTAATAACACAAGTATATTACTAATATCAAAATATATATATATTTGTTTGAATATTATTATATGTGTTAATATACATACTTGATATAGGTTCGTGAATCTGAGGCCAACCTTGCATTGTTTAGTTTCGTCATATGTATTTTTACTACAAAATACAGTATAGTGAGTTTCATTTGCTCCCTTTTTAAATGTTTTTGCAATATATATTTTTGGGACTGAGAATACATGCGCTGTTTTTATAAATGTTTTACGAAATAGACACAAGTAATCGAAATTATATTCTATGGTTGGATTATCGAAATCGAATATCGCCCTTCAAGTCTGGTAACCTAAGAATTAGGGAAATGGCCCCTAATTGACGTAAATCCTAAAGATAGATCTATTGGGCCTAACAACCCCCATTCATGTCTATGGATGGATTTAGTACTTCGAGATTATTATTATACAGATGACGATGTCTGTGGGGATATTCTATGCATTATGATTAATGTCGGTTACCAGGTGTTCAATCCATATGAATGATTTTTATGCAGATGGCTATATGCATGCATGATGTTTATGAGAAATGAAAATATAAAATCTTGTGGTCTATTAAAATGATGAAAATGAATATTAATGATAAACTAATGAACTCACCAACCTTTTGGTTGACACTTTAAAGCATGTTTATTCTCAGGTTTGAAAGAAATCTTCCGCTGTGCATTTGCTCATTTTAGAGATATTATTTGGAGTCCTTCATGGCATATTTCAAAAGACGTTGCATTCAAATCATTGAATTCAACAAGATTATTATTAAGTAAATGACAGATTAGGTCATCTATAGTTTGGATATATTATGAAATGGTATGCATACCTGTCAATTTCGATGTAATGAAAGTTTGTCTTTTAAAAACGAATGCAATGTTTGTAAAATGTATCATATAGAGGTCAGAACCTCGCAATGTAATCAACTAATATGAATCGTTTATAATCGATATGAACGGGTCGTTAAAGTTGGTATCAGAGCGGTGGTCTTAGCGAACCAGGTCTTGCATTAGTGTGTCTAACTGATAGTTATTTAGATGCATTAGTGAGTCTGGACTTCGACCGTGTCTGCATGTCAAAAGTTTTGCTTACCATTACGTGTCAAAAATTACCTGCTTATCATTTTTAGGGAATCACTTGCTTATCATTCTTAGTCTAGACACATCTTACTGCATTGATTGCATGAATAGTGTATAGACAAAATTCATATCTTAGTGTATTTGCTAATTCATATCTTAGCGTATCTGTTACTGTAAACTTTGCCTGACATTTTCCGTAAATTCCTCCGTAATCTATGAAATATTTTATTCTATATATATAGATATCCTATATAATTAGAATACCACCCGATAGCCGGAAATCATTTCATATCGAAAATTCTTTATTCAATCGTACGAAATGGAACTTGCCACTAGTTCAAGTCCCTAGGATTCCGATATGGAGTTTCACTCGAGCTCCGAAAGCAGTGTGACCGGAATGGATCAACCAATTATCATCATCTACTCTCGATGAATTGGGGATGGGTTCGTAGCCTACTTAATCATTGGAGACAAGAAGAAGGCGATCCTTTCCATCCACCACATTTCCCTCTTGGCGAAGAACCTGAAGCACTTATCGGCGAACCCATTCGAAACACCATTTTCACACTCATTTCCAGAGTATCTCGCCACGATTATATTCTATCTAAAATTTTAAACCTTATTCATCCGCCCGTTCCGACCGACAATCATCCCAGAATAATAGAAGAAGTCAACGAACTTCGCGCTCGAGTAATCAATTTGGAGAATATGGTGCAAAATTTACCAGCTTCAGCAACATCACCGGGACCAACAGTACCATCAGTAACAGCACCAGTACCATCAACTATCTTCGTTCTTCCTGGCGATTATGTAATCTCTAATGTTTTAGAGATTATGTATTCTAGTTCGGACGGTAAACCAAATGAGATTAATATCATATTAACTCATTAAATCCATAATTACATCTGAAGAAAATATATATATGTAAGTATATTTTCATAACGATTGTAATTAAAAATTCTTTTGTACAAACTGTTAATGGTAAAAATATTTTAACGGGTAGGTAATACCCGAGGAATATTTAGATTTCACATTAATAAGTTACACTGTACATTCTTCGAATCTGATTCAACAGTCATTTACTATCCTACTTACATCCACAGATATGCGTATCCGTTCACCGCAGAATAACTATTTTCATTCAATTTCATATTTGGATTTTGACCTATCAGAATCCAGCAAGTAGCATAATGAAGAAAACATTGGATAAAAATAAAATTTGTTAGGAACAAACAAATTAACTATGAAAATTTTTGTTAAGAATCCACGCTAACAAAATCCTAGCTAACTGTTCCTAGCTAACTGTTAATTCCTTATTACATTTTATTTATCGCAATTTATTTATCGCAATTTTAATTCTCGCAATTTTATTTATCGTCATTTAATTTCTGTTATTTATTTTACGCACTTTATTTATCGTCATTTAAATACTGTTATTTACGTATTTTAAATATCGGGACACGTATACAATGTTTTGACATATCATATCGACGTCATATATATATATTATTTGGAATAACCATAGACACTCTATATGCGGTAATGTTCTAGTTAGCTATACAGGGTTGAGGTTAATTCTAAAATAATATATATATACTTTGAGTTGTGATCGAGTCTGAGACATGTATACAATGGGTCACGACATGTATTAATTAATTCGAATATTATATATTAAACTATATATGAATTGTTGAACTACTAATTGTGGACTACTAACTGTGGACTAATAACGTTGGACAATTAAAATGAATTAAAATATTGATTATAACATATGAAACTAAACATTTCTTCAAGTTTGCCACTTGATTTCATCTTAAGCCTCATTTGTATCATGACGATTACAATCTGCGTTCAAACCTTCATGATTCTTGAAAACACCTCAATCAAGAGGATGATCCAACCACACATTATCTACGAAAAGAAGGACTTATGCATATAGACATACACCTGGAAAACTCTTGTAGAAGTTTAACACGAATCTATGATTCATTGGCGTTGGTCTTACTGAACATAATTTTACAATACCTCTCTAAAGTAGCCAATTTTGTCACAGCTCCAGCAAGTCAACTTCGACTTTTCAATCGTACTAGTCTTATTATAACCTTGATGTATACGATTGTCATTTCGTCATCGTTATCGGGGAACCGTTTATATTCCGCCACATTAGCAGTAAACTTACCATCAACTTCATTTCACATTGACTTAAGTCTCTCCAAAAAACTATTATATCTGTTCATTAAAACCCTATCATATACTCATCTGCATCTTGTAACGAGAATTACCATATCAATTACTGAGAATCAAAAATCAATATTTTGAATCTCGTAGCATTTCTACATCAACAGTTATATGTATACATATAACATTTATCTTTTAGGATTATGATCTTCCATTCTGAAATTCTGAATAAGCACCCCAATTTGCGAATCATTTCTAAGAAAGTTGAAAGATACTGACGAAGCTGCAAAACTGTAAACGACCACAATAGTCAAAAGTGTAATGATAAAGAATGGAGTGTTGGAAACGCTCAATAGAAAATTTAGTACCGAAAAGCGAATTATGCGAAACTATGAAGGAGACTGTAGATAAATCACAAGGACTAAACCTGCCTTCAAATAATCCAAATGATTCAGTATCTGCTGAAGTCATTAACGAATACCTTGCTCCTGACTCTAAACCTTTATGGACAAATCTTATTCATTATCCATCGATACTAGAAATTCTAATATATAATCGTATCTTTCATTATAAATATTCTCGATATATCTGAAGATATTTTCATAACTATTCTTATCTGAAATCATTTATCTCTTCGCGTTATCTGTATTACATCATAAAGGAAACTGTTTAGTTTCTATATTCTGTAAACCTTCGAGTTGAAATTATGAATGTTTTGAAGTAGTGTTGGAAATTGATGCATGAATTAGTATAATATAATGGCACTTGATCAACGTGATTATATTACAGTAAGTCATGCTGAGTTTCTAAATGAAACGTGATGATTCACAGATCATAACGTCATCATGTGCCATGTTACACGACTCTTACATTCTATCTAATTTATAATCATATCAAGAACATATTTTCCTGATAGTTCTATCTTTTATCTTGAATTCTGGTAATTTAACCAATCAAGATCGTGCTATTTCAATTTCTTTCTTAGAACATTAACTATGTTCATTCCGAAATTCATATCTACGAATTCTGGACCATTATTCGTTTGACTTAAAGTCGGGAGAGAAGGAATAGAAGGTATGAACTGTGAAAATAAAGGAAATGAAGAGGGTGGATTCATAGTGAAATATCATACAAAACAATCAAGGCAGATTACCGCATTTAATTAAAAATGATCCTAATTTCCTTAATTACCGAAGAATCGAATCTTATATAGATTTCGAAGATTATCTCTAAATTCCTTGAATTCCGAAAATCCACCGTGACTATGTCAAAAGTTAAATCTCTATCTCAATCGTTTGTGACAGCTTCACTCGTACGCTTCACATAATCGAATCGTTTTATCTATATTGATCAATAATGATAAATACTCTATTTATCGACTCATATTCGTCATGAAAACATACTTATTGTCAACCATGACGATCTCTATCAAATTTTGGGGACGAAATTTCTTTAACGGGTAGGTACTGTGACGACCCGGAAAATTTTGACTAATTTTGAACCAAACTCATGATACGATTTCATATTTTTGCCGATAAGAAAAGTCTATTAGGTTGAGTCTAAAATTTTTTGAACTGTTTCATATGTTCAATTGACCTTCGACCATTCCAACGATTCACGAACAATTAATTGTAAATAGATATGTGTGTATGTATATATAAATAATAATTCGAAATATAATTTGAAGTATTATATGTTGTTGTTATTAAAAAATTAATAAAATAAAAATAGGATATTATAATAATTATTATTTAAAATATATCTCTATATATAAATAAAGTATATTAAAAAATAAATATTAAATGATTGTATTACTCGTTTGATATTTCGATTGATATTAAGCAAGTTAAATTCAAACTTATATGATTTTAAAATAAAGGGTTATCCGAAAATAAGTTCTATAAATTTTAGGCTTATTAAAAATGTATTTAGGAACTATTTGTTAAGTTTTAACACTTTTTATATTTTACCCAGAATTGAGAGGGACAGTTGATGTAATTTTTATTTAATAAATTAAGGATCGAATTTTATACCATAATGACCAAAATAAATAAATATAGTTAATTTAAAAATTTGAGATTTTTCTGAACACTTTTATCCGCCACTGATTTAATAACGGATCACAAAAAGTTAACACATTAATTGAAGGCGGCTAACTATTGAAATCCCTGATTGCTCGATTCTTTACCTCCCACTAACATGTTTAATTAATTATGATTATTAATTAATATTATAATATTTAATATTCTTTCTATATATATATATATATATATATATATATATATATATATATATATATATATATATATATATATATATATATATATATATATATATATATATATATATATATATATATATATGTATATATTGAAAGAGGAAGAAGGATATCACTCAACCACTACCACGATTATCCTCTACCACCATACCTCACCCTAACTGGCGGCCACTATCATCATCAGCCACCACCATCGGCTACCACTGCCTCCCCCATGATCCTTCACCTCTCTCTCATCTCTTTCTCTTTCTCCCTCTCCTCTTATTCGTGAATCACCAACAAACAACCATCGGTTAAACCACCATCACCATGTTAGATAACCACCCTCCACCACCTAAAAACTATCTCGCAACCTTCATTGTTAACTAACTACTGCAGCTATTTTTTTTTCTTTTCCTGTTACGACCCAAACGAAAACCAAACAGTCACCTTTACTGCTCGAAGGCTTCTGTTTTTACTACTGATACGCTGGTATATGTTCTATTTCGATTTTTGCTATAAAAAGGAAAACGAAGATGATACAATAACGTGATAAAGATTTATAATAAACGGTTACTGCTGCAAGAACATTTTACTGTTCCGTCCAATTCTCCTTTCTGCTTATACACAAACATGATCACGGTGTTATACGTTGAGTACCATCGAAGCAAGGACACCCTAACCAGAACCATCATCTATTAATTATGTTCTTGATCAGCCAACACAAACACCGAACCCACGTGTTTACTTTTGCTTGTTCGATTATAGACCGAACACCTAACCGAAGGCTTGTTGTTTGGTGCTCTAGACCTTACTGTTACTAACCTGTTGTTTAATCATACCCACCCACGAAACACACTTAAACTAAGGTAATTAGATTATATTTATTACATTTATTATTACTATTTATTATTATTATTATTATTATTATTATTATTATTATTATTATTATTATTATTATTATTATTATTATTATTATTATTATTATTATTATTATTATTATTATTAATATTATTATATTATTATTATTATTATTATTATTATTAAAATAAGTATTATCATTAATAATATCAATATTATTATCATTATCTTTATTATTTTTACTACTAATATCATTATTATTATTATTACAACTATATTATTATTATTATTATTATTATTGTAATTATTATTTTTACTACTACTATCATTATTATTATTATTATTATTAACATTACTAACTATAATTTTAGTTTTAAATGTATTTTGTATATAAAATATAACTAATTTTTTTTATGATCTTAAACTAAAAAGATGATATCATAAAATAGATACAAACATTAGATATATAAAAGTATATATAATAAGTATACTACTTTTACTAATAAAATACTTTTTGTTCATTTACGTTTTTATTTTACTCGAATTTATTAAAAATACTATCATATTAAAAATTATGAGTATTTAAAATATTAATACTAAGTATTTATTCAAAATATATTAATAAGGTATATAATATATTATTATGATAATTTAATAAAATATATATAAAATAAAAATATTTAAATAATTATTAATATTAAATTTAATAGCACAAGTATATTACTAATATCAAAATATATATATTTATTTGAATATTATTATATGTGTTAATATACATACTTGATATAGGTTCGTGAATCCGAGGCCAACCTTGCGTTGTTCAGTTTCGTCATATGTATTTTTACTACAAAATACAGTATAGTGAGTTTCATTTGCTCCTTTTTTAAATGCTTTTGCAATATATATTTTTGGGACTGAGAATACATGCGCTGTTTTTATAAATGTTTTACGAAATAGACACAAGTAATCAAAATTACATTCTATGGTTTGATTATCGAAATCGAATATCGCCCTTCAAGTCTGGTAACCTAAGAATTAGGGAAATGACCCCTAATTGACGCGAATCCTAAAGATAGATCTATTGGGCCTAACAACTCCCATTCATGTCTATGGATGGCTTTAGTACTTCGAGATTATTATTATACAGACGACGATGTCTGTGGGGATATTCTATGCATTATGGTTAATGTCGGTTACCAGGTGTTCAATCCATATGAATAATTTTTATGCAGATGGCTATATGCATGCATGATGTTTATGAGAAATGAAAATATGAAATCTCGTGGTCTATTAAAAATGATGAAAATGAATATTGATGATCAACTAATGAACTCACCAACCTTTTGGTTGACACTTTAAAGCATGTTTATTTTCAGGTTTGAAAGAAATCTCCCGCTGTGCATTTGCTCATTTTTAGAGATATTATTTGGAGTCATTCATGGCATATTTCAAAAGACGTTGCATTTGAATCGTTGAATTCAACAAGATTATTATTAAGTAAATGACAGATTAAGTCATCTATAGTTTGGATATATTATGAAATGGTATGCATACCTGTCAACTTTTGATGTAATGAAAGTTTGTCTTATAAAAACGAATGCAATGTTTATAAAATGTATCATATAGAGGTCAGAACCTCACAATGTAATCAACTGATATGAATCGTTTATAATCGATATGAACGGGTCGTTAAAACATAAATCCTAACACCGCCCTCGAGCCATCAGTTTCGGCTAACCCGAATGATGGTTGGTCATGTTTAACCACCCTTTCTGAGATCATCATCTCGTATGAGGGTTATTCCCGGTACTTCGGGCCGGAGAGTTAAAATCAAGGACCCCTTAAATCCCCCTTTATTGTTGATTTTGCTTGAACCGAACCCCTTGGACTAATTTATGCTTAATCAATGATGCTCACTGAAGGTAGTTAGTTTATTAGCCGTTTTTTAAGTACAAGCCTCATCGGGGTTTTCTCTTGTATTCTCTTGTTGATTTCGTTTTATTTTCGAAACGTTTTTTTTTTTTTTTATAAAAGTCTTCGTATTTTTACACAAAAAAACTAAAAAATATATATAGCCTACATTAAGACAAAACAGAAAGTATATGATTAATTTGTAGGTCATAAACTTTCTGTTAATGTACATGTAATGTTTAAATGAAATTTAAACAAGTTACGCAGGAATTTCAACCAGAGCAACCGGTAATTGGTTACCATTTGTATATATTGACACACTTTTTGAAAGTACTTGACTTACACTGATATATATTTGAGTATATAGTCTATATAGAAAAAGTATTTATAACTTTAAACCAATTGTGAAACATAATGATTTTTGTTGATCACATGTAATCTTTGTAAAAGGTTTAGTATGCTAACAAATTTTGATCAGTGTCAATGATAAACGGAAGTCTTTCTAGAAGTAATTGGATACTCCGTATAATTTTTTTTGTGTGTGTACGCGTGCGTTAGTTTTTGTTTTGAAGTCTTCAACGATGATGGGTGAAATATTCCTCGAGATTGAAGAAGTAAACGTATTGAGATAACATTTCTAAAAGTGGGATCATTGTATACAAAGTCAACCATCTAAAATTTTCGACTACAATTTTCTAAATAGAAAAGGATACAAACAATGTTTGAGGCCGGATATAATAATGATTTTATGACAATATATTTGTTGAAAGGCAAAAGTCTCAGTATACAAAACAAAAAATTAGCTAAGAAGTTTAAAATACAATGCAGAAAAGAAAAACTTAACGACAAAATAAGTTAGATATAATCACATTATAAACCAATAGAATAAGTTAGATTTATATAATATTTGATTAATCGTCTCAATTTAATTGTTCATTTAATTTTTTGGGTAAATGAACGATATATATATTGTTCATTTAATTTAATTTAGCCATTATAATTTTATTAGAAACACAACAGTCGCCATCGAATAGTCTCATTTGTCACGTACGCACATATTTTCGGGAAGAAACCCGAAATCGCATTGCAGGAACCCGATCCTTAAACCATCCCGAGAGGCAGACGGACCGGGTTTGAGTCCTGAATGGATCCGGGAGAAAATCGCTGGAGCTCCATATTTCAGACAAATTAATTAACAATTCAAGTGAATCCCATCAAAATTTTATTTGAAAGACATTCGATAATTTACATTAATATAAGAATTCATAATTACATAGTTAAAGGAGCACTAAAAATCAGCTAGATCAATGTCATAATTGACCTTTATAGTAATTTATAAACAATGAACATTAACCCCGCTGTTTATTTTATTAACTAATTGTGCTCTCTTCTTTAATCTGTCTATTTTAATTGGTTAAATGTCATACAAATACCCATACAATTTTTTAACACCGTTGTTATAAAAAAATTGTATGAGTATTTATACCAAATTTAACTGGTTAAAATAAACAAATTAAGGAAAGGAGCACAAAAATTATTCGTTAATAAAATAGACAACGATGACTGTTCAGTGATTAAAAAGTAGTATAAGGGTCAACAAGTAGATAAATGAGGTGCAGAAATCATAATGACCAACATGGTGTTAAAATTGGTTATGATCCCAACCGACACAATTACACACATTGAATGGTGGTTGTACTTGTATTAGTTGGTACTTGTATAGTTGTATTAGTTGTTTGTTTGCATGGACAAGAATGTTCGAGCAAAGTGAAAGCCTACGTGTCAAATGGGCTGTCATCTTTCAGTTTTTGGACCAAATGCAGTTGGGGGATCCAACAATTGCATCGCATCCACCAAGAAATACCTGCAAGTATAATACGGTAACCAAATTTGTTAAATCAAAACCACATTTTTATTCATATATTTGTATTTATATTTATATATTCGTATTCGTTATCCACCTCATCATAGAAGCATACAGCTTACCGAGTCAGCATTCAATGCCACAACCCCCAACACCACTACACCAGAAATACTGGTACAACCATCTTTGAATTTCAAAACAGTTATATTATATATATAGTTTTCTTTTAATTTTATAATAATACAATTATATAAAAATGTAAATATAATCTTTGAAAACATTATCAAAACGGCCTTTGGCCTAATAGAAATTCCATCTTCTTGAAATGACTGTTATATTAACAAGTAGAGCTCTGTATAGGCATAAAACACTTTGAGTTGAGAGAATCAAATGTGATCACTACACTCTTTTAGCCGAGCCGAAGTCAGGAATTATAGTTGAGGGGGCTTATATATATATATATATATATATATATATATATAATCGTTAACTTAAATATTGAAACAAAATAATTATTATTTTCGTACATTAAAAGTTATAACGATCAGTTATATTTGATATGTATTCTGTATAGTACCTAGAGATAACTTTTTAAATTTATAAAATTTAATAACTATAAGTATTCTTACTGTTATACTAACTTAACTTTTTTTCAAAGAATTCGAAGTATTTAATATCTATATTTATTTACTTATTACATATATAGAATAGAGTTTAAAAGACATATTACTAAATTGGAGAGTTAAAATGAGAACTAATATATTAGTCAAGGTGATAGATGGAAAATTGATGAAAGGACAAAAATTGTATCTTCTTTCTTAACTCACGCTTAACTCAATTGAATCTAAAAATTTACCCAAATTTTTTCTATTAAAATACATTTAACGGATAAAAAGTTAACATGTTGATGAAAACATATGGATAAAACTATCAAAAAGTTAGGGGATGCTGAACACCAACAAGCCCGTAAAGTGGAATGTTCATCCACACTTCGAAACAAGCGCTAAATAACTAAGCAAATAAATAAGTATTGTAAAAAGATGATGATTAAACTTATAAATTGGATGAGTAAAAGATTAATTTGCATAGTTGAAATTTTTGTAAGTATTAGATTTAATCTTCAACGGAATCCAACTTGTAAGTTCGCTTTGGCTCATCCTACATATAAGCACATGAGTCCCTTACTCCGAAACCAACTGGTGATATATGGAAATTCTCAAGTGCTTATATGCACAAGTAATGTGTTGGGGACCGGGCAAGACAATAATATATGATAATTAGCAAAACGTTCTTGTTTTTACTGTAAACAATCTTTTCGATTGAGAAACAAAACCTTCACGATTTAATTTATTTCACATAATTGACCGACAAATGATAAACATTGACCAACAAAATCAAATAAGATAAACATAAAATAACACTCTTGGTTCTAATTTTTTTGGCCAGCACGCAGACGAGGCCCAACTGCATGCTCCATCCAATCGGCCCAACAATAATCCCGCAATCCATTGTACTAATCGGCCCATAACTCTCATGAATCCTACATCATTTAATTTTTTTTTAAAGATTCGATGTGTGACTTTGATTTGCACATTTTAACCGATTATCTCCAACACAACTAACATGGAGATTAAAATTAACAAACTATCATTTAGTTAAACAAATATAAAGCCCATTAATAGCCCATAGTCTAATTTCCACAAGTGTCGTTCTTTTGTCCAAACCCCAATTATGGTACAAAGCCTAATTACCCAATTTTAGTAATTAGCCCAACATCATGATTACTTCAGATTAAATAAGCATAATAATAACTTAGCTACGAGACATTAAAGTAAAAAGGTTGAACATAACTTACAATGATTAAAAATAGCGTAGCGTTACACGGACAGAATTTCGACTTACACCCTTACAACATTCGCTAACATACCCTTATTATTAGAATTATAATTAAAATTAAAATTAAAATTAAAATATATATATATATATATATATATATATATATATATATATATATATATATATTACGTTTACATATAGAGAAAGAGAGATTTTAGGATCTATTTTTCGTCGAACTGCGTTGGCTTTTATAGGAATTTGAGTCCAGGTGAACTCCGCGAGTCGCGTAATTTTTTGTCTTCAAACTCCGCAACTCGCGGAGTTTGAAATTACAGCTCACCCAGCTTTGGCTCTTTGTTTACCGACGATTTATAAATATATTATAATATATATATTAATTTTAAGAATTAATTATATATTATATTATATTTATATACATAGTTAACTTGTAATTTTTAGTCCGTTGCGTCGAGTGTTGAGAGTTGACTCTGGTCCCGGTTCCGGATTTTCGAACGTCCTTGCGTACAATTTAATATCTTGTATTTTGCATTTTGAATCTTGTACTCTTGCAATTTTGAGACGTTTCTTATCAATAATTGGAACCTCTTTGATTGTATTTTGTACTTTTGAGCTTTTTGGTCGTTTGCGTCTTCAATTCGTCGAATCTGTCTTTTGTCTTCACCTTTTATTATTTAAACGAATATCACTTTTAAATAGAACAATTGCAACTAAAAGCTTGTCTTTCTTGAGGAATAATGCTATGAAATATATGTTCGTTTTTAGCATTATCAAATATTCCCACACTTGAGCGTTGCTTGTCCTCAAGCAATATAGTCTTGAAATACTAGAATCACTTCTTTATTCTTCACACTTTGTACATCAGTGATTTCTATACGGCGGTATAAACAATGGTAGTAGCGATATGGTTTACAGTCCCCACATGACTATAAAATTTAGATCCATTAAGGAAATTGGATCTTTATGAAAACATTTGATCTTTTGAAAATTAAATCTAGTTTTTTACCCTAGATAAGTTTTCCGGAATAACCCTTCACCGGTGTTTGCAAAATATTTTTATGGGTTGTGTGGGTTTCAGATTTGAAAATTTTAGCTCAACACTTGTAGTTTTGTGTTACCCACTTGCTAACCTTGTATTAGGAAAGCAACACGTCCAGTTCACTTGTCCCGTATATTACCTTTCGATAAACTACCGTCCGGTTGTAAAGGAAAGCGTTGAACAAGCAACTGTTAAGGCAATGTCCCCTGACATGCTTTTAATTATGGTCTATAACGTGTCGGACGCAATTACTATCCTTGGTAGGAGCAATAGTAAAGCTCACCCTTATAATTTTTTCGGTCTGGCACAAGGTCTTGTCTTTGACCATGCTATGCAACCACCGTTCTTACGGTTGACACCCGATTTGGTTCAGATGACCTAATGAATTCCAGGTGAATTCCTAGGATTTTACGTTCAATGGTAATGAACGCATTGAAAATAGGGTTTTCAGAAAACAAATCGGTTTGTAATTTTATCAAAATATTTTCTCGTTCAAGCTCGAGTTTAGATATCATTGAATTTCATGAGTTTGAATTCTCAATCTTTAAGATCAATCTCAAGGATTGAGTAATATCAGTCTTAAAAGCTGATTTTTAATTTTTAAGGAGATTATCCTTTCTGGGGATCTGATTCATTAGTCTTATCAAGCTAATTTGCACGGTGCCCCCCCCATTGTACGAGATAAATCCTTCTCATGGTTAGGATAAATCTGACCACTTGGTGACCCTTTTTTATGCTGAGGTCCGTGGATTTCCTGCTGATTTTAGTGATGACTTTTCTAGATTTTTCGTCAACCTACAGCTGGTCTGGACGACAACTTCCTGACCTAAATCAAGAAGCGCGTTTCTTTTTCGGAAGACTTTACTTCCTTTTAATGATGGAATTGATTCATCGTGTAGATCCATCTCTTCTTTTCTTTCATCGGGTAAAACAGTTTAGTTTAGTCCAAAGCAAAAGTATTTTCAGTTATTTGTTACAGAAATATGTGACATATGTTAAATATCTTGGTAAATTTTCCCACACTTGGCTTTTATTTTCCTTTTTATTGTCCTCTATTTCATTTTAAATGAATTTTAACATTTTGGTTTGTTTCTCAATTTATGTCCTTTCCGAGGTAACAATAATTTCGGTGTTAAAACCTAGTTTTATCGTTCATAAATATGTATAAACATGATTTTGAGTTCATTTAATTGAAAATTTTGAAAATTTTTACTAGAATTGGGTAGTCAGTATATAAGACTAGGGCTATTCTTTATTATCAGAGAGCACTAGATTCTAATACAACTACTACTTTACTAGTATTTCTAATGGTAACCAAGTGTATAAAGTAAAAATTTTAAAATCCGAAATAATTTAACCCCTTCCCACACTTAAGATCTTGCAATGCCCTTATTTGCAAGAAATCAGTAACAATTTAAATTATTGAGGGTGATTAGTGTGAAAATGATTAGATTTTATCAAAGTTTCCAAACATATTGGCGTTTGTTTGCTGAATGATAAATGGTGCATATCATTTGTTCATTCCGTCTTGTTGTTATATCACATTTATTTTGCATCTTGTCGTCAAAATTAGTTGTTTTTGCTGAACTTAATGCCAGTCTTTGAAAATGCGTTGTTTTACCCTGTTGTGTACATAAGATAAACTGCAAACATATATACATATTTTTGAAGTTTGGTATATTACCCCACATTCAAACATTATTAAAATCTAAAAATAAAAATTTGTAAATTATAAAAACTAATACAATTCCAACATAAGTATTAAATGTATCAACATTACAAATTATAAAATAAATAAAACTAAGTAGACTAGGGATGATACTGATACCAGTAGGGGTTCCATGCATAACCATATGTGTTATAAAATGCTTCGGCTGGGTTATACGTAGGATACGGTGGTTGGATCTCTATAGACCAGGGAGGAAATACGGGCGATGGAGTAGGAATATAGTTCTACCTACATGTTGGCAATGAGCTATGATTTGGTTTTGATGAACTTGCCAATCTTCAAATGCTCGATGTCTAGCATTTTCATACTCTTGTGAAGCTATAAACCTTTGCATTTCTGTCATTTCATTTCCTCCTCCCACATTACCTGGCTGTTGGTTTCTCTCAACCTGTGGATGTCTACCATGGTATTGTACTGCGGCGTTATTTCGCCTCTTCAAAACCTTCGCACCATGGTATACATTTAAACCTATTGTATCGTGGGGTTCTGGTTCTTCGACTAATAATCCCCCCGACTTATATCCACACCGAGATATTCAGCAATCAAAGTAATTAATATACCACCTCCTATTATGCTATGCGGTCTCATCCCCCTAACCATAGCTGATAAATAATAACCCACACAATAAGGTATACTTACAGTGCTTTGCGGGTCTCGAATACACATGTGGTAAAACAAATCTTGTTCATTTACCTTTTCCTTATTCTTACCTCGTTGTGTAACCGAATTGGCTAAAAACCTATGAATTACTCTTAACTCTGCTCTATCTATATCCAAATAAGAGTAATTTCCCTCTTTAAATCGGTGATGGCTAGTCATTTGACTCCATACACCATGCGTATCCAAATTTTCATCAATTTTCCTACCGTTCAATATCAACCCTCTACAATCGGCAGATGCTAACTCCTCAGGCGTATATATACGTAAGGCCTGAGCCATGTCTAGTAGAGACATGTGGCGCATCGAACCTCCTAACAAAAATCTAATAAAAGATCGATCGGTTAAACTAGCTACCCGATCATTTATTTCTATACTACACAATAATTCTTCACACCATACTTTATATACAGGTCTACGCATGTTGAATAAACGTACCCAATCGTTAAAAGTAGAATTACCATACCTCTGTGTAAGTAATTCCCTAATTGGCCCGGCTAATTCTACCGCTTCTAACGGTGCCCATTCTATTACCCTAGGTACTTCAACAGCTTTAGAATGAAGAGTATGCAAGCCCCTTTGGTATTTTGGATAATCTATCCAACGTCTGTCAAATCTCAAGTTCGGGTGCAAATCTTTCAAGTGCATATCTGAAAATGTCATAACTGGATGAGGTATATCTTGTTTATAATAGCTATCAACATCCTGTTGTTCCGCATTCTCAGGAGGAGCATTGCGAGCTTGGGATGAAGGTTCACCCCTTTCAGTCTGCAAAACACATCAAACACAATTTTTATGCATCCAAATATGCATTAGTGTCAGCAAAATCATCAATCAAAATAATTACAATGACTTGTTCAATTTATATCAAACTTAAGCTCATTTTCATATTTTTATCAAATCTACACTTTTTCAAATAAGCATATACGAAAATGTTCGCCAAGTTCATAAGCATTCAACTCAAATAACATGTCAAAATAATCATTACTAGCAATTAAACAAGTTTCAAATGGCATTATCTCTTAAAAATCAAGTTCATGAATTTTAGACTTGAAAAAGTCCACTTTAATTCTCAAAATCATGTTTAGGCTCAAAGTTTGGATCATTTAACTACCTAAACATGTTACACTACTTAATTTAGCAACAATTCATGACAAAAATCGGCTATAACCTGTTTATATCAAAAAGCCCCAAATTGCTCAAGAACACAAACCCTAGATTACTCAAAATTTAAAGTTTAAGGCTTCTAATCATGTTAAATAGCATCAATCTAGGTTATACAAGCATAATATATAAGCAATTTAAGCATAATTACACTAAAAAGTATCAAAATCGAATTGGGGAAAAAATTGCTCAAGAACACCAATTTTCGGATTAAATGGTGTTTAGGTGTAGAAATTTACCGTTTTTCTTGAGTAATTCCTTGATAGCATCCTTCTCAACATGATTTTAGTAAAAGATTTGATGAAAAACGGTCAAAAATTGCGAATTTGGTGTGTGTTTTTCGGTATTTTCGGGTGTATTTTCGCAGTTTGGAGTGTGGTTGTGGGTGGACTGATCTGTTTCTTTGCGTTTTATTTTTTTTCTGGGTTTTTGGTCCTCTGCGAGTCGCGGCATTTGGACCTTACAAACCCCACAACTCGCGGCGTTTGGTTTTTTTTTTTTTTTTTATAAAACCTTATACTTTATAAAACTTATAATTAATTAAATTTTAAAAATTTGTTTTTCCTTTAGGAGCGAGGGTGTTTCGGATCGATGTCCTAGTCCGTCCCTCGACAAAATTTTACAATTTGTCAATTCAAAGCGCGGTTTTAAAAGTAAAGATTTTTGGGTTTTTTTTAATGTTTTTGGCATACTTTAGTTTAATAAGATTAAAAATAATGATAATAAAAGTTCTCGTCCCTCCCTCGGGTAAAGCAATTTCGGTTCAAAGACCTAGTCTTCAACTTACGACGAATTTTAAAAATCATATTTTTAACTTAACGAAATAAAGTAAATTTTTGTTTTTAAATTCACACCAAACTTAAATTTAAAATGCATAAAATTAAAAATTCACACCAAACTTAATTAAAAATTCATATTATAAATTCACACCAAACTTATATTTAATTTTGTTGTTATACATACAAACTTATATTAAAAATATTAAAATTTTTCAAATATTGACAAACTTAAATATATTGATCTTACAAAGTTCACAATATTAATTTAAGATTTATATATTAATTTTAAAAACATGATAAAAATAAAATTAAAAATCTTTTTGGCTTTTATCCCACTTTAATCAATCAAATATTATCAAAAATATGCGCCCCTCTTTTCGGTAAAGTAATTTCGGTTCCATGACCTAATTTAACTCATGACGAATTTTTGAAATATTTTGGGTTGATTGATTAAAGATATTTATACCTTAAGAATAAACGTTAAATTTCGTAGTGATGTAATAAATTTTTGTATGATATCAATAATTTCGGTCGCCAAACCTAATTTTATTCAATACCAATTTAATACTTTATAGCGAACAATTTAGCGTTTATTATCAAAAGGTTAAAAATGAAAATAAAAAAAATAAAAACTGTACAGACTTACCTGTGAGATAGTATTCTTAGTGATATGATGTATCCCACTCATAAGATAGTCGGTTTAATTGGTTTTCCATAGCTACAAAGGCGTAACCTCGAGCATTCAGTGTTTTTTCTTCTAAACATATGAACGGTCCGTCTCTGCATAAAGTAACAAATTCGGTGTTTGAATAGGTTTGATTATTTGAACATTTACCTCCATGTGACCATTTTCCGCATTTGTTACATCTTTCTAGGTGTCGTGCTCTTCTTTTCGCTGCGGATTTTGATTTTCCTTTACCAAATTGTAACTTATTATCTTCGCATCTGGATTCTTTTCTTACTCCGTCCAATCTTTCTCTGATTACTGATACTATTTCACTCGGAAGTGTGTCATTATTACGTTTAGTGATTAAAGCGTGTAGCATTAGACCATGGTTTATTTCACAGGAAGTCTTCATTTCGTAAAAACTTAAAAAAAAATAAAAATTCAGAATGGGGGAGAAGACTAGTTCTTTAGGGTCTGCTAGGGAAAGACCATTCGAGTTCCATTTTCGAGAACTACACGAAAACAGAAAATCTAACTCTAACAGAAATACATATTATCCTTTAAAAGACTTGATTCTCCCCACACTTAGTTAGCTGTGGTATCGAAATTGTGATTAACTTCATTGTCAACTTCCATTGGACTATCTATGTAATGTTTAACTCTGTGACCATTAACCTTAAATTCAATCCCATTTGAATTTATTAATTCTATCGTTCCGTATGGGAAAACTCTTTTGACTATGAATGGTCCAGACCATCTTGATTTCAATTTTCCAGGAAATAGCTTGAATCGAGAATTGAAAAGAAGAACTCTGTCTCCTTCTTTAAATTCTTTTGAACTTCTGATTCTTTTATCATGCCATTTCTTCATTCTTTCCTTATAGATTAACGAATTTTCGTATGCTTCATGTCTTAATTCTTCTAATTCATTTAGTTGACTTAACCGTAGACGTCCAGCTTCATGTAAGTCGAGATTACATGTCTTCAAAGCCCAAAATGCTTTGTGTTCAGTTTCTACTGGAAGATGACATGCTTTTCCATAAACGAGTCTAAAAGGTGTGGTTCCAATTGGAGTTTTGTAGGCTGTTATAAAAGCCCAGAGTGCATCCTCCAATTTAATGGACCATTCCTTCGGATTTGATCCTACGGTTTTTTCTAGAATACGTTTTAAAGCTCGGTTGGTATTTTCAACTTGTCTACTTGTTTGTGGATGATATGCGGTGGAGATTTTATGAGTTACTCCATATCTTTTGAGAACTTTCTCAAGTTGATTATTACAGAAATGAGTACCCCGATCACTTATTAAAGCTTTCGGTGTTCCAAACCTTGCAAAAAAATGTTTTAAAAAGTTAACTACAACTCGTGCATCGTTAGTTGGAAGAGCTTGTGCTTCCGCCCATTTAGATACATAATCAATGGCTACGAGAATATAGAGATTATTATGAGATTTTAGAAATGGACCCATAAAGTCAATACCCCAAATGTCAAATACTTCACATACTTGAATGACATTTTGTGGCATTTCATCACGCTGACTTATTTTTCTGGCTCTTTGACATGCATCACAGGATTTTCAAAGAAGGTGTGCGTCTTTGTAAATTGTAGGCCAATAGAATCCAGCATCATAAACTTTTCTTGCTGTTAGTTGAGGCCCATAATACCCTCCTGTTGGTCCTGTGTGACAATGGTTTAAAATTTTACTAACTTCATCTCCAAATACACATCGGCGTATTATTTCATCTGGACAACTTTTAAACAGATGTGGATCTTCCCAGAAATAGTGTTTTATATCACTGAAGAATTTCTTTCGTTTTTGGTACGATAATCCTTTTTCAAGGAATCCACATACTAAATAGTTTGCATAGTCTGCAAACCATGGAATTTCATTATAATCTATCTTCAATAGATATTCATCAGGAAAGTTGTCTTGTATGGCCGATTTATTTAGAACTTCTAATTCGGGATTTTCAAGACGAGAAAGATGATCAGCGGCGAGATTTTCTGCTCCTCTTTTATCTCGGATTTCAATATCGAACTCTTGTAAGAGTAAGATCCAACGGATTAATCTTGGTTTGACATCTTGTTTCAAAAATAGGTATCTAAGAGCAGAATGGTCGGTATAGACCACCGTTTTTGCTAGAACGAGATATGAACGAAATTTGTCAAAAGCAAAGACAATAGCAAGGAGTTCTTTTTCAGTAGTTGTATAGTTCGTTTGTGCTCCTTGTAATGTCTTACTAGCATAATATATAGGTTGAAATCATTTTTCAATCCTTTGTCCTAAAACGGCTCCCATTGCAAAATCACTTGCATCGCACATTAGTTCAAATGGTAGATTCCAATTTGGTGTTATCATGATCGGCGCATTAGTAAGTTTCTCTTTAAGAATATTAAAAGATTTGATACATTCATCTGAAAAGATGAATGGAGCATCCTATTCTAGGAGATTATTCATAGGAGTGGCAATTTTAGAAAAATCTTTTATGAAACGTCAGTAAAAACCGGCATGCCCTAGAAAACTCCTAACTCCTCTAACATTGGTGGAATGTGGAAGTTTAGCAATTACATCTACTTTAGCTCTATCCACTTCAATTCCTTCTTTTGAAATTTTATGTCCAAGAATGATGCCTTCTTTAACCATGAAATGGCATTTCTCCCAATTAAGTACTAGATTTGATTGTTCGCATCTAATAAGCATTCGTTCCAGATTAACTAGACATGTTTCAAATGTATCACCGAAGACTGAAAAGTCATCCATGAAAACTTCCATGCATTCTTCTATCATGTCGTGAAAAATCGCCATCATGCACCTTTGAAAGGTTGCAGGGGCGTTACAAAGTCCAAATGGCATGCGTTTGTAAGCAAAAGTACCATAAGGGCACGTGAATGTGGTTTTCTCTTGATCTTCGGGTGCTATTGGAATTTGAAAATATCCGGAAAAACCATCTAGAAAACAATAGTAACTATTTCCGGCTAGCCTTTCCAACATTTGATCAATGAAAGGTAAGGGAAAGTGATCTTTTCTGGTGGCGTCATTTAATTTTCTATAATCAACACATACACGCCATCCTGTTATAGTCCTAGTAGGAATAAGCTCATTTTTCTCATTTGTGATAACAGTCATGCCACCCTTCTTAGGCACGCATTGAACTGGGCTTACCCATGGACTATCAGAAATTGAATAAATTAGACCTGCATCTAGCAGTTTAATAATTTCTTTTTAACAACATCTTGCATATTAGGATTTAGTCTTCGTTAGCGTTGCACATACGTTTTATGACCTTCTTCCATAAGGATTTTATGTGTGCAATACGAAGGACTTATTCCTTTAATATCATGAATCTTCCATGCAATGGCTGGTTTATGAGCTTTCAACACAGAAATGAGTTGAGATTTTTCATTTTCAGTAAGAGAAGACGATATTATTACAGGTAATTCAGATTCACCATGTAAATAAGCGTATTCCAAATGGTTTGGAAGTGGCTTTAACTCTAATTTCGGTGGTTCTTCTATCGATGATTTATATCGATATCTGTCTTCTTCTTTTAGCATTTGAATTTCTTCTGTTGTTGGTTCATATCCATTAGCTATTAGTGTAGCTAACATTTCAGCTTCATCAATTGGTTCATTACCTTCTCCTAAAGAACATTCTCCTGTTCCTTGTAATTCTGGAAATTCTTCTAACAATTCTGCATGTGAATCTATAGTTTGAATATAATAACATGTATCATCTGCAGATTGCGGTTGTTGCATTGCTCTATCAACTGAAAAGGTAACACTCTCGTCCTCTATACTTAGGGTCAATTTCTTACCGAACACGTCTATCATTGCTTTAGCCGTGTTTAAGAATGGTCTTTCTAATATGAGAGGAACTTGAGAATCTTCTTTCATGTCCAGAACAACAAAATCTACTGGAAATACTAAAGTACCAACTTTAACTAGCATGTTTTCCATTATCCCTCTAGGATATTTTATTGATCTATCGGCTAGTTGTATACTTATTATTGTTGGTTTCAATTCTCCAAGGTCTAGTTTAGTGTATAGTGAATACGGCATTAAATTTATACTAGCACCTAAGTCTGCCAATGCTTCTATTGAACTAAGACTACCCAGAAAACATGAAATTGTGAAACTTCCTGGATCAGATAGTTTTTCTGGTATCTTATTCAACAGCACTGCTGAACAATTAGCATTCATAGTAACGACCGAGAGTTCTTCCATTTTCTTTCTATTTGAGATTAGATCTTTCAAGAATTTAGCATATCTAGGCATTCCTGAAATCACATCAATGAAAGGAATATTTACATTTATCTGTTTAAACATATCCAAAAATTTAGATTGCTCGGCTTCAAGTTTCTCTTTCTTTATTTTACTCGGGTAAGGAAGTGGTGGTTGGTATGGTTTAACATAAGGTTTATCCTTAGCTGTGTTATCTTCATTAACCTTTTCAATTACCGGTTCTTTTTCCTTATCTTGATCAGGTTGTGGTTCTTGTGGAGTAGGAATAGCTTCATCAGAAGTTACTGGTATTTTAGGTGGTTTAAGTGTTGTACCACTTCTTGTGGTAATGGCTTAGCTGTTTCATTCCGGGGGTTAGCATTTGTATCACTAGGTAAACTTTCCGGTTTTCTTTCACCTATTAACCTTGCTAGGTTACTTACTTCTTGTTCCAAGTTTTGAATAGAAGCTTGTTGATTTCTAAATGCTTGAGCATTTTGTTCATTAGTTTGTTTTTGAGATGTGAAAAACTGCGTTTGAGTTTCAACTAGCTTCGTCATCATATCTTCTAAATTCCGCTTTTTATCATCGGTTTGTGGTGGTTTGTTTTGAAAATTAGGTCTTTGCTGATTGTAAGTATTATTGGATACTTGTTGATTGCTAGGACCTTGTTGGTTGTTGTATGGAATATTTTGATTATAATTCTGGTTTTGATTGTAGATCGGTCTTGGCGGTTGATAATTATTCTGATAGTTATTTCCAGGCCTTTGGTTTAGATATGAAACATTCTCTCTTTGTTCCATTGTTAGTTCAATACTAAGACAATCTTTTGTCAAATGTGGTCCTCCACACTACTCACAACTAATTCGTATTGAGTGAATATCCTTAGTCATCTTTTCCATTCGTCTCTCGACAGCATCTATCTTTGCGGAAATGGAATCTAAGTCATGGCTAGAATCGGCTCTAGCTGCTTTAGATGATCTAACGATATCTTTTTCTTGGTGCCACTCATGTGTGTGGGAAGCAGTGTTATCAATAATTTTATAAGCATCAGTTTTGGTTTTCTTCATAATAGAACCACCAGCTGCTATATCTATGTCTTTTCTTGTAGTGATGTCGCATCCATGGTAGAATATTTGTACTATTTGACAGGTGTCTAAACCATGTTGCGGACATCCTCTTAATAACTTTCCAAATCTTGTCCACGCCTCATATAGAGTTTCATTTGACTTCTGTGTGAACGTAACAATTTCTCCTTGAAGTCTTACGGCTTTAGATGCCGGAAAGAATTGTTTAAGAAATTTTTCAACTAAAACGTCACATGTATCAATCGCCCCTTCAAGTAACGATTCCAACCAATCTTTGGCTTCTCCCTTTAAAGTCCAGGGAAATAACATGAGATATATCTGTTCATCCTCAACTTCTCTTATTTTAAATAGAGTGCAGATCCTATTAAAGGTACGAAGATGTTCATTTGGATCTTCCTTCGGCGCACCACTAAATTGACATTGATTAGTCACCATATGTAGAATTTGTCCTTTGATTTCATAATCTGGCGCATTAATGTCTGGATGAGTAATTGCGTGACCTTGGCCAGTGCGTTTAGCTCTCATTCGGTCTTCCATACTTAAAGGTTCCATTACTTCCATAATTGAATTTGTTGAATCGGAATCACTAGAGGATTCTGATTTAATGGTTCGTTCCTCAACAATCTCTGTTTGAATGATTGGTGGTTCCGGAGGAAAATTTAATGGTTCAGGATCTATGAATTGTCCCTGAATATTATCCGAATTCTCAATTGTGAGGTCGGATTCAAAAAATGGATTATCGGAAATTTGAATTGGAGTACTTGGTTGACTGGATGACGATTCTAAAGAAAAATCAACGGCGGTAATATTTGCTAAATGTCTTGATCTAGTTACAGGTGGTGAACGTACAAAAGGTGGTGAACGTCTTGCTCGGTGCATTCACTGAATATCCTATTAGTTTTTAAAAGGAAAGAAAAATTATATAAGTTATCCAATTAATAGACTTTTCTGATTTTGCCCACGTTTCGAATAGCCAAAAGATGCAGCAGAGGGGCAGGATTCGTTTGGTCTCAATATAATTGAGGACTGTTTGGCTCCAATAACCCGGTCCACGTACAAATCCAACTATTACTACGAACCAGAAAATTTTGATGTCTATCAATTTAACCACTTAAAATAAATTTTCGTAATTTTAAGAAATTTAGATAAGAAGTAGAAAAAAAAATCTATGTCCTAAAACTAGAATAGCGAGAAATAAGAAAGAAAAAGAGTGCGTCGAAAAAGGTCGAAAAATAAAAGGCGTCGAAAAATACGAAAGAAAAAAAAATGACTTTAAAACTTAAAAACACTCGACTAACCCAACCTTATTACTACCACTAACTTAAAATTATAATCGCAAATTGAGATTACTAATTGGAATGATAATTGATACATAGGTAAAAGGTGTCTAAAAATATTAAAGCTTACAAGTAAAACTATATCCCAAATGGCAATAACTTAAAAAAAACACTAAAATTTAAAAAGGCGTCGCAAAATTCTAAAGCACCTAGATCTTAGTCTAAAGAAAAAGCACTTAAGGGATTTTACGACAAAGCCTAAAAATCTATAAATAAAAATAACTATGGCAAAAATTAAGTTTAAAACTAAAAACTAGCGAAAAACACAAAAGTTACGCTAAAAACAAATAAAAAGGGACAAAATATAAAAATATACTAAAGGTTGTAAAAAAAATACAAATTTTTATAAAAATATTATTTTTATATTATTTATTTTATAAAACTATTAATTTTTATATATTAATAAAACTAAATAAACTTAATATTACAAATTAAATAAATAAAACTAAATTAATTAAAATTAATTAACTAATAAAACCCTAATTAGGTTTTAAAATTAATAATAATAATAATTATCCCGTAATTAATGCTGTTAGGGTTCCTGTGTGGCCCGTGTCAGACGGCTCCGCGAGTCGCGGTTGGTCCGATTTAATAACTCCGCGAGTCGCGGAGGGTTCAGGCTCAGATGAGATGTAGGTCAAAATTCAACAGGTCAGTTTTATTTATTTTTTATTTATTTATTTTTCTATTTTAAATAAAATATATTTATATAAATTTAATAAAACTTATATTTTAAAACCTAAAATAAAAATAGAAATATTTTATAATTTTATAAATAAAACTCTTAAAACTAGATTTATAAATGTTTTTTTTTTCGGTTTTTGATTTTATGTTTTAAATAAAAACAAAATATTTAAATAAAACTTATATTTTTATAAAATAAAAATAAAGAAACTTTATAAAACTTAAATATTTAACAAATTCTTAAAAATATTTATATTTTTGTTTTTCTTTTTATATTTTCGAATATATAAAACGTATTATTATAAAAACGTATTTTTATAGAAGTAAACTAAAAATAAAAATCTTTTTGTTTTTTTATTTTTATATATATTAGCGTTGCGCTTTCGGCGTTTAAGTTCCCCGGCAGCGGCGTCAAAAATACTTGATGTTTTCGCTAGGGGTATATAAAATAGCTTATATTTTACAAGGAAATACTATTAAATACGATACAATTTTACTCAAGATATTTATTTATTTATTGAATGGATATACTTAAACCTTGCTACAACACTTATAGGCAGTGTACCTAATCGTACAGTAGTGTAGTTTTTAGTAAGTCCGGTTCGGTCCACAGGGAAAATCTTTTAAACAAAGCTTAACGCTATATTAGTTTTATTTTATAAAAATACAAATATATATATAAGTAATATTATTATTATAAAGGGGGGTTTTTACCGTTTAATGACCGGTTTGTCGATTTTAAAACTTTAGTCGCAGTTAAAACAAAATGTAAAATATTAAATAAATAAAAGACTTAATTTAAAGCGTAAAGTAAATAACGATAATGAAATTACGATAAATAAAAGTGCGATAAAATAAACTTGCGATAATTAAAAAGTACGATAATTAAAAGTGCAATTAAATACAATAACAATAAATAAAAGTGCTATAATTAGAAGTGGAATTAAATATAAAATAAAGGAAATTAAATATGAAATAAAAGAATTATGCTTATTTAAACTTCCGTAATCATGATGTTTGACGTGTTGATTTTAGTTTTATGCCCATGGATTAATTGTCCTTTGTCCTGGATTATTTAATATGTCCGTCTGGTTTTTGTCCATAACAGTCCATCAGTCATAAATATAAAGTGCGAGTGTCCTCGTCAAATTATCCTTATACCCGAAGTTAAATATTCCAACTAATTGGGGACTTAAACTGTAACAAGATTTTAATACTTTGTTTAATAATTACACCAGGTTATCGACTGCGTGTAACCCAAGGTTTTAATACTTTGTTAACAATTATGCCAAGTGTCCTTGTACATAATTTCACCCCTGTTTTAATAATTCTAGTGGCTATTAATCCATTCCCGTGTCCGGTTAAATGAACGATTACTCGTACTTATAAATACCCCGCCCATCGTGTCCGATTGAGTGTATATGGTTATTTATAGGGACGTCCAATTGTAAATCTTTATATTAAAATTAACAAACTATCATTTAGTTAAAAAAATATAAAGCCCATTAATAGCCCATAGTCTAATTTCCACAAGTGTCGTTCTTTTGTCCAAACCCCAATTATGGTACAAAGCCTAATTACCCAATTTTAGTAATTAGCCCAACATCATGATTACTTCGGATTAAATAAGCATAATAATAACTTAGCTACGAGACATTAATGTAAAAAGGTTGAACATAACTTACAATGATTAAAAATAGCGTAGCGTTACACGGACAGAATTTCGACTTACACCCTTACAACATTCGCTAACATACCCTTATTATTAGAATTATAATTAAAATTAAAATTAAAATTAAAATTAAAATTAAAATATATATATATTACGTTTACATATAGAGAAAGAGAGATTTTAGGATCTATTTTTCGTCGAACTGCGTTGGCTTTTATAGGAATTTGAGTCCAGGTGAACTCCGCGAGTCGCGTAATTTTTTGCCTTCAAACTCCGCAACTCGCGGAGTTTGAAATTACAGCTCACCCAGCTTTGGCTCTTTGTTTGCCGACGATTTATAAATATATTATAATATATATATATTAATTTTAAGAATTAATTATATATTATATTATATTTATATACATAGTTAACTTGTAATTTTTAGTCCGTTGCGTCGAGTGTTGAGAGTTGACTTTGGTCCCGGTTTCGGATTTTCGAACGTCCTTGCGTACAATTTAATATCTTGTACTTTGCGTTTTGAATCTTGTACTCTTGCAATTTTGAGACTTTTCTTATCAATAATTGGAACCTCTTTGATTGTATTTTGTACTTTTGAGCTTTTTGGTCGTTTGCGTCTTCTATTCGTCGAATCTGTCTTTTGTCTTCACCTTTTATTATTTAAACGAATATCACTTTTAAATAGAACAATTGCAACTAAAAGCTTGTCTTTCTTGAGGAATAATGCTATGAAATATATGTTCGTTTTTAGCATTATCAAACGCGTAACAGAAATCCATGCTTGGAAAACGGATGGAAGGTTTATTATACACAATGAAATGTCATGGTCTCCCGGGATAAACTAGAGAAGACCTGAAACAAATTCAGGAACGAATCGGGGAATTAGCTCCGACTAGCCATGAGTTCAAGTGTAGAACTCACTCCCATAATAGCTAGTCTGAAGACACCTTAACTTATAACCCATCACTCAATCCCATACTTGGGAGATGTGGGATCGTAACAATACTCCACCCTTAAAGAGCCAACGTCCTCATTAGTCGGGGCTACGTTGATCATGGTTGGCCACCCTCTCTTCGGGTCCAAGCCACCACTCCGAGGTGTTGGGTATCGAAAGATGAGGTTAGCTCCGATACCTATTTTCATGGTCTTCGAGACGAACAGGAGAAGACCCGTAACTAACTCAGAAACGAATTGAGGAGTTAGCCCAAAATAGTCATATGCCAAAGTGTAGAACTCACTCCTAAAAAGTAGCTTGAAGGAGGAGGAGAGGGGACACCTTGACTTATAAGCCATCACCCATCTCATACTTGGGTGATGTGTGATCGTAACAATACCCCACCTTTAAAGAGTCAACGTCCTCATTGGTTAGGGCTACGTTGATCACGGTAGGCACCCTCTCTTCGAGTCCAAGCCACCACTCCATAGGCACCCTCTGATGTGTTCGGTTCCGAAAGATAAGGCTAGCTCTGACACCAATTGTCATGGTCTTCCGGGGACGAATTGGAGAAGACCCGAAACTAACTCGGGAATGAATCGAGGAGTTAGCCCGGACTAGCCATAAGCCCAATTGTAGAGCTCACTCTCACTCTCAAAAGCTATCTTGAAGAAGAAGGGGACAACTTGACTTAAAAACCATCACCCAATCCCATACTTAGACGATGCAGGGTTGTAACATGAAACTGATTAAGCCATAACACCAGTAATTAAACGTTATAATATTTGTTTCCGCCTTACCAAAAATCCATTTCTCTCTGACATTTACATTAACCAGAAACGAAGATATTTAGTTATCAACCACCTGCGGCAAGAGAAACAAAAAGTGGCATGGATTCATTATTTTCTTAGATCATAGATATTCCTCGTTTAATTGAGAAAGAAAAAGAAATGATTGCCGCCTTTGAGAAAAGAGATTTGGCAAGAACAACTGCAAACGGAAGCAATCAACTGGCAGTTCGAAACAATTTGGCAACACCGTGAGGAGATAATCGCACTTCCATGATTTGTAACAAATTGCTTTGAGCATGATTTAACGGCGTCTTCAAAAACAAACATAGGAAATATTGTATTACATGAGATCAAAATTCTATAATTCACAATATAACAGACATAAGGAAAAAATCAAACAGATTTTGAGGATGATTTATTAATGAAGACGATGAGACTTGCAAGACATTGAGTTTAAGATGTTTTTGAAGAGAATAGGTTTTCAGATTATCATGATGAAGAACCTCTTGTTGTTCAAACGATTTTAAGGAGAAATGGGTCATGGGTCAAATGGGTCACATTTTTATACGGGTCCAAATGGGTTAGGTTGGATAACGGGTCAAAACAGGTCATTAGTCAAATGGGCCACACTTTCTTAAAAATTTTATTTATGAATTATATTATTTTAGTTATTATTGTTTGTTATTTAAATATTATATATATATATATATATATATATATATATATATATATATATATATATATATATATATATATATATATATATATATATATATATATATATATATATATATATATAGAGGCAGGATCAATGAGGAAGTAACCAAGAGGAAGCGGGGGGAAGCGATCTTAACCATTCATCTTAAAAATCAAATGCTAGTCCATCATAATATCATTTTCCTCGATTTATATTGTTGGAAATTAATAAGGATATTATTGTCATTTTACCTCCTAATAAAGATTACACATATTAATTTACATTTACATATTTAATACCTAAACACCATCACCTACCACCACTCACCACCCACCACTCACCACCCACCACCACCCACCATCAACAACCACTCACCACCGCCACCCACCACCCACCACCACCCACCACCACCAACCACCACCACTAAACACCACCACCCACCACCACCAAACACCACCACCCTCCACCTACCACCACCACCACTGACCACCCACCACCACCACCACCCACCAGCCAACACAACCAACCACCACCCACCACCACCTAGTACCAAAACCATCCACCACCACTAACCACCACCAACCACCACTACCCACCACCACCTACTACCGACAAAAACCACCACCATCAACACCCACCACCACCCACCACCACCACCACCACCACCACCACCAACCACCACCACCAACTGTAACATCCCGCATTTTTCCGTTAAATTATTTTAACGCCCGTCTTTTTATTTTAATAATATCCTTCGTAACTAAATTCGTATCCTCCGTTAGCTAACATTCTTAATATTTTTCCGTTATTGGATTTTAACATCCTCCGTTAATACGCGTTTTAAAATATTCCGTTTAGGTAATTCCCGCACCCGACTACAAACGCGAGGGACTAATCTCGCCACTCGGGCAAACTTGGCTAACTAGTAACCCACCATCCACCACCAACCTCCCATTTCTCTCTATCTCTTTTTCTTACTTCCTTTTTTATGCTCTCAAAACCTTCAAACACAAAATCATCATCCAAATTCGATTTAGGGAGCTAGCAACAAAATAAATTACATATTCGTGATCCTCTCTTCATCATCTTCATTTTGGTACCAACTTCATCTCGTTTGGGTAACATTTCTAAAACTCAAGATTTCTCTAAATTCGTGTTTTTGACTTGAAATGATGTTAGTTAGTGTCTATGGCTCATTGTGATGTCGTGTATGTAATTTGTATGCTCGATCTTGTTATTTGGTGTAACTAGCATGAACACTTGAAATGGGTTAGTTTAATCTTTGATTTTGATTGATTAAATGTTGTTAGATGTTAAACCCATTGTGTTAAAAGTGTTACTAGCATCGTTAGTTTCGTTTTGGTATGTTGGATGATATGAAAACCTTGCGTTAACATAATTATTGATTTTGTGATTCTTAATTAGGGTTTGATGAACCTTAAAATGAACTTTTGATGCATTGAATGCTTGTTAATGTTGTTAGTAAGTGTTTAGTTGCAATGTACGTTTAATTACCTTCGAAACGGCATATCGTATGTGTAGATTGGACTACCGAATCATGAAATGAAGTTGTGAACTTGAAACTTGGAAAACGAACTCTAAATGATCACTTGACGAGAATTCAGTTATTGTAAATGATAAACTCGATTGATGATATGTGGTTAGTTGTATCCTTTGTCAAAATACCTTCCCGATGATATAGGATACATGTTTTGATTGTTTGCGGGTCATAAATTGGGATTGTTTGAGTTTTGGTTCGTGCATTTCTTTGTTGAAGCAAAACAGGGCCTGGATACAGATCTGGACGCCGTCCAGATTCTTGGACGCCGTCCAGCCCTTCAGACTTGGACGCCATCCAGTCTTTTGGACGCCGTCCAGTACTTCAATACTGGACGCCGTCCAGCCATTTTGGACGCCGTCCAGATGGCCTATCAGGTGCTGTCCAATTTGGTCGTTTTTCGATTAATTCTAACTATGCTACGCACCTCCGATTAACATGAAACTTGACTAACATGCTTATATATGATTAAAAACCTCAAAAAATAGTTCGGGACCCGACCCGAACGTGTTGACTTTGACCCGACCAAGTTTGACTTATAGCCAAACTTAACCGAATACTTATGCAATCTCTCTAACTTGCTTCTATACTTGTATCTTGCATGAAACTTGACAATTTGATTCACATGCTACTTAATCGAGTCGTAACGAGCCATAGGACTAATTGAACATCCTTGACCAATCGCGTTTACCATTATTGATACAACTTACTTGTTTAGGTCAAGACTAGCATTGTTCTTTGCACACGTTTACTTGTTGAAGTACTTTATTACTCGTGCACTCAAGGTGAGATCATAGTCCCACTTTTACTCTTTTGAATTTACATTTGGGATGAGAAAACATAAACGTTTCTTTTTACTAAGTGAACACAAGTAAAGGAAAACAAACATTCTACATACGAGTTTAGAACAAAATCCTCAATTCAATTATCATTAGTTACACTTGCCGGGTGTAAGCGTGAACTTATGTTATGTGGATCCATATGGGTTTGACAAACCCTCATTCAGACGGTTCGCTACCGTCTACGAATGAAATATATTTTCGAGAATCAGTGTATGTTCTAACACTAAGGTGATGGGGTTCAATGGGAGAAATGTTAAGCATTGATAATTGGGTGCTCGTGAAACAAATTTTGGAATGGTTAACTATTATTTCGATGTTGCAAATCTTGTGGTTCAATCTACTTATTTACTCACTTACTTACTTAAACCTATGATTTCACCAACGTTTTCGTTGACAGATTTCTATGTTTTTCTCAGGTCTTTGAACGATATGTGTTACATGCTTCCGCTCATTATTTTGATACTTGCTTTGGATGTCGAGTATTTATGCATACATGGAGCATCTTTTGGCTACTTTTAAATTGTGTCGCATAGGTTTCATTTGTACTTATAACTTTGTAACGTAACTTGTGGTGGAACTATTCTTGTAAACTAGGGAACAATCTTTACTTTTGCAATGAATGCGACATATTTTGGTCAAACGTTATTTTAAATACTTATGACCACGTAACGGGACCTAAGTAGTCGGCGCCATCAAATGACGATTTTGTCGGGTCGCTACAATTGGTATCAGAGCGTTGGTTGTAGGGATTTAGAGTTCATTGGTGTCAACCCCGAGTCATAGGGTACATTAGTGAGTCTAGACTACAACCGGCATATAGACTTGGAGTAGGAATTACTTGACTACTTGTGCATTTATACTCGATATCTTCTATTCACATCTAACTCTTATTCTACCTTAATCTCACGTGGTTGATTTGATTGACACGCCACCTTGACTATATGAAATGATGTCGAATGCACATATGAATCAGGGTAATATTATTTCCGGGATTATATTACGGTGACTCATATGAACATTCCGACATTATGACATAAAGAATTTAAGGCGAGTCAAGGAAAAATTTCCTCTTTATCTTGATTTCCATATCACGATTAGTATTATTGATAATACTAAACAACGGTATTCTTGTGTCATGAAGGAACAATGGCTCACCAAGGTCAACCCAATACTCCTTCCGAAACTCTCGAACAAGCTCTTCAACGAATGATAACCACCGCTGTGGGTGCGGCCGTGGCCGATCACTTTTCCAACAACAATAATCATGGAGCTGGTAATTCAAACGAGGGGTGCTCCTACAAGAACTTCATGGGGTGCAAACCTCCCACTTTCGATGGAACCGAGGGACCGGTTGCTCTCACCAGATGGTTTGAACAAACGGAAGCCGTTTTTAACATAAGCGGTTGTCGGGACCAAGATAAGGTCAAGTTTTCCACCCTCACTCTCACCGGTATTGCTCTCTCATGGTGGAACACGTATGTACAATCAGTGGGTATCGATGAAGCCCACGCACTCACTTGGACCTAATTAAGAGAAAGAATGATCACCGAATACTTTCCGCGCGACGAGACTCGAAGGCTCGAATAGGGGCTAAGAAATTTACAAACGGTCCGGAATGACCTCGAAGCTTATAATCAACGGTTTGCTGAACTAGTCTTAATGTGTCCAAACCTCATGACTCTCGAGTCCCTAAGAGTTGAACTTTACATGGATGGCCTTCCGAAGAGCATTCAACACAGGGTAATGTCATCCAAACCCGCCAACCTACAAGAGGCTTTAACGATGGCTCGCCAATCTATAGAAACGGTGGATGAAATTGAAGCACCGGCACCAACGGCCGAGGACCAACCGGGTAACAACAAAAGAAAATGGGAAGCCTCTCAATCCAGCAACTACAACAGCAACAACTTTGCCAAGGAACCTTTCACCTCCGTCGGCAAGAAAAGTTATGCTGGAACTCGACCTTTTTGCAACAAATGCCACAAGCATCACTTTGGTGAATGTGGCAAGCTAATTTGCCACCGGTGCCAGGGAAGTGGTCATATTGCCAAATATTGTGGAAGTACCGCCCCCGTCAGTCAAAAGGGACCCAATACACAAAAGCCAGGTGTTTGTTTCAAATGTGGCCAACCGGGTCATTTTAGGAATGCATGTCCAACGAAGAAAGCCAACCCCAACACACGCGGCCGAACTTCCAACATTAGCACCGAGGATGCTCGAGACGACATGAACTAGTCACGGGTACGTTTCTTCTTAACAACTCCTATACTTCATGTTTATTCGATTCAGATGTCGATAAATGTTTTGTATCCAAGGCTTTGGAGCCTACTATTTGCACTCCACCACCCCCTAGATATTACTTAGGCCATTCAAGTGACCAACGGAAAACTATTGCGTACCGACAAATTTATCGGAGAGTGTACGTCAAACTTATTGGGTAGGTAATTTGAACTTTGATTTGACATCTATAGAACTAGGGAGCCCAAAACCTATACGTTAGGAAGGGAATGTTTTCCCCACATATATGTGATTTTAGTGAACTAAATAATTTCCGTTTAAGAACCGATATCCTCTTCCCCGTATCAACAACCTCTTGAACCGTTACACGGATCTCGCGTATATTCTAAAATCGACCTTCATTCTGGTTATCATCAATTGAGGGTTAAGGGATAAGATGTCTCCTAAACCGCTTTCCGAACTCGCTACGATAGTTATAAATTTCTTTTAGTGCCGTTCAGTTTATCTAAGGCTCCGCCCGTATTCATAGACCTCCGGAACCTTGTATGCAAACTTATCTAGACAAATCCGTTACCGTACTTATAATTGATGTTTTAAGCTATTCAAGCGGAAAGGAAAAACGAACAACGTCTCCGTCTTACGCTCGAACTCTTGAGAAAAGAGCAACTCTATGCCGAATTCTCCAAGTGAGAATTTTGGTTAAACGAAGTCCAAATTCTAAACCATGTTGTTAGTGGTCAAGGTATTACAGTAGATCTCGCAAAAAAAAAAAAAAAATTAATTAATTAATTAATTTTGGAGAAACCCTCACGACTCCGACTTGTATTCGTAAAATTTTGGATCTCGCGATTATTACCAAAGATTAATTTCCGATTTTTCCCGTATCGCTCGTCCTTTAACCTCGTTAACGTACTAAGGGAAATAATTAAACATTTTCCGTGTCCGGACTTTGAACGTGATTTTTCACACCAACCTTACTAGATAAATTCGTGTGGCACAAAATGGAACTCAAATATAGAAATACTTCTACGTGAACACCTGAAAGGCAACCCCTCTCGACTCGAAATCAAGGAAGCTGAAATTCGTTATTTTACACGGAGAATTTGAATACTTATTTATGGATCCGATCAATCTTCTCGTCATCGCGTACCACGATACATAGCTCTGCTATTTCACTATTACCGTCTGATATTACTGGGACCAAAGATAACACACAATCCAAGGATACCCATTTCTTCTTTGACTTAACGTCCTTGTGCTTCTGTTATACGGCCAACTACTACTCAACCCCGAGCTATATAACTACGTGTACTATCTCGTTTCCCACCAAGTTTCAACATTTGGCCACTAGATGCGCGATATGGCTACCTCAAAATGTGAACTCATCCTATTCTAAGTTCTCATTTCACTCCTATCTTTTCGCTCGTACTTCCGTATACGGAAACCCTTTTATATAATTTCTCAATGGAGAGAGAGACTCTTCACGTGTTACTAGTATTCGCCACGAGGGTGACTAGCCCTTACGAACATTTTTCAGTAGCCGACAAGAAACATGTTCCAACAAACGCTTTCGAACCCTAACTAACTTGTCCAAGCATATCTTAAGAAATTATATTCCAACACGGTGTATCATTGTCAATTATCCCGGATCGAAAATACTCGTTACACATCTTGTTTACAAGAAGCCTTCAGAACACGTTTAGACGTGAGTACTGCGTATCTTCCACAAACAGACGAGCTAAGCAAACGAACAATTTACATCTTGGAAAGACATATTACAAACATGTATTGTCGCCTTTAGTTGATCCCTCTTACAACAGTAGTTACCACTCGCGTGTTAACGCGCACTTTTCGAAACTTTATATAACCACAAATGTTGTTCTCCTATTCGTTGGACCGAAGTAGGTGACAAGCAAATCATCAGATCCGAAATCATTCAAGAAATAACCTTTGAGATAGTTCAAGTCCGAGAAGGGCTCAAGACGGCCCGTGGTCGCCAAAGGAGTTATACCAATGTTAGATGAAAATCTCTCAAATTTAAAGTCAGTAACCGTGTAATATTGAAAACCACACCTTGGAAAGGTGTAATCCGTTTCGGGAAATCGAGGAAATTTATATCCGCAATATTGATCCTTTTGAAATCTTGGGGCGTATTGGAACCGCTTCCTACCGTTTAGAACTTCCGACTCAATTAAGTTTCCGTTTACCTTACGTTCCATGTAACAAACTTAGATACGTGTCCTGCGGAACAGGAACGTGCTATCCTTCTAGATAAACTTACTATTGATGACAACTCCTCTTCGTAGAAAGACCGGTTGAAATTGTGGATCGTAAAACCAAGTCTTAATACAACATAAAACCCCGACTGTCCAAATTCGTAGGAATGCCCAAGGACGTATCTTCACTTATTCATAGCATTGACAATGCAAGGTCTCAAGGAAGGGACATCGACTATTACTTCCAACTAAATTTCGGGACGAAATTTCTTTTAAGGTGTGGGTAATGTAACATCCCGCATTTTTCCGTTAAATTATTTTAACGCCCATCTTTTTAGTTTAATAATATCCTTCGTAACTAAATTCGTATCCTCCGTTAGCTAACATTCTTAATATTTTTCCGTTATTGGATTTTAACATCCTCCGTTAATACGCGTTTTAAAAAATTCCGTTTAGGTAATTCCCGCACCCGACTACAAACGCGAGGGACTAATCTCGCCACTCGGGCAAACTTGGCTAACTAGTAACCCACCATCCACCACCAACCTCCCATTTCTCTATATCTCTTTTTCTTACTTCCCTTTTTATGCTCTCAAAACCTTCAAACACAAAATCATCATCCAAATTCGATTTAGGGAGCTAGCAACAAAATAAATTACATATTAGTGATCCTCTCTTCATCCTCTTCATTTTGGTACCAACTTCATCTTGTTTGGGTAACATTTCTAAAACTCAAGATTTCTCTAAATTCATGTTTTTGACTTGAAATGATGTTAGTTAGTGTCTATGGCTCATTGTGATGTCGTGTATGTAATTTGTATGCTCGATCTTGTTATTTGGTTTAACTAGCATGAACATTTGAAATGGGTTAGTTTAATCTTTGATTTTGATTGATTAAATGTTGTTAGATGTTAAACCCATTGTGTTAAAAGTGTTACTAGCATCGTTAGTTTCGTTTTGGTATGTTGGATGATATGAAAACCTTGCGTTAACATGATTATTGAGTTTGTGATTCTTAATTAGGGTTTGATGAACCTTAAAATGAACTTTTGATGCATTGAATGCTTGTTAATGTTGTTAGTAAGTGTTTAGTTGCAATGTACGTTTAATTACCTTCGAAACGGCATATCGTATGTGTAGATTGGACTACCGAATCATGAAATGAAGTTGTGAACTTGAAACTTGGAAAACGAACTCTAAATGATCACTTGACGAGAATTCGGTTATTGTAAATGATAAACTCGATTGATGATATGTGGTTAGTTGTATCCTTTGTCAAAATACCTTCCCGATGATATAGGATACATGTTTTGATTGTTTGCGGGTCATAAATTGGGATTGTTTGAGTTTTGGTTCGTGCATTTCTTTGTTGCAGCAAAACAGGGCCTGGATACAGATCTGGACGCCGTCCAGATTCTTGGACGCCGTCCAGCCCTTCAGACTTGGACGCCGTCCAGTCTTTTGGACGCCGTCCAGTACTTCAATACTGGACGCCGTCCAGCCATTTTGGACGCCGTCCAGATGGCCTATCAGGTGCTGTCCAATTTGGTCGTTTTTCGATTAATTCTAACTATGCTACGCACCTCCGATTAACATGAAACTTGACTAACATGCTTATATATGATTAAAAACCTCAGAAAAATAGTTCGGGACCCGACCCGAACGTGTTGACTTTTTCGTTGACTTTGACCCGACCAAGTTTGACTTATAGCCAAACTTAACCGAATACTTATGCAATCTATCTAACTTGCTTCTATACTTGTATCTTGCATGAAACTTGACAATTTGATTCACATGCTACTTAATCGAGTCGTAACGAGCCATAGGACTAATTGAACATCCTTGACCAATCGCGTTTACCATTATTGATACAACTTACTTGTTTAGGTCAAGACTAGCATTGTTCTTTGCACATGTTTACTTGTTGAAGTACTTTATTACTCGTGCACTCAAGGTGAGATCATAGTCCCACTTTTACTCTTTTGAATTTACATTTGGGATGAGAAAATATAAACGTTTCTTTTTACTAAGTGAACACAAGTACAGGAAAACAAACATTCTATATACGAGTTTAGAACAAAATCCTCAATTCAATTATCATTAGTTACACTTGCCGGGTGTAAGCGTGAACTTATGTTATGTGGATCCATATGGGTTTGACAAACCCTCATTCAGACGGTTCGCTACCGTCTACGAATGAAATATATTTTCGAGAATCAGTGTATGTTCTAACACTAAGGTGATGGGGTTCAATCGGAGAAATGTTAAGCATTGATAATTGGGTGCTCGTGAAACAAATTTTGGAATGGTTAACTATTATTTCGATGTTGCAAATCTTGTGGTTCAATCTACTTATTTACTCACTTACTTACTTAAACCTATTATTTCACCAACGTTTTCGTTGACAGATTTCTATGTTTTTCTCAGGTCTTTGAACGATATGTGTTACATGCTTCCGCTCATTATTTTGATACTTGCTTTGGATGTCGAGTATTTATGCATACATGGAGCATCTTTTGGCTACTTTTAAATTGTGTCGCATAGGTTTCATTTGTACTTATAACTTTGTAACGTAACTTGTGGTGGAACTATTCTTGTAAACTAGGGAACAATCTTTACTTTTGCAATGAATGCGACATATTTTGGTCAAACGTTATTTTAAAGACTTATGACCACGTAACGGGACCTAAGTAGTCGGCGCCGTCAAATGACGATTTTGTCGGGTCGCTACACCAACCACCAATCACCACTACCACCACCGCCAATCACCACAAACCACGAGTCGACCACCACCACCACCCACCACCAACACCCTCCACCTACCACAACCCACCACCACCTACCACCACCCACCACCACCACCAACCACCACCAACCACCACCCACCAACCACCACAATCAACCACCACCAACCACCACAACCAACCACCACTACCCACCACCACCAACCACCACCTACCACCAACCAAAACCACCACCATCATCACCTACCACCACCAACCACCACTACCAACCAACCACCACCACCAACCAACCAAAACCACCACCATCATCACCTACCACCACCAACCACCACTACCAACCAACCACCACCAACCAACCACCACCTACTACAACCACTACCAACCACCACTACCTACCACCAACCACCACCACCCACACCACCACCACCACCACCAACAACCACCACCAACCACCACCACCACCACTACCTACCACCAACTACCACCACCACCATCAATCACCACCTACCATCACCACCAATCACCCTAAACCACGAGTCGACCACCACCACCACCACCCACCCTCCACCTAACACCACCCACCACCACCACAAACCACCACCCACCAACCACCACCACCCACCACCACAAACCACCACCTACCACCAACCAAAACCACCACCATCAACACCTATCACCAACCACCACCAACAACCAATCACCACACCTACTACAACCACCACCAACCACCACCAACCACCACCACCACCACCAACCACCACCACCACCACCTACCACCATAGCCAATCATCGCAAACCACGAGTCGACCACCACCTACCAACCACCACCCACCAACCACCACAACCACCCACCATCACCACCACCAACACCACCAATCATCACCAACCAACCACCACTACTACCACCTACCACTACCACCTACTACCACCACCAACCAACCAACCACCACCTACTACAACCACCCACCACTACTAACCACCCCCACCACCACCACCAGCCACCACCACCACGTACCACCACCACCACCATCATCAATCACCACCAACCACCACCACCAACCACCACCACCACATCACCACCTACCACCTACTACAACCACCACCACCCACCACTACCTACCACCAACCACCACCACCATCAACCACCACCAACCACCACTACCAACCACCACCACCCACCATCAACCACCACCACCACCACCACTATCAATAACCACCTATCACCACCGCCAATCACCACAAACCACGAGTTGACCACCACCACCACCACCCACCACCACCACCCACCACCACCCACCAACCACCACAACCAACCACTGCCACCAACCACCACTACCCACCACCACCATCAACACCTACCAGCAACCACCAACCAACGTCCTACCTCCACCAACCACCAGCCACTACCACCACCACCACCACCAACCAACCACCTACCACTACCAACCACCAACCACTACCACCACCACCAACCAGCACCAACCACCACCACCACCAACACCACCACTTACCACTACCACCTACTACCACCACCAACCACCAACCCATCACCACCTACTACAACCACCATTTACCACCAACCACCACCACCACCACCTACCACCACCAACCACCACTACTACCACCTACCACTACCACCTACTACCACCACCTACCACCAACCAATCACCACCTACTACAACCACCATTTACCACCAACCACCACCACCACCAACCACCACTACCACCAACACCATCAATCACCACCACTACCACCAACCAACCACCACTACTACCACCTACCACTACCACCTACTACCACAACCAACCACCACCAGCTACAACCATCACTTACCACCACCTACCACCACCCACCACTACCTACCACCACCACCCACCACTACCTACCACCACAAACCACCACCACCACCCCCACCACTGACAACCACCACCTACACCACCACCTACCACCACCACCTACCACCAACTACCACCACCATCTACCACCCACCACCACCTCCATTACGTACCACCAACCACTACCACCTACCAACACCATCAATCACCACCTACAACCATCGCCAATCACTACCTACCACAACCTTACATATCATGTTGTTAAAAAACATGTATATGTTAAATATTGTTTCCAAAGAATACTATTATTTCAAAAGAATACTATTGTTTTAAAAGAATATTAAATATTTTCGATTAATGTTCACTATTTGTTTTCAAAAAGTTAACATTTTTTATGAATGTTAACCAATTTCACCCAAATTGTTATTTTTCTTTAAAAGAATAAGACTCATTTCTAAAAATATTACTGTTATTTGCCTACAAAATTATGTTCTTTTCAAACAATAATAATTCTCATCGAAGAAAATTACTATTTTTTACCTAGAATATTTATATTATTTTCAAAGAATAATATTTTTACGGAAGATTATTACTAATGTTATTATAAAATTATTTTAAAATAATATTCTTATCAAAGAAAATATTGTTAATTTTTGTCTAGAAAATAATATTGTTACTTAAGAATACTAATTTTATTCACATTGATACACTCTAATTAAAAATATTAGAGGTCAAATATGGGGTGGAAAAAAACATTCAGTTGATGTGGTCCTTCCGATTGACTCTGTTCAAGAAGCTGGTCAACGCTATACGAACACTTTATACGGGTACTTCCTTGGTCACAGAGTGGCATTCCCAGTTGTTCAGAACTATGAAATGAATACGTGGAAGAAATATGGGGTGGAAAAAATTATGATGAACGCGAAAGGCTTCTTTTTCTTCAAGTTCTCCACGAAAGAAGGTATGATGAATGTGATTCAGAACGGTCCTTGGATGATAAGAACTATGCCGATTATCCTAAACGTTTGGTCATCTAATGTTTCACTGACAAAAGAAGACCTGACCAAATTTCCTGTTTGGATTAAGCTTCATGATGTACCACTAGCAGGATTTTCAAAAGTGGGTCTAAGCGTCATTGCTTCAAAAATTGGTAGACCTATGATGTTGGATTCATACACGAGCACTATGTGTTTAGAAGCATGGGGTCGACCTAATTATGCGCGTGCTATGATTGAGGTGTCAGTGGAACATGAGCTAAAGGATACAATAACAGTTGGAACACCAAATGAAAATGGTAGTAATACTAAGGATGTCGTTACTATTGAATTCGAATGGAAACCACCAAGATGCGAGTGTTGCAAGGTATTCGGTCATCGGGATGTGCAGTGCCCTAAACAAATTGTGAAAGAAGCTGTGAAAAGCACGCATATGGATGAGGATGGGTACATTAAGGTTGGTAAACAAACGAATGCTAGTAAAGGTTTGGAAAAGGTGAAGCAAGTGGGGTTTCAAGTGGGTAAAGGGAAGCAGACTCTTGTTTATAGGCCCAAAAAAAGGTTGATGGTAATAAGCCCAACTCAAATCCTGGAATGAATTTACCTAAGGAGGATAATGTTAAGCCCAGAAATCAGGGGCCTAGCCCATCTAAAGCTAGTATTCATATTAATAATCAATATGGGGTTCTGGATGGGATGGAAGATGAGAATGAAACTGATAAGCAAGGGCGGACTAATTATAATCTTGTTGATGAAGAAAGTGATGTGGAGGCTAACGATGATGAGACATCTATTTTTTTGGGTTCGAAAAAAACTGAGGGGGCAAGCACTCCCGGGATACAGGTGTTACAATGATTAGTATAGCTTCTTGGAATATAAGGGGTCTGAACCGAATCCCTAAGCAAAATGAGGTTCGTGATGTTGTGGTAGATAATAAACTATGCGTTTGTTCTATTTTAGAGTCTCGCGTCTCTATATCTAGATTAAATGACATATGTAATTTTGTTTTTCCGTCTTGGAGTTGGTCTTCTAATAACAGTGTCTGTCCAAGTGACACACGTATTATTGTTGGATGGGATCCTGGGGTGGTACAATTGATGTTTCTTTCTATGTCGAATCAGGTTATTCATTGTGTAGTGAAGGCTATCAATGGTGATTGGGAGTGTTTTGTTTCATTTATTTATGCTGATAACTATTATGTTCGTAGGCGACTATTATGGAGTAATATGTTAATGCACAACAGATATGTTAGAAACAAACCATGGGTTGTGTTGGGCGATTTTAACGTCTCATTTGATATTGATGAGTCCACGGCTAGCTCATCAAGCTGTGCGTTAGCAACGTTAGAGTTTCGTGAATGTTTAGACAGTGCTAACTTGTCTGATGTAAATCATAGTGGGTTCCAATTCACTTGGAATCAACGCCCGAATTCTAATTCTAGTATTTTGAAGAAGATAGACAGGGTCCTTGGAAATGATGAGTTTATTAACAAGTTTACGAATGCTCATGTCATTTTTCAACCTTATAGGATCTCTGATCTGTGACGACCCAGAAATTTCCGACCAAATTTAAACTTAATCTTAATATTATTTCGACATGATAAGCGAAGTCGGTTAAGTTGAGTCTCAAAAACCTTGAACTGTTTCTTATATACAATTACCCTTCGACCATTTCCAACGATTCACGAACAAATATTTGTAAATAGATAAATATATATTACAATATATATAGATATATATATATACTTGAAGTATAAATCAAAAATACTATAAGCTTTAGTTAACTATGTAAAATGAAAATAAAATATAATTACTAAAATAAATAATGATGTTTAATATAAAACTTTGAAATTTTTCTGAATACTCTTATCCTCCACTGATTAACAACAGAGTACGAATTTCAGTCCGTGAAGTACGACGACTAACTTAACCACACTTTTGTTAGTGATTGATCAAACTTTCCTTTATATAATATACATATGTGTATGTATTGAGATATAATAAGCTAACACTGTACCCATTCCGTTTCCTATCAAATCGTTCACATGGATTAAAAGTACTATATTATTATTATTATTATTATTATTATTATTATTATTATTATTATTATTATTATTATTATTAATTATTAGTTTTATCTTATTATAGTTATATATAGATAACACTTTTATATATATCATATCGTACCAAATTTGTTATGTGTCAATATCCAAGCTAGTTTTCCTGTCTACCATTCATCTAAAAATGACAAGCTAAAAATTAACAAATGAGCTAGAAAGGGAAGTGTAAGTGTCAGAAGAATAATTGATACAAATCAAATTCACTTTTGCTTCTTTTTATCTATCCCTTCTATCTCTTTAAATTATATTACATATCGATACATATGTAGAACCAACAATCACACCTTTCTCATTTTACAACCACAAACCTCACTGTTACTAGTCCTGCTCCAATCAACAGACCCCAAAACCGAAGTCTTTGTTACTAGTTGCAACCCCAAAACTAATCACCATCGACAATCACTTAAAACTCACACCATGTTAACCTGCGACTGCGGTTACTGTTTCGGATTCCAAAAGCATCACAAACCTGGAACCATCTATCACCTTTATGTTTGTGAACCTTCATCAAGAACACCATCTTCTTTTGAATCTGCAGCCTTTAGCCACTTCTTGTTGTGCTACTGCTCCTGTTCTGATCACGATCAATACCATGATCACAACTTTCCTCTATTTTTCTTGCAACTGCCTGAATTCATTTCATTACTGCTGCGACATCCACTTTATATTGCTGTTTTCTGTCGAAGGTAACCAAAAGCCAACCACACAACCATCATGCACCATGACCATCACCATTGAACTTATATTACTTCTTGTTTCAAGCGATACCCATCATCACCTTCTACTTCTTGGCCAATATAAAACCCACTTATGTTATCTTTTGCTTCTTGATCAACCACCCCAACCACCATCATCTGCAACCATTCGAACCCCATAACTTCATCACCTTTCATTTGTTTATTTATATTTTTTTTCTTCTTTCTTTTCTTTTTTCAACGATTGAGCCTCAAAAACTTTATCAATCATAGTGGACCAAGCTATTTTATTGTTGTTGCTATGCTGTTCATACTTTTTCTTCTCTCCACCTACAAACCATCGAAACCTTTCAATAACAAATATAGTAGACTATTGATTGGATTATGGCTTAAATAATTTACAACCTGACTTTTAGAAAGTAAAGATGAAATAGACAAATTATTTCAATTGATTATAAGTGGGATGTTAAAGTCATGGTAGGGTCTTGATGAAAATAAAAAAAAAATTTTAAAAAGGGAGGTAAGCTTTTGGAATTGGTGGTCGTATATGATGTGCATGGGAAGGAACCAGCAGGCCCACCATAAATCAATCGACTTTTTTTTTTATTTAACGTGTTTCTGTTTCTGCTCACCCCTTTCGCGTTTAAAACGGTTGACCTATCAATATTGGGTTTTAGGTAGGCTTAGATAGATTAAAGCTTTGGGCCGAGTTTTTATTCACATTCTTGGGCCAAGATCCATTTCAAGATTTTGTTAAAAACGCAATATAAAAGAGTGATAATTTGGTCGATCGGAATTAGAAAGAGAAGAAGAAGAAGGAGGTATAACGGATAAGTATTTAATATATTTATATGGAAGATAAATCAGAAAAACCATACATGGTAGAATGGTTAAGGAGTGTATTGGTTAGCGAGAGGTCTCGGGTTCGAACCCGGGCATGGATGTTTATTTTGGAGGCTTATTTTATTAAGGTAGTTTTCTAATATTTTTATGTATTTGTTATTATTATTATTACAAATTATTATCATTGTTATTATTAGTATCATTATGATATTTTTTTTACTAAATTTATTATGTTATTTTTCATTAAAACTATCATTATTATTAGTACCAATATTATCTATATCATTATTACTAAAAGTAATTACGTTTATAAAAATAAAAATTTTAAAGGTATTATTAATATTGTAAGTATGTTTTTAATCAAATTAACAAAGTTTATATAAATATTCACATATAAACATGATAAGTATTTTTATTAAGATACTAACCAAATATATATCAATATAACTATATAAACATTAAATATTTTGAATATATACACAAACTAGATAAGTATAATATATAATTTAAGATACAATATATAAATTTGTTCAATTACGATTATATGTTTTAATATATATACAAATGATATAGGTTCGTGAATCCGAGGCCAACCCTACACTTGTAAAATACCATCATATGTATTTTTACTACAAAATACAATAAGTGAGTTCATTTGATCCCTTTTACTCTTTACATTTTTGGGACTGAGAATACATGAGCTGTTTTTACAACTGCTTTATTAAATGCTGTTGAAATATATTTTTGAACTGCGAATACATGAAATGCTTTTATAAATGTTTGACGAGATAGACACAAGCAAAACATTTCTCGAATGAATTATTATGCAGACAGAAGTTCTACGGATTATTATTGAATTATGTTGACATGATAATTGCCACCATTGAATTATGTGGACATGATAATTGCCACCATTGAATTATGTGGACATGATAATTGCCACCATTGAATTATGTGGACATGATAATAGCCACCAATTGAAGTGAATGTTATATATCGAGAGAATGATTTTATACACAGGTTATGTGTATGATATTTTGTACACGAGATATGTGTACGGTTACAAAGATTTGTTAAAATGGATTTCGTACACGAGAAAGGTGTACAGTATTTAAAAGATATCGCATGTACATTACAGGTGGGTGTAGGATTCGGGTCCATTTGTACCATGCAGGATTTAAATATTGTGGTCTATCAAAATGATGAATTTTAATGTTTTATGATAAACTTATGAACTCACCAACCTTTTGGTTGACACTTGAAAGCATGTTTATTCTCAGGTATGAAAGAAATCTTCCGCTGTGCATTTGCTCATTTTAAAGACATTATTTGGAGTCGATCATCGCAATGGAACCAGATGTTGGTGACTTCGTCCAGATGGATTAGGACGGGGTATGACATGTGGTATCAGAGCGGTGGTCTTAGTGAACCAGGTCTGCATTAGTGTGTCTAACTGATAAGTCGTTAGGATGCATTAGTGAGTCTGGACTTCGACCGTGTCTGCATGTCAAAAGTTTTGCTTATCATTTGTGTCAAAAATCATCCGCTTATCATCCTTAGGAAATTACTTACTTATCATTCTTAATCTAGACATATCTTACTGCCTGGATTGCATGATTAGTGTATAGACAAAAATTCATATCTTAGCGTATCTGCTAATTCATATCTTAGCGTATCTGCTAATTCATATCTTAGCGTATCTGTTACTGTAAACTTTGCCTTACATATTCCGTAGATTCCTCCGTAACTTATGAGATTTTAGTATTATATATGCATATGTAAATTATGTATTGCAGGGTACTACTCTACATCCTATAATCTACTCCTTATCGAAAATCCTTCATCTGATCGTACGAGATGAATCCCTCAACTAGTTCGAGTCCCTCATATTCCGATAGCTATTCCGATAGTTATTCCGACAGCTATTCTGACATGGATATTCATCTAAGCTCCGAAAGTAGTGTAAACGAAATGGATCAACCAACTAGTCATCTTCAATTCATTTGATGGGTTCGTAGTCTACTTAATTATTGGAGACAAGAAGAAGCGATCCCTTCCATCCGCCATATTGTCCGCTGGGCGAAGAACCTGAAACATTCACCGGCGAACCAATCCGAAACACCATTTTCACTCTCAATTCCCGAATATCTCGCCACGATTATATTCTATTCAGAATTCTAAACCTTATTCATCCGCTCGTTCCAACCGACAATCATCCCGGGATAATAGAAGAAGTTAACTAATTTCGCGCTCGAGTAATCAATTTGGAGAATATGGTGCAAAACTTACCAGCTTCAGCGACATCACCGGCATCAGCAGTACCATTAGTAACAGCTCCAGTACCAACAACAACATCATCACACGTCTCAACCTCGCAATCTCTACCTCAAGCATAATCATCATTCTACGAATCGTACTACATAAACTATCTTCGTTCTTCATGGCGATTATGTAATCTCTAATGTTTTAGAGATTATGTACTCTAGTTTTAGCCGAAAATCTGATGAGTTTAATATCACATTGACTCATTAAATCCATGATTATATCTGAAGAAAATATATATGTAAATATATTTTCATAAAGATTGTAATTAAAAATTCTTTTGGTACAAACTGTTAATGGTGAAAATATTTTAACGGGTAGGTAATACCCGAGGAATATTTAGATTCCACATTAATAAGTTACACTGTACATTCTTCCAAGCTGATTCAACAGTCGTTTACTATCCTACTTACATCCACTGATATATGAATCCATTCACCACAGAATAACCATTTTCATTCAAATTCATATTTGAATTTTGACCTATCAGAATCCAACAAGTGGCATAATGAAGAAAACCTTTGACAAAATAAAATTTATTAGAAACGGACAAATTAACTATGAGAAATTTTGTTAAGAATCCACGCTAACTGTTCCTAGCGAACTGTTTCTAGCTAACTGTTAATTCCGTATTACCTTTTATTTATCGTAATTTATTTATCGCATTTTATTTATCGCAATTTTAATTCTCGCAATTTTATTTATCATCATTTAATTTCTGTTATTTACTTTACGCACTTTATTTATCGTCATTTAATTTCTGTTATTTATTTTACGCACTTTAAATATCGGGACACGTATACAAGGTTTTGACATATCATATCGACGCATCTATATATATTATTTGGAATCATCATAGACACTCTATATGCAGTAATGATCGAGTTCTCTATACAGGGTTGAGGTTGATTCTACAATAATATATATACTTTGAGTTGTGATCGAGTCTGAGACATGTACACGGGTCACGATACGCATTAATTAATCCGAATAATATATATTAAACTATATATGAATTATTGGACTGATAACTATAGACTATCAATTGAGGACTGCCAACATTGGACAATTAAAATGAATTAAAATATTTAATATAACATATGAAACTAAACAATTCTTCAAGTTTGCCACTTGATTTCATCTTAAACCTCATTTGTATCTGAAGATTACAATCCGCGTTCAAACCTTTCATGATTCTTGAAAACACCTCAATCGATAGGATGAATCAACCGCACTTCATCTACGGAAGAAAAGATTGATACATATAGTTATGCACCTGAAAACACTCGGTACCTGAGTAAACGTTTAACACGTATTCGTGCTAACTCTTTTGGCGTTGTTATTACCGAAAATAACTTTTCGATCCCTTTCAAAGTAGCAAATTTTGTCACAGCTCCAACAAGTCAACTTCGACTTTCATTCGGATTAGCCTTATTATAACCTTGTTATATATGCGTGCTTTTTTGTTGTTACCAGAGAACCTTTTATATTCCATCATATTACCAGCAGACGTACCAGCAACATCGTTACTCCTTGGCTTAAATCTCTTCGACAAATCACTAAATTTATCTATTGAAGTCTTATCATGAATTCATCGGCATCTTGTAACAAGAATTGTCATACCATTTACCAGGAATCAGCAAATCTGTATTGTGAGTCTCGCAACGTTTCCACATCAACAGTTATATGTAAACATATAACATTTATCTCTTAGAATTATGATCTTCCATTCTGAAATTCTGAACAGCACTCAGTCTACAAATCAATATATTGAACTTTGAAAAAGCTGAATGAAGCAGCAGAAACTGTAGGCAACCGTAAACGACCTTAATCGTCGGAAGTTGATGATAAAGAATTGTAGGTTGGCAAAGCTCAGAAAAAGTTTGAAACTGAAAAACTGATTGAGCAAACTATGAAGGAAGCCGTGGACAAATCACAAAGAATAAGTTTGACTTCAAAGAATCTAAATGATTCAGTACCTGCTGAAGTCATTAGCGAATACCTTGTTTTTACTCCAAACTCTTGCGGACAAATTTTCTTCACCATCCTTCGATATTAGAAATTCCAAGATATCATCGTATCTTTCATTATAAATGTCCTCCATATTTCTGAAGATATTTTCATAACTATTTTTATCTGAAATCATTAATCTCTTCGTGCTATCAGTGTTACATCATATAGAAACTGTTAGTTTCTATATTCTGTAAACTTCGAGCTTAAAATATGAATGTTATTGAAGTAATGTTGGGAACTGATGCATGAGTTAGTATAATATAATGACACTTGATCAACGTGATTATATTACATTAAGTCATGCTGAGTTTCTAAATGGAACGTGATGATTCACAGATCATAACGTCATCATGTGCCATGTTACACGACTCTTACGTTCTGTCTAATCTATAAACATATCAAGAAAAATATACCAATGTTCATTCTGAATTCTTATCTTTCCTTGAATTATGGTAATTTGACAAGTCAAATTGTGCAATTACCATTTCTTTCTTAGAACATTAACAATGTTCATTCTGAAACTTATATCTACGAATTCTGGACCATTACAAGAGATGCCCAATCGCAAGAAGAAGAAACGAAGGGATAAAGCTCTGAAATAGAAATTGGAGTATAAATCGTAGTAAATAGGGGGGAGTATTAACTGGGGATGACAATGATTATAGAAAACAGAAGCAAGGACTTCGAAGTATAAGGGAAGATATAAAGCCCGATAACAACACGTAAATTACAAACCGTGTATATCAACATTTATAGCAACATAAAGACACGGGAGGATTAAAAGCACTATAACCCCAAGGGCAAAGTAGAAATAAGCAGATTCCTCTGGTGGAAGTTGGAAAAGGGGAATGATGGTTGTGATAGTAAGGATAAGGACAAGGATCAGAACTGGATTTAACATTTTAATAAACTTTTGAATTTGGGCATTGGGTATAGGAATGGTAAAAGTAACAGAATGGAAGAAGTTAATTTATAGTGAAATATCTGATATAAAAAAAAATTGAGGCAGATCACCGTATTTAATTATAGAGATCTTAATTTCCTTATTCGCTGAAGAATCAAATCTTTTAGACTTCGAAGATTTTCTTTAAATCCCTTGAATTTCGGAATTCAACCAAGACAACGTCAAAAGTTATGACGCACCCTATTTTCTAAATTCAACCATGACTAGTCAAAAGTTATGATGAACCTTTATTTTCACATGTCACTCTTCTGTGACAGCTTCATTCGTACGCTCCCCATAATTGAATCGTTTTATCTATATAAGTCAATAATGATAAAACTCTATTTAACAACTCATATTCGTCATGAAAAACATTTTTATTGTTAGCCATGACGACCTCACTCAAATTTCGGGACGAAATTTCTTTAACGGGTAAGTACTGTGATGACCCGGAAATTTCCGACCAAATTTAAACTTAATCTTAATATTATTTCGACATGATAAGCGAAGTCGATTAAGTTGAGTCTCAAAAACCTTGAACTATTTCTTATATACAATTACCCTTCGACCATTTCCAACGATTCACGAACAAATATTTGTAAATAGATAAATATATATTACAATATATATAGATATATATATACTTGAAGTATAAATTAAAAATACTACAAGCTTTAGTTAACTATGTAAAATAAAAATAAAATATAATTACTAAAATAAATAATGATGTTTAATATAAAACTCTGAAATTTTTCTGAATACTTTTATCCTCCACTGATTAACAACAGAGTACGAATTTCAGTCCGTGAAGTACGACGACTAACTTAACCACACTTTTGTTAGTGATTGATCAAACTTTCCTTTATATAATATACATATGTGTATGTATTGAGATATAATAAGCTAACACTGTACCCATTCCGTTTCTTATCAAATCGTTCACATGGATTAAAAGTACTATATTATTATTATTATTATTATTATTATTATTATTATTATTATTATTATTATTATTATTATTATTATTATTATTATTATTATTATTATTAGTTTTATCTTATTATAGTTATATATAGATAACACTTTTATATATATCATATCGTACCAAATTTGTTATGTGTCAATATCCAAGCAAGTTTTCCTGTCTACCATTCATCTAAAAATGACAAGCTAAAAATTAACAAATGAGCTAGAAAGGGAAGTGTAAGTGTCAGAAGAATAATTGATACAAATAGAATTCACTTTTGCTTCTTTTTATCTATCCCTTCTATCTCTTTAAATTATATTACATATCGATACATATGTAGAACCAACAATCACACCTTTCTCATTTTACAACCACAAACCTCACTGTTACTAGTCCTACTCCGATCAACAGACCCCAAAACTGAAGTCTTTGTTACTAGTTGCAACCCCAAAACTAATCACCATCGACAATCACTTAAAACTCACACCATGTTAACCTGCGACTGTGGTTACTGTTTCGGATTCCAAAAGCATCACAAACCTGGAACCATCTATCACCTTTATATTTGTGAACCTTCATCAAGAACACCATCTTCTTTTGAATCTGCAGCCTTTAGCCACTTCTTGTTGTGCTACTGCTCCTGTTCTGATCACGATCAATACCATGATCACAACTTTCCTCTATTTTTCTTGCAACTGCCTGAATTCATTTCATTACTGCTGCGACATCCACTTTATATTGCTGTTTTCTGTCGAAGGTAACCAAAAGCCAACCACACAACCATCATGCACCATGACCATCACCATTGAACTTATATTACTTCTTGTTTCAAGCGATACCCATCATCACCTTCTACTTCTTGGCCAATATAAAACCCACTTATGTTATCTTTTGCTTCTTGATCAACCACCCCAACCACCATCATCTGCAACCATTCGAACCCCATCACTTCGTCACCTTTCATTTATTTATTTATATTTTTTTTCTTCTTTCTTTTCTTTTTTCAACGATTGAGCCTCACAAACTTTATCAATCGTAGTGGACCAAGCTATTTTATTGTTGTTGCTATGCCGTTCATACTTTTTCTTCTCTCCACCTACAAACCATCGAAACCTTTCAATAACAAATATAGTGGACTGTTGATTGGATTATGGCTTAAATAATTTACAACCTGACTTTTAGAAAGTAAAGATGAAATAGACAAATTATTTCAATTGATTATAAGTGGGATGTTAAAGTCATGGTAGGGTCTTGATGAAAATAAAAAAAAATTTAAAAAGGGAGGTAAGCTTTTGGAATTAGTGGTCGTATATGATGTGCATGGGAAGGAACCAGCAGCCCCACCATAAATCAATCGACTTTTTTTTATTTAACGTGTTTCTGTTTCTGCTCACCCCTTTCGCGTTTAAAACGGTTGACCTATCAATATTGGGTTTTAGGTAGGCTTAGATAGATTAAAGCTTTGGGCCGAGTTTTTATTCACGTTCTTGGGCCAAGATCCATTTCATGATTTTGTTAAAAACGCAATATAAAAGAGTGATAATTTGGTCGATCGGAATTAGAAAGAGAAGAAGAAGGAGGAGGTATAACGGATAAGTATTTAATATATTTAGATGGAAGATAAATCAGAAAAACCGTACATGGTGGAATGGTTAAGGAGTGTATTGGTTAGCGAGAGGTCTCGGGTTCGAACCCGAGCAAGGATGTTTATTTTGGAGGCTTATTTTATTAAGGTAGTTTTCTAATATTTTTATGTATTTATTATTATTATTATTACAAATTATTATCATTGTTATTATTAGTGTTGCTATTATTAGTATCATTATGATATTTTTTTTACTAAATTTATTTTGTTATTTTTCATTAAAACTATCATTATTATTAGTACCAATATTATCTATATCATTATTACTAAAAGTAATTACGTTTATAAAAATAAAAATTTTAAAGGTATTATTAATATTTTAAGTATGTTTTTAATCAAATTAACAAAGTTTATATAAATATTCACATATAAACATGATAAGTATTTTTATTAAGATACTAACCAAATATATATCAATATAACTATATAAACATTAAACATTTTGAATATATACACAAACTAGATAAGTATAATATATAATTTAAGATACAATATATAAATTTGTTCAATTACGATTATATGTTTTAATATATATACAAATGATATAGGTTCGTGAATCCGAGACCAACCCTACACTTGGAAAATGCCGTCATATGTATTTTTACTACAAAATACAATAAGTGAGTTCATTTGCTCCCTTTTACTCTTTACATTTTTGGGACTGAGAATACATGCGCTGTTTTTACAACTGCTTTATTAAATGCTGTTGAAATATATTTTTGAACTGCGAATACATGAAATGCTTTTATAAATGTTTGACGAGATAGACACAAGCAAAACATTCCTCGAATGAATTATTATGCAGACAGAAGTTCTGCGGATTATTATTGAATTATGTGGACATGATAATTACGACCATTGAATTATGTGGACATGATAATTGCTACCATTGAATTATGTGGACATGATAATTGCCACCATTGAATTATGTGGACATGATAATTGCCACCATTGAATTATGTGGACATGATAATAGCCACCAATTGAAGTGAATGTTATATATCGAGAGAATGATTTTATACACAGGTTATGTGTATGATATTTTGTACACGAGATATGTGTACGGTTACAAAGATTTGTTAAAATGGATTTCGTACACGAGAAAGGTGTACAATATTTAAAAGATATCGCATGTACATTACATGTGGGTGTAGGATTCGGGTCCATTTGTACCATGCAGGATTTAAATATTGTGGTCTATCAAAATGATGAATTTTATTGTTTTATGATAAACTTATGAACTCACCAACCTTTTGGTTGACACTTGAAAGCATGTTTATTCTCAGATATGAAAGAAATCTTCCGCTGTGCATTTGCTCATTTTAAAGACATTATTTGGAGTCGATCATCGCAATGAAACCAGATGTTGGTGACTTCGTCCAGATGGATTAGGACGGGGTATGACATGATGTGATGACCCGAAAATTTTTGACTTATTTAAACCAATTCTCTATACGATTTATTATTTTGACACGTTAAACAAAGTCTGTTAGATTGAGTCTCAAAATTTTAGAACTGTTTCATATATACAATTACCTTTGATTACTCTCGACGATTCATGAACAATTATATGTATGTATATATATATATATATATATATATATATATATATATATATATATATATATATATATATATATACAAGTAAAAACGACTTTCCTACAGTAAAACCCTATTTGCTACAGTAAAAATTACTTTGCTACAGTAAAACACTATTTGCTACATTAAAACCCTATTTGCTACAGTAAAAATTACTTTGCTACAGTAAAACACTATTTGCTACAGTACACTATTTACTACAGTACACACTATTTGCTACAGTGAACACTATTTGTTATAGTGAACACTATTTGCTACAGTAAAACACTATTTGCTACAGTGCCACTATTTACTACAGTGATCACTATTTGATGTCGACGAACTAGCAAACAAAAATGGATAAGGCGGCCATGCGATCGCATGGCAAAAACACTGAAAACTCATGCGATCGCATGAGCTACAGTAAATCGAAAAGTACTATAAAAGGCCAGTTTGTTCGACGATATATTTCACATTTTATTTTTCATCTGTAATTTAAATTTATAATTATAATTATAATTTTAATTTTAAGTTTAATAATAATAAGGTATATTTGAGGGTGTTTTAATTCGGGTTTCAAACCGCTTTAAGCTAAGAAAATATTGGGTATTGTTCGGGGTATTGTTCTTGAATCCAAGGCCAACCATACAGTCGTCTACCATCATTACGTCTATGCAATTTGCCTACAATATTGAGTCTCAATATTGAACTGTGAGTTTATAGTCTCCCTTTTTAAATACTTTAAATATTTTTGGGCTGAGAATACATGCAATTTATTTTAAACGCAATAAGACACAAGTACATACTAAATTCTACACTGAGTTAAACCGAAAATCCCTTAGCTTTGGTAACTAGTAGCTGCCAGTACATAGGATATGGACTGGTGGGCGCGAATAATTGTATATGGATCCATAGGGCTTGACATCCCCGTCCGAGCTAGAGCGCTAGCCTTTTAACGGACGTATGTTATTTGAGTTTAAGACACGTTGGTTTGCGTGTATTAAGGATCAAGTGTTTATTCTAAGATTGATCTACGCTCCGGATATCATCAGCTGAGAGTAAAGGAAGAAGATGTTCCTAAAACCGCGTTCAGAACCCGTTACGGTCACTATGAATTTTTAGTCATGCCTTTTGGATTAACTAATGCTCCAGCAGTTTTCATGGATCTAATGAATCGCATCTGTAGACCGTATTTAAACAAATTTGTCATTGTTTTTATCGACGACATATTGATTTACTCGAAGAACAAGGAAGAACATGAGCGACACTTAAGACTGGTACTGGAGGTACTCAAGAAAGAAGAACTGTACGCAAAATTTTCGAAGTGTGATTTCTGGTTACAAGAAGTACAATTTTTGGGGCATGTTGTCAGTAAACATGGAATTAAAGTTGACCCTGCCAAGATCGAAGCCATTAGTAAATGGGAAACACCGAAGACTCCAACACAAATCCGCCAATTCTTAGGTCTTGCTGGTTACTACCGAAGATTCATTCAAGATTTCTCTAGAATCGCCAAACCCTTAACTGCATTGACTCAAAAGGGAAAGAAGTATGATTGGTCCACGGAACAGGAATCCTCATTCCATTTATTAAAGAAGAAGTTAACGTCTGCACCCATTTTGTCATTACCAGAAGGAAATGATGATTTCGTGATCTATTGTGACGCTTCGCGCCAAGGTTTAGGATGTGTATTAATGCAACGCACAAAATTTATCGCATATGCCCCACGACAACTAAAAATTCATGAAAAGAACTATACGACGCATGATTTGGAACTTGGAGCAGTAGTTTTTGCACTCAAAATATGGAGACACTATCTATATGGCACCAAGTGTACAGTGTACACTGACCATAAGAGTCTTCAGCATATTTTTGATCAAAAACAACTCAATATGAGGCAACGTCGCTGGGTAGAGTTGTTAAACGATTACGATTGTGAAATCCGTTACCATCCCGGAAAGGCTAATGTTGTAGCTGATGCCCTAAGTCGAAAAGAAAGAGTAAAACCTCTTAGGGTCCGAGCTTTGAATATTACAATTCGTACTGATCTCACAAAGCAAATTCAAGCAGCACAGTTAGAAGCTTTAAAAGAAGAAAACGAAAAAGGCGAAATGAGCAAAGGGTTAGAAAAACAACTTGAAGTAAAAGCCGATGGAACCCTGTATTTTGCTGGTAGGATATGGGTACCAAAACATGGTAACCTAAGGCAACTAGTACTGGATGAAGCACACAAAACGAGGTACTCAATTCACCCAGGAAACGGGAAAATGTACCACGATCTCAAGAAGTTTTATTGGTGGCCTAATATGAAGACAGAAATTGCTACTTATGTAAGCAAATGTTTGACGTGTGCAAAGGTCAAAGCTGAGCACCAAAAGCCGTCAGGATTACTGCAACAACCAAAAATTCCGTAGTGGAAATGGGTAAGAATAACCATGGATTTCATTACGAAATTGCCAAGGACTACAAGTAGTCATGATACTATTTGGGTGATAGTTAATCGTCTAACTAAATCAGCTCACTTTCTACCAATAAAGGAGACAGACAGTATGGATAAATTAGCACGCCTATTTTTGAAGGAAGTAGTTTCCAGGCATGGTGTACCTATCTCCATCATATCTGATCGCGACACCCGATTCACATCACGTTTCTGGCAGTCATTACAAAAAGCATTGGGAACTCGATTAGATATGAGCACCGCTTATCACCCACAGACAGATGGTCAAAGTGAAAGAACAATACAAACATTGGAAGACATGTTACGGGCATGCGTGATTGACTTTGGAACCAGTTGGGATCGACACTTACCATTGGCAGAATTTTCATACAATAACAGCTATCATACGAGCATCAACGCAGCGCCATTTGAAGCACTTTACGGTAGAAAGTGCAGATCTCCTATCTGTTGGAGTGAAGTAGGAGAAAGACAACTTACTGGACCAGAAATTATTCATGAAACCACCGACAAGATCATTCAAATACAACAGCGATTGAAAACGGCCATGAGTCGCCAAAAGAGTTATGCTGATGTAAGAAGAAAACCGCTAGAATTTCAAGTGGGCGACAAAGTCATGTTGAAAGTGTCACCCTGGAAAGGTGTTGTGCGATTCGGTAAACGAGGAAAGCTAAGTCCTAGGTACGTAGGACCCTTTGAAATCACCGAAAGATTTGGAACAGTTGCTTATCGATTAAAGCTATCGCAAGAACTTAGTAGTGTTCACAACACATTTCACGTGTCAAATTTGAAGAAATGTTTAGCTGAAGAGGATGTCATAATTCCTCTTGACGAAATACGAATCAATGATAAACTCTATTTTATCGAAGAACCTGTTGAAATCATGGACCGTGAGGTCAAACAATTAAAACAAAGCAAAATACCAATAGTTAGGGTTCGTTGGAACGCAAGACGAGGACCTGAGTTTACTTGGGAATGTGAAGATCAAATGAAGCAAAAGTATCCACATTTGTTCACTGATATCGCTCATGAAACAGGTACTACTCAAAATTTCGGGACGAAATTTTCTTTAACGGGAAGGTAATGTGATGACCCGAAATTTTTTGACTTATTTAAACCAATTCTCTATACGATTTATTATTTTGACACGTTAAACAAAGTCTGTTAGATTGAGTCTCAAAATTTTAGAATTGTTTCATATATACAATTACCTTTGATTACTCTCGACGATTCATGAACAATTATATGTATGTATGTATATATATATATATATATATATATATATATATATATATATATATATATATATATATATATATATATATATATATATATGTGTACAAGTAAAAACGACTTTCCTACAGTAAAACCCTATTTGCTACAGTAAAAATTACTTTGCTACAGTAAAATACTATTTGCTACAGTAAAAATTACTTTGCTACAGTAAACACTATTTGCTACAGTAAACACTATTTGCTACAGTAAACACTATTTGTTACAGTGAAACCGTATTTTGCTACAGTGCTACACTATTTGCTATAGTAAATCACTATTTGATGTCGACGAACTAGCAAACAAAAACGGATAAGGCGGCCATGCGATCGCATGGCAAAAACACTGAAAACTCATGCGATCGCATGAGTTACAGTAAATCGAAAAGTACTATAAAAGGCCAGTTTGTTCGACGATATATTTCACATTTTATTTTTCATCTGTAATTTAAATTTATAATTATAATTATAATTTTAATTTAAGTTTAATAATAATAAGGTATATTTGAGGGTGTTTTAATTCGGGTTTCAAACCGCTTTAAGCTAAGGAAATATTGGGTATTGTTCGGGGTATTGTTCTTGAATCCAAGGCCAACCATACAGTCGTCTACCATCATTATGTCTACGCAATTTGCCTACAATATTGAGTCTCAATATTGAACTGTGAGTTTATAGTCTCCCTTTTTAAATACTTTAAATATTTTTGGGCTGAGAATACATGCAATTTATTTTAAACGCAATAAGACACAAGTACATACTAAATTCTACACTGAGTTAAACCGAAAATCCCTTAGCTTTGGTAACTAGTAGCTGCCAGTACATAGGATATGGACTGGTGGGCGCGAATAATTGTATATGGATCCATAGGGCTTGACATCCCCGTCCGAGCTAGAGCGCTAGCCTTTTAACGGACGTATGTTATTTGAGTTTAAGACACATTTGGTTTGCGTGTATTAAAACGAATGGGGTAATTATCACTATAGCGTTAAGTTTAGTTACCAGGGTGCTCTGTTACGTAGAATCTATTGATAAACTTTTGATGAAATCTTGTGGTCTATCTTTATATATGTTTATGACTCGAGCAATTAAACCTATAACTCACCAACATTCGTGTTGACTTTTTAGCATGTTTTATTCTCAGGTCTTTAGAATGCTTCCTGTGACAACCCGGAAATTTCCAACCAAATTTAAACTTTAATCTTTATATGTTTCCGACACAATAAGCAATATTTGTTAAGTTAAATTTCAAGAATTTTAAACTATGTTCATACATTCATTCAACCTCGACCAAGTTCCAACGATTCACGAACCATTAAACGAATATGATTATATATGTATATGTGTATATATATTATAACTTGAAACGTAAATAAAATATTAGATTAAATACTTTATATGATTGTATATGTTTCAAAATGTTTATCAATTGAATTAGAAGATAAGATCAAATGATTGAATTATCAGATATATTGATTTATGATTACAAGTCTCTGTTGAAAGGCCCACGTTGATTTGAGAAATCTTTTCATTTTAACAATATTCGGAAAATGGTAAAGTGATTTATAAATATGAACAAATTGTCAATCATTGAGAACTAGACAAAGGATAGTGGAAGACTGAATCTCATAAAGACTCGATTAATCTATTTAGTTTCAAACGTACAAAAACGTTTTCAGTTTAAAAAGAACTTTATTATTAAAACGTATATAACTTTTATAAATATCTAGAACCACTTTTGACAACTCATTACTTAACTAGTATGATAAAGATAACGATATATATATTTTATTTTATTAAATATATATAACGATTTAAATTAATATTATATATATTTATACGCGTATTATACGTACATAGTATTATACTTTTACTATACTTAAACTTTACCTTTACTTTATTTTTACTTTACATTAACTTTAATAATTCATACTTTAATAATTCACTTTAATAATTCACACTTTAATAATTAACTTTAATAATTCATACTTTAATAATTCACTTTAATAATTCATACTTTAATAATTCACTTTAATAATTCATACTTTAATAATTCACTTTAATAATTCAAAAATCTATTATAAATAGAATTCAATAGGTTTCATTATTTCATATAAACTTGAAAATAGTTTTCTCTAAACTCTCTCAATCGATTTACATATATATATTTACTCCGTATTATCTCAAGATATTATTAGTATACATAAAATATTACGACGGAGTGCTGTCCGAGTGATTTCGAAGTTGTTTTTTTGAGTGGGATAGGATTAAGGAAATTATGGGTTATAGCTATGGAGGTGATTGAGTATGGTTCATGGGTATGCTCGTGAGGTCAATATAGTGTTTATCATCTCAGTTGCGTTTACGTACCTTTCCTGCAATATTGAATCTCAATATTGATATGTGAGTACTCATAATTTAATTTTTACATACTAATAGTGTATCCCTGACTAGTGCTCGAGTATATAGGATTATGCATGCTTGTACTTTTGATATTGCCATTAGATAGGTTATGTTGATTCCTGAATTAGTTACATATACGATTGAGATAAGGTATAAGATATGCATGTCTTTGGAAAGCTAGCGAAAAATAGTTGAATTTTGGTTTAAGAATCACTTGAATCCAAGTAACGGTTAGAAAGTTATGAAATAAACAAATTGCATAATTAATTTCGTAATTAAAATTGCTGATGATAATTAGTGAACTAATTTTCTAGGTTATAAAAAGTGGTTATTTGGATTCTACTCGTCGAGTAGATGAATTTTCATATAAAGCACGTCTCGTTTCGTTGAACGGTTGTCAAGTTATGGACAAAAGAAGTTTTGCAAATTTTGATGAAATGTCGAAACGGGAACTGAAATTCTCGCTGATCTGCGTTGTTTCATATATAAAAAAAATACCACTGAATTCTTTGCTGTAAGGTCTAACAAACGACTCTATCCGTTTGTCAATTCGAGTCTCGACGATTTTTCTAAAAATCATCAAAGTTGACGGTTTGGTCACATTTTAAAATTCTAAAAAGAGCTGAAACTTTTTTTATCTAAAAATGTCAGTTTTGTATCAGTTGTCATGGTCGACCTGATATGTGTTTACTCTTCCCAAAAATCATGTTATATCTTTGTGGTAACGAGAATTTGCAGGATTTGACCGTTTGTCAATACGAGTTTTGAGGAATTTTCTAAAAATCTCCAAAGTAGGCTACTCGGTCACTTTTGTAAATTTATTAAAGCTGAAAAATTAACTTTGAAACGCCGAAAACGCGTTGGCAACTACGAGTTGTCTAGATTTAGTTTACTTCTGTTATATTTATGCTTAATCTTTTTGGTAATGTGTAACTTTTATCTTTGGCCGTTTATCAATAGGAGTTCCGATAATTTTTCTAAAAATAGCTGAAGTGGCCCGTTTAGTCATGTTTGACCGAAAATCATTTTTGTATAAGTTATTATATATTTGCATGCGACCTCATTTTTACTTTGACCTTTGACTTTTGACTTTAACCTTTGACTTTTGACTTTGAACTTTGACTTTTCTTGTTAACTTTTCAGTTAACTTTTTGTGTTGATTTTCTCAAAAAAAAAAAAAAAAAAAAAAAAAAAACCTAAAATACTATTTTATGATTATGAAACCATTTGTGTTACGTTGTTTCACAGGTCACCTTTTACTAGAATCTTAATTGAGCATGAGTAATATAACATGTTACTATACTGTAGAGTCAGACTCGAGTTATAGGATAGGATTACACTATGACCTGACCTAAATTGCTATACAAATATTGACCAACATATAAATATATATAATTAATATAGGTTCGTGAATCTGAGGCCAACCTTGCACTTGTTCAATGACGTTATATGTATTTTTACTACGAAATACAGTATGGTGAGTTTCATTTGCCTTTTTACCCTTTATATTTTTGGGCTGAGAATACATGCACAACTTTTATAACTGTTTTACAAAATAGACACAAGTAAATAAAACTACATTCTATGGTTGGATTATCAAACCGAATATGCCCCTTTTTATATCATGTCCGAAGGAGGATCCCGGAATGATGGGGATATTCTTATATGCATATTGTTAATGTCGGTTACCAGGTGTTCACCATATGAATGATTATTTTTGTCTCTATGCATGGGACGTATATTTATGAGAACTGGAAATGAAATTCTTGTGGTCTATTAAAATGATGGAAATAAATGATTATGATAAACTAATGAACTCACCAACCTTTTGGTTGACACATTAAAGCATGTTTATTCTCAGGTGTTAAAGAAATCTTCCGCTGTGCATTTGCTCATTTTAAAGATATTACTTGGAGTCTTTCATAGCATATTTCGAAGAACGTTGCATTCGAGTCATTGAGTTCATCAAAGATTATTATTAAATCAATTTATAGTTGGATAGTGGATATTATGAAATGGTATGCATGCCTGTCAATTTTTGATGTAAAGAAAGATTGTCTTTTAAAAACGAATGCAATGTTTGTAAAATGTATCATATAGAGGTCAAATACCTCGCAATGTAATCAACTATTGTGAATCGTTTATAATGTATATGAACGGGTCCTTTCAGTTGGTATCAGAGCGGTGGTCTTAGCGAACCAGGTCTGCATTAGTGTGTCTAACAGATAAGTCGATAGGATGCATTAGTGAGTCTGGACTTCGACCGTGTCTGCATGTCAATAGTTTTGCTTATCATTTTGTGTCAAAAATTAACTACTTATCATCCTCAGGAAATTACCTGCTTATCATTTTTAGTCTAAGACACGTCTTGCTGCATTGATTGCATGAATAGTGTATAGACAAAAATTCATATCTTAGCGTATCTGCTAAATCATATCTTATCGTATCTATTACTGTAAACGTTGCCTGATATATCCCGTAAATTCCTCCGTAATTTACGAAATCTTTGGTTCTATATATATGGATATTCTATGTAATTAGAATACCATCCGATAACCAAAAATCATTTCATATCGGAAAAAAAAATCCTTATTCAATCGTACGAAATGGAATTCATCATTAATTCAAGTTCCTCGGATTTCGAAATGGAATCCCACTCCAGCTCCGAAAGCAGTGTGACCGGAATAGATCAACCAATCAGTCATCACCTATTCTGGATGAATTGGGGATGGGTTCGTAGCCTCCTCAATCATTGGAGACAAGAAGAAGGTGATCCCTTCCATCCACCACATTGCCCTCTTGACGAAGAACCTGAAGCACTTACCGGCGAACCTGTTCGAAACACCATTTTCTCGCTCATTTCCAGAGTATCTCGTCACGATTATATATTACATCAAATTTTAGATTTTATTTATCCGCTCGTCCGAACCAACAATCACCCCGGTGTAATAGAAGAAGTCAACAAGCTTCGCGCTCGGGTAGTGGCTTTGGAAAATATGGTGCAGAGATTACAAACACCAGCAGCAGCATCAGCAGCATAACCAGTAACACCATCATCAACGCCAATAGTACCATTACCACCCCAACCACAACCACGTCGTAAACCTCAACTTTACACAATGTCCCACGAGCACCAATGTCATACGCCCTGTAGATACCAAGGAATACCAACAACAATAACCGACGAAGTATTAATTCATAACTTCATTGGAGAAACATTCCGCGCAGATTATGTAATCTCTAAAGTCTTAGAGATTATCTAATCTAGCCCTAACCATAAATCAGTTAAGCGAACCAAAATGATAGAAGGAAGAGTAGAAACCCTGACAAAAATGGTGTGTGATTAATAAGCTAAACTTGTTTTACCAACATCATCAACAGTACCGTCAGCGTCACCAGCATCATCAGTACAGTCAACATCAGAATCAACAACACCTATAACATCACAAACTCCGTCAGCTCAAGAATCACTATGGACATCATTACGAATCAATAACCCGTATATTGTATCAACGAGTTATGAAGAATTAACTCATTCCCTTTGAAGAAATTATATGTATATTTTATATATTTTGAAATAAAAATAAATCTTTCCGTGCTAAGCTATTGTGTGTGAATCTTAACTACTCGGTTAATTCATATTACAAATATGCAATAATGTACGTCCTTCGGCCGCAACTTAACCAGCGTTAACTACAATCTCTGTCGCAATTCAACAAATTCCAATTCATAATAAATCAGGTATATATTTGATTTTACACTTTCATCATCGATGTACCCGAAACTTTTCAGATAACATCATTCGTACTTTGCGAAATTCACAAGAATTCCACGAACCGAACATCATACATCAACAAATAACGAAGTATTGATTCATAATTTCAATGTCATTAAAGAAATACTGCGTAAAAGTTATGTACTTTTTAAAGCCTTTAGGGATTATTCAATTCTAGTTTCAACCGTAAATCAAATGAGTTTAATTTAACATTAACTCATTAAATCTATGTTACATCTGAAGAAAATATACATATATATATTTTCATAAAGACTGTAATAAAATTCTTTTGTACAAAATATTAATTGTGAAAACTTTTTTAACGGGTAGGTAATACCCGAGAGATATATAAATTCACAATTAATATATTACATTCTTCGAATCTGATTCAGCAAATCATCCATTATACTCCCTACTTTCACAACAATATACATTCTTTTATAGAAATCAAAACAACCATACTCATTCAAAATTTAATTACATATTCTGATTTTGAAATCTCAAAATTCAACTTGAGATATGACCAAAATCATCACTCTTAGATCCTTACATCTTTCACAAGCTATATTTTGACTTCAAAACTGTGTTAGAACATCAAATGTATGTTAACGATTACAATCTGTGTTCAAACCCTTCGAAAATTTCTGAAGACACTTCGAATGATGAGCAATCGAGATGATGATCCAACCACATGTTACCCACAGTTATGTACCTGAAAAACTCTTGAAACCAAAGTAAAAGTTTAAACAACGTATCCGCGTCAGATTCTTTAGCATTTATTAGCAAAAATAACTTTGCGACTCCTATTCAAAGTAGCCAGTTTTGTCACAGCTCCAGCAAGTCAACTTCGACTTTTCAGTCAGACTAACCTTATTATAACCTTGAGATATACACCATCGTTACCAGGGAACCTTTTACATTCCACCACATTATTAACAGATGTATCAACAACTTCATTACCCTTTGACTTTAGCCTCTCCAAAAAGTCATTATAATTATTCATTGAAACCCCATCATTTACTCATTCGCATCTTGTAATGAGAATTTCTATACGAATCATTGGGAATTAGCAATCAGTATTTTGAAATCTAGCAGCATGTCTACGCCAACAGTTATATGTGTATATATAACGTCTATCTTCTGGACTTAATTTGAATGTGAAGATTCTGAAAAACACTTCGAACTACGAATTGGTTCTCCGAAAATGGAAAAATACTGATGAAGCAGCAAAAAAACTATAAACGACCTTAACAGTAAAAGTTTGATGATAATGAATAAGTGTGCTGGCAAAGCGCAGAAAAAGAGAAGTCTTGGAACTGGAAAAACGGATTGAGCAAAGTAGGAAGGAGGCTGTGGACAAATTACAAAGACTGAACCTGACTTCAAAGGATCCAAATAATTCAGTATCTGCTGAAGTCATTAACGAATACCTTGCTCCTGACTCTAAACCCCTGCGAACAATATTCTTCATCATCCTCTGATATTAGAAATTCTAAAATATCATCATATCTTTCATTATAAATATCCTCCATATTTCTGAAGATATTTTCTTAATTTTTCTTATTTGAAATCATTTACCTCTTCGCGCTATCTGTATTACATCATAAAAGAAACTATTTTAGTTTCTAAATTCTGAAACATTCAAGTTTAAAATAGGAACATTTTGAAGTAGTGTTGGGAACTGAAACATGAATTAGTATAATATAATGACACTTCATCAATGTGATTATATTACAGTAAGTCATGCTGAGTTTCTAAATGGAACGTGATGATTCACAGATCATAACATCATCATGTGCCATGTTATACGACTCTTGTATTCTATTTAACCTCTAAAATATCAAGAAAATATTTCTTGATGATTCGGCCTTTTCCAAGGTATTTTAGTAATTTGACAAGTCAAGATCGTGCCATCACAATTTCCTTCCTAGAACATTAACAATGTTCATTTCGAAATTCGTATCTGTGAATTCTGGACCATTACAAGCGGTGCTTAATCGCAAGAAGAAGAAACGAAAGGACAAAACTCCGAAATAGAAATTGGGGTATAAATTGCAGCAAATAAAAGAGAGCATTAACTGTGAATGATAATGATTATAGAAGACAGAAGCAGAGACTTTGAAATATAAGGGAACATATAAAGCCCAACGACAAACCAGAAATTATAAACCATATATATCGATGCATATAGCAATATAAAGACACGGGAGAACTAGGAACACTATAAACCCAAGAGTATAGTAGAAGTAAATAGATTATTCCGGCGGTAGATGAAAAAAAGAAGAATGACCGATATGAAAGTTGGAAGTATATCGAGAATCAGAACTGGATGGAGCATATTGATGAATACTTTAAAATATGAGTTGAGGGGGAAAGAATAGAAGGTGATGAAACATGACTAGGAACTTAGAAATCAACAGATTTAACTCACACAATGGCAGAATAAGTGAATCAAACCCTCTAGTGAATAGTTTAAGTTTTTTTTTTGATTAATTTAGTCAAACCACAACTAAATCAAGTGTGATTAGATCAACACCTAGAGCTATTATTCACCACCTGGGTGATTTGGACTGAGAGAGAATCGAAGGAGCTCACTAGATCTGAGTGTGTGTAACAAATGAGAGGCTTAACCTAAAATGAAGAACATAAGACTTTATATACCCCTGCTGTTGACACACCCATACGATTCATTCATCACACATACGAGTTGGCTTCATCAACCGTACGGGTGATCACTCACTCGTGTCTTATCATTTAGGTTGTAATTGTGACTTAGCTCAGCATCAACCATGCGTATGAGCCTGTCAGTCGTACTAGTGAGGCTTCACTCGTACGTCTGACTAAGTCTAACATAGTCAAACATCTAAATCTCGTTCCTGCAGTTCCTGTAACCACATATAAACACGGATAGGATAATAACGAGCAATCATGGTGGCCTGTAAACTGTTGTACCTGCAATGGACGTGGGTAGATGTCTAGGGACTTGCATAAAATGCATCAACAGAAGGTGTGAGTTGTAAGGAAACGAAGGAGGTGAATTTATAAGAAAATCTCCGACAGAACAATTAAAATGGACGATCGCATTTAAAGCGGATCCTAATTCCCTTGATTACCGGAGAGTCAAATCTTATTAAGAAGATTTTCTTCAAATCCCTTAAAATCTGGGAATCAATCATATCTACGTCAAATGATAAGATGAATCTACATTTACTCAGTTCACTCTTCTATGTTAGCTTCATTCGTACTCTTCATATAAATGGATTGTTTATCCAAATTATTCGCTGATGATAAAACTCTAATTTTCAGCCCGTATGCCTCATGAAAACATACTTATTATCATTCACGACCTTTCCACTCAAATTTCGGGACGAAATTTCTTTAACGGGTAGGTACTGTGACAACCCGGAAATTTCCAACCAAATTTAAACTTTAATCTTTATATGTTTCTGACACGATAAGCAATATTTGTTATGTTAAATTTCAAGAATTTTAAACTATGTTCATACATTCATTCAACCTCGACCAAGTTCCAACGATTCACGAACCATTAAACGAATATGATTATATATGTATATGTGTATATATATTATAACTTGAAACGTAAACAAAATATTAGATTAAATACTTTATATGATTGTATCTGTTTCAAAATGTTTATCAATGGAATTAGAAGATAAGATCAAATGATTGAATTATCAGATATATTGATTTATGATTACAAGTCTCTGTTGAAAGGCCCACGTTGATTTGAGAAATCTTTTCATTTTAACAATATTCAGAAAATGGTAAAGTGATTTATAAATATGAACAAATTGTCAATCATTGAGAACTAGACAAAGGATAGTGGAAGACTGAATCTCATAAAGACTCGATTAATCTATTTAGTTTCAAACGTACAAAAACGTTTTCAGTTTAAAAAGAACTTTATTATTAAAACGTATATAACTTTTATAAATATCTAGAACCACTTTTGACAACTCATTACTTAACTAGTATGATAAAGATAACGATATTTATATTTTATTTTATTAAATATATATAACGATTTAAATTAATATTATATATATTTATACGCGTATTATACGTACATAGTTTTATACTTTTACTATACTTAAACTTTACCTTTACTTTATTTTTACTTTACTTTAACTTTAATAATTCATACTTTAATAATTCACTTTAATAATTCATACTTTAATAATTCACTTTAATAATTCATACTTTAATAATTCACTTTAATAATTCAAAAATCTATTATAAATAGAATTCAATAGGTTTCATTATTTCATATAAACTTGAAAATAGTTTTCTCTAAACTCTCTCAATCGATTTACATATATATATTTACTCCGTATTATCTCAAGATATTATTAGTATACATAAAATATTACGACGGAGTGCTGTCCGAGTGATTTCGAAGTTGTTTTTTCGAGTGGGATAGGATTAAGGAAATTATGGGTTATAGCTATGGAGGTGATTGAGTATGGTTCATGGGTATGCTCGTGAGGTCAATATAGTGTTTATCATCTCAGTTGCGTTTACGTACCTTTCCTGCAATATTGAATCTCAATATTGATATGTGAGTACTCATAATTTAATTTTTACATACTAATAGTGTATCCCTGACTAGTGCTCGAGTATATAGGATTATGCATGCTTGTACTTTTGATATTGCCATTAGATAGGTTATGTTGATTCCTGAATTAGTTACATATACGATTGAGATAAGGTATAAGATATGCATGTCGTTGGAAAGCTAGCAAAAAATACTTGAATTTTGGTTTAAGAATCACTTGAATCCAAGTAACGGTTAGAAAGTTATGAAATAAACAAATTGCATAATTAATTTCGTAATTAAAATTGCTGATGATAATTAGTGGACTAATTTTCTGGGTTATAAAAAGTGGTTATTTGGATTCTACTCGTCGAGTAGATGAATTTTCATATAAAGCACGTCTCGTTTCGTTGAACGGTTGTCAAGTTATGGACAAAAGAAGTTTCTTAAATTTTGATGAAATGTCGAAACGGGAACTGAAATTCTCGCTGATCTGCGTTGTTTCATATATAAAAATAATACCACTGAATTCTTTGCTGTAAGGTCTAACAAACGACTCTATCCGTTTGTCAATTCGAGTCTCGACGATTTTTCTAAAAATCATCAAAGTTGACGGTTTGGTCACATTTTAAAATTCTAAAAAGAGCTGAAACTTTTTTTATCTAAAAATGTCAGTTTTGTATCAGTTGTCATGGTCGACCTGATATGTGTTTACTCTTCCCAAAAATCATGTTATATCTTTGTGGTAACGAGAATTTGCAGGATTTGACTGTTTGTCAATACGAGTTTTGAGGAATTTTCTAAAAATCTCCAAAGTAGGCTACTCGGTCACTTTTGTAAATTTATTAAAGCTGAAAAATTAACTTTGAAACGCCAAAAACGCGTTGGCAACTACGAGTTGTCTAGGTTTAGTTTACTTCTGTTATATTTATGCTTAATCTTTTTGGTAATGTGTAACTTTTATCTTTGGCCGTTTATCAATAGGAGTTCCGATAATTTTTCTAAAAATAGCTGAAGTGGCCCGTTTAGTCATGTTTGACCGAAAATCATTTTTGTATAAGTTATTATATATTTGCATGCGACCTCATTTTTACTTTGACCCTTGACTTTTGACTTTAACCTTTGACTTTTGACTTTGAACTTTGACTTTTCCTGTTAACTTTTCAGTTAACTTTTTGTGTTGATTTTCTCAAAAAAAAAAAAAAAAAAAAAAAAAAAACCTAAAATACTATTTTATGATTATGAAACCATTTGTGTTACGTTGTTTCACACGTCACCTTTTACTAGAATCTTAATTGAGCATGAGTAATATAACATGTTACTATACTGTAGAGTCAGACTCGAGCTATAGGATAGGATTACACTATGACCTGACCTAAATTGCTATACAAATATTGACCAACATATAAATATATATAATTAATATAGGTTCGTGAATCCGAGGCCAACCTTGCACTTGTTCAATGACGGTATATGTATTTTTACTACGAAATACAGTATGGTGAGTTTCATTTGCCTTTTTACCCTTTATATTTTTGGGCTGAGAATACATGCACAACTTTTATAACTGTTTTACAAAATAGACACAAGTAAATAAAACTACATTCTATGGTTGGATTATCAAACCGAATATGCCCCTTTTTATATCATGTCCGAAGGAGGATCCCGGAATGATGGGGATATTCTTATATGCATATTGTTAATGTCGGTTACCAGGTGTTCACCATATGAATGATTATTTTTGTCTCTATGCATGGGACGTATATTTATGAGAACTGGAAATGAAATTCTTGTGGTCTATTAAAATGATGGAAATAAATGATTATGATAAACTAATGAACTCACCAACCTTTTGGTTGACACTTTAAAGCATGTTTATTCTCAGGTGTTAAAGAAATCTTCCGCTGTGCATTTGCTCATTTTAAAGATATTACTTGGAGTCTTTCATAGCATATTTCGAAGAACGTTGCATTCGAGTCATTGAGTTCATCAAAGATTATTATTAAATCAATTTATAGTTGGATAGTGGATATTATGAAATGGTATGCATGCCTGTCAATTTTTGATGTAAAGAAAGATTGTCTTTTAAAAACGAATGCAATGTTTGTAAAATGTATCATATAGAGGTCAAATACCTCGCAATGTAATCAACTATTGTGAATCGTTTATAATGTATATGAACGGGTCCTTTCACTTCCGCTGTGATGTGCTTGTTGCCTGCATGGAGTCTCTCATGCTTTGTACAAAGTTTATTGCATTCAAAATAAAACTGCGTTGTGTAATAAATTATTGGACTGTGATGTCAACCTGTAAATTAAAGACTTATGTATTTCGGGGTTTTGCTTATACCTAAGCACTCGCCCACATGTTTATAACTTTCTATGTTTAGAAAGTCACTTATTTTAATGAATGCAATATTTTATCAAAACGTATCATATAGAGGTCAAAACCTCACTGTGGAATCAATGATTAATGTGTCGCATCAATAGCGATTTTGACGGGTCGTTACAGTTGGTATCAGAGCTTGAGGTCATAGGGAACCAGAAATTACATTAGTGTGTTTAACTGGTAATTGTTAGGATGCATTAGTGAGTCTGGACTATGACCATATTTGTTTTTACTGATTTTTACTTATCATTTGGTTAAAAAAATTATATGTGATATATTTATATGCTAACGTAATTGTTGTTTCAATTATGTGATAGATGACTTCTTCTAATCCTATCATTTTGTACGAATCGGAATCGGACACTGAATATATTCTATCCACAACTGAAAAGGGCGTTCCAATACCTATTAAAGAAGAAATTGTGTTAGCCGGGGAATCTCAACTCCCGGTAAACCCAGAGGAGGTTCCAGCTCCACCCAACTCTAGTTTTCCGGAGCCACAGTATCGTTGGCATGGACCCATGATCCCTGGAGTAAACGAGGATCGTCCATTTCTAAACAAATATGGACATTGGTCCAGATATACCGCCGACGGGCGGGTTGTGCCGATTACGCCTGGCAGATTTCGGTTCATGACCACCGGTACATATTCTCGCCGTTCGTCATCATATTCTCCTACACATGACTCAGACAGTTCGTCATTAGACGAGATCAGTAAGGAGGAGGATTTCGCTAATGAAATAAAAGAGATCACTAAGGAGAAATTCCAACTTGCTATAGATAATAAAAACAACCACAATAATAAAAAGTCCTTAATTATTAAAAAGGAACATGACCATTCGATCCGTAACCACCCTTATTGTATTAAACCCACTGAGGCAACGGGTACCTCAAAACCCCAACCAAAAATAAAATACACTGCCAGAATGTCTGTCGGACCATGTGCACACAAACAATTGGCAGAGAGAACCAAATGGGAAGAAGTTTCTGATAGTTCTGAATAAATGACCTCGCAACCATAAATCTTCCGTGCGCTATCCTATTGCTTATGTGTGCTACTCTATCTTGTTATGTAGAATAATCATATGTAAAATATCGGTATTGTATGGTATTGTATTATTTTGGTTTATTAATAATAAATGCATGGAATGATTATTTGTATTATTAATACTTATTATTATTATTACATAATAACGTAGTAACTCGCTATAATTTTTGATAGTGGAATATTATTAGGATTTTAGTAGTTAATTCCTAGTACTAGCTATTATGTATGAACTTAACGGGTAGGTAATACCCTAGAAATAATTATAAAATGCTAATAAGAAGAAAAGGCTTTTATAATAATCGGTTCATATTATTAATATGCTACGATTAACTATTGGCGACTCATTTTACCTATAATATTCTATATGATTAAATTATATCTGTTGTGTTTATTGAAGAAACATGTCTCAAATGTCGGATGCTGAGTTTGAGCAACTAGTCGAGAAACGTGTGAATGAAAGAATTGCTGCAGCCGAGGCAGCAAAAGCAACAGCCGAAGCAGCAGCCAAAGCAGCAGCCGTAAACACAAACTCACGAAACGGATGCTCATACAAAACTTTTCAAGGATGCAAACCACAGACGTTTAGTGGAACCGAGGGACCAGTCTGTCTAACCCGATGGTTTGAAAAGATGGAGTCCATTTTCAAAATCAGTAATTGTGCAAACGAAGACAAGTCAAAGTATGCTTCATGCACGTTGCAAGATGGTGCACTTACTTGGTGGAACAATTATGCTAAAGCAGAAGGAATAGATACGGCATATGATATCTCTTGGGAAGAACTGAAAAAGATGCTAATCGAGGAGTACTGTCCTCGAAACGAGATCAGAAAAATGGAATCTGAGTTACGTAATCTGAAGGTTATCGGCGTGAATCTCAATAACTATGAAAAGCGTTTCATGGAACTAGCCTTGTTGTGTCCCGAATTGGTGCCAAACGAAAAACGAAAGATTGAAATGTATATTGACGGTTTATTGATCAATATCAAAGGAAATGTTACATCGTCCAAACCAAATACGATGCAGGAAGCCATGACAATGGCACACCAACTCATGGACCAGATCACAGAGAGTTCGATTAAGGCACCAATTACCGAAGTCAAGACAACTGAAGGAAAGAGGAAATGGGAAGACTATAAGGGCAAAAGTACTCACCTGAAGAAACAAGAAACTTTTAAAGGTAAACAAGATGGGGCAACTGCAAGTCCAAACTATAAGGGACCCCATCCGTTCTGCAAAAGATGTTACACACATCATGCAGGTTATTGCCAAGTGGTCTGTGATAAGTGCAACAAGAAAGGACATGTGGCGAAAGATTGTTATGCCACCATTTCTGAAGTAAAGATAAAATCGACCGATGTCAAGAAATGTTTTAGATGCGGGAAGTCTGGTCACTTTATAAATCAATGCCCTGATAAGGAGAAGAACAAAGAACCCGCACGTGAGAGGGCATTTAATGTTAGTGCCAGTAAAGCACGTGAGGATCCTAATCTTGTCACGGGTATGTTTACCGTTAATAATCAACTAGCTTCTATTATGTTTGATACGGGTGCTGATAGAAGTTATATGTGTAAAGACTTTAGTTCTAAACTAAAATGTGCATCATTACCTCTAGACGATAAATATACTATTGAATTAGCTAATGATAAATTGATAAAAGCCGATAAAATTTGCCATGGTTGCGAAATGAATCTCGCTGGTGAAACCTTTAAAATCGATTTGATACCCGTAGAATTAGGAAGTTTTGACGTAATCGTTGGCATGGACTGGATGTCCAAAACAAGAGTGGAAGTTTTTTGCGCTGAGAAAGCAATCCACATCCCTCGTAAGGATGAAACGTCATTAATAATTTATGGGGAGAAGAGTAACTCGAAGCTGAACCTTATCAGCTGTATGAAGGCCCAGAAACTTATAAGAAAAGGTTGTTATGCTATTCTGGCACACGTAAAGAAGATCGATACTGAAGAAAGAAGCATTGATGACATGCCGGTTGTAAGAGAATATCCCGGAGTATTTCCAGAAGAATTACCGGGGCTACCTCTACACAGATGTGTAGAATTCCAGATTGATCTCATACCAGGAGCTGCACCTGTAGCCCGATCCCCATATAGAGTTGTACCTTCAGAAATGAAAGAATTACAAGACCAGTTGCAAGAATTATCGGACCGTGGATTTATTCGTCCCAGTTTTTCACCTTGGGGTGCTCCTATTCTGTTTGTCAAGAAGAAGGATGGATCTATGAGAATGTGCATAGATTACCGAGAATTAAACAAATTAACGATCAAGAATCGGTACCCATTACCGAGGATTGATGATTTGTTTGATCAATTGCAAGGATCAAGTGTTTATTCTAAGATTGATCTACGCTCCGGATATCATCAGCTGAGAGTAAAGGAAGAAGATGTTCCTAAAACCGCGTTCAGAACCCGTTACGGTCACTATGAATTTTTAGTCATGCCTTTTGGATTGACTAATGCTCCAGCAGTATTCATGGATCTAATGAATCGCATCTGTAGACCGTATTTAGACAAATTTGTCATTGTTTTTATCGACGACATATTGATTTACTCGAAGAACAAGGAAGAACATGAGCGACACTTAAGACTGGTACTGGAGGTACTCAAGAAAGAAAAAACTGTACGCAAAATTTTCGAAGTGTGATTTCTGGTTACAAGAAGTACAATTTTTGGGCCATGTTGTCAGTAAACATGGAATTAAAGTTGACCCTGCCAAGATCGAAGCCATTAGTAAATGGGAAACACCGAAGACTCCAACACAAATCCGCCAATTCTTAGGTCTTGCTGGTTACTACCGAAGATTCATTCAAGATTTCTCTAGAATCGCCAAACCCTTAACTGCATTGACTCAAAAGGGAAAGAAGTATGATTGGTCCACGGAACAGGAATCCTCATTCCATTTATTAAAGAAGAAGTTAACGTCTGCACCCATTTTGTCATTACCAGAAGGAAATGATGATTTCGTGATCTATTGTGACGCTTCGCGCCAAGGTTTAGGATGTGTATTAATGCAACGCACAAAATTTATCGCATATGCCCCACGACAACTAAAAATTGATGAAAAGAACGATACGACGCATGATTTGGAACTTGGAGCAGTAGTTTTTGCACTCAAAATATGGAGACACTATCTATATGGCACCAAGTGTACAGTGTACACTGACCATAAGAGTCTTCAGCATATTTTTGATCAAAAACAACTCAATATGAGGCAACGTCGCTGGGTAGAGTTGTTAAACGATTACGATTGTGAAATCCGTTACCATCCCGGAAAGGCTAATGTTGTAGCTGATGCCCTAAGTCGAAAAGAAAGAGTAAAACCTCTTAGGGTCCGAGCTTTGAATATTACAATTCGTACTGATCTCACAAAGCAAATTCAAGCAGCACAGTTAGAAGCTTTAAAAGAAGAAAACGAAAAAGGCGAAATGAGCAAAGGGTTAGAAAAACAACTTGAAGTAAAAGCCGATGGAACCCTGTATTTTGCTGGTAGGATATGGGTACCAAAACATGGTAACCTGAGGCAACTAGTACTGGATGAAGCACACAAAACGAGGTACTCAATTCACCCAGGAAACGGGAAAATGTACCACGATCTCAAGAAGTTTTATTGGTGGCCTAATATGAAGACAGAAATTGCTACTTATGTAAGCAAATGTTTGACGTGTGCAAAGGTCAAAGCTGAGCACCAAAAGCCGTCAGGATTACTGCAACAACCGGAAATTCCGTAGTGGTAATGGGAAAGAATAACCATGGATTTCATTACGAAATTTCCAAGGACTACAAGTAGTCATGATACTATTTGGGTGATAGTTGATCGTCTAACTAAATCAGCTCACTTTCTACCAATAAAGGAGACAGGCAGTATGGAGAAATTAGCATGCCTATATTTGAAGGAAGTAGTTTCCAGGCATGGTGTACCTATCTCCATCATATCTGATCGCGACACCCGATTCACATCACGTTTCTGGCAGTCATTACAAAAAGCATTGGGAACTCGATTAGATATGAGCACCGCTTATCACCCACAGACAGATGGTCAAAGTGAAAGAACAATACAAACATTGGAAGACATGTTACGGGCATGCGTGATTGACTTTGGAACCAGTTGGGATCGACACTTACCATTGGCAGAATTTTCATACAATAACAGCTATCATACGAGCATCAACGCAGCACCATTTGAAGCACTTTACGGTAGAAAGTGCAGATCTCCTATCTGTTGGAGTGAAGTAGGAGAAAGACAACTTACTAGACCAGAAATTATTCATGAAACCACCGACAAGATCATTCAAATACAACAGCGATTGAAAACGGCCATGAGTCGCCAAAAGAGTTATGCTGATGTAAGAAGAAAACCGCTAGAATTTCAAGTGGGCGACAAAGTCATGTTGAAAGTGTCACCCTGGAAAGGTGTTGTGCGATTCGGTAAACGAGGAAAGCTAAGTCCTAGGTACGTAGGACCCTTTGAAATCACCGAAAGAATTGGAACAGTTGCTTATCGATTAAAGCTACCGCAAGAACTTAGTAGTGTTCACAACACATTTCACGTGTCAAATTTGAAGAAATGTTTAGCTGAAGAGGATGTCGTAATTCCTCTTGACGAAATACGAATCAATGATAAACTCCATTTTATCGAAGAACCTGTTGAAATCATGGACCGTGAGGTCAAATAATTAAAACAAAGCAAAATACCGATATTTAGGGTTCGTTGGAACGCAAGACGAGGACCCGAGTTTACTTGGGAACGTGAAGATCAAATGAAGCAAAAGTATCCACATTTGTTCACTGATATCGCTCATGAGACAGGTACTACTCAAAATTTCGGGACGAAATTTTCTTTAACGGGGAGGTACTGTGATGACCCGAAATTTTTTGACTTATTTAAACCAATTCTCTATACGATTTATTATTTTGACATGTTAAACAAAGTCTGTTAGATTGAGTCTCAAAATTTTAGAACTGTTTCATATATACAATTACCTTTGATTACTCTCGACGATTCATGAACAATTATATGTATGTATGTATGTATATATGTATATATATATATATATATATATATATATATATATATAAGTAAAAACGACTTTCCTACAGTAAAACCCTATTTGCTACAGTAAAAATTACTTTGCTACAGTAAAACACTATTTGCTACAGTAAAACCCTATTTGCTACAGTAAAAATTACTTTGCTACATTAAAACACTATTTGCTACAGTAAAACACTATTTGCTACAGTGAAACCGTATTTTACTACAGTGCTACACTATTTGCTATAGTAAATCACTATTTGATGTCGACGAACTAGCAAACAAAAACGGATAAGGCGGCCATGCGATCGCATGGCAAACACACTGAAAACTCATGCGATCGCATGAGCTACAGTAAATCGAAAAGTACTATAAAAGGCCAGTTTGTTCGACGATATATTTCACATTTTATTTTTCATCTGTAATTTAAATTTATAATTATAATTATAATTTTAATTTAAGTTTAATAATAATAAGGTATATTTGAGGGTGTTTTAATTCGGGTTTCAAAACGCTTTAAGCTAAGAAAATATTGGGTATTGTTCGGAGTATTGTTCTTGAATCCAAGGCCAACCATACAGTCGTCTACCATCATTACGTCTACACAATTTGCCTACAATATTGAGTCTCAATATTGAACTGTGAGTTTATAGTCTCCCTTTTTAAATATTTTAAATATTTTTGGGCTGAGAATACATGCAATTTATTTTAAACGCAATAAGACACAAGTACATACTAAATTCTACACTGAGTTAAACCGAAAATCCCTTAGCTTTGGTAACTAGTAGCTGCCAGTACATAGGATATGGACTGGTGGGCGCGAATAATTGTATATGGATCCATAGGGCTTGACATCCCCGTCCGAGCTAGAGCGCTAGCCTTTTAACGGACGTATGTTATTTGAGTTTAAGACACATTTGGTTTGCGTGTATTAAAACGAATGGGGTAATTATCACTATAGCGTTAAGTTTAGTTACCAGGGTGCTCTGTTACGTAGAATCTATTGATAAACTTTTGATGAAATCTTGTGGTCTATCTTTATATATGTTTATGACTCGAGCAATTAAACCTATAACTCACCAACATTCGTGTTGACTTTTTAGCATGTTTTATTCTCAGGTCCTTAGAATGCTTCCGCTGTGATGTGCTTGTTGCCTGCATGGAGTCTCTCATGCTTTGTACAAAGTTTATTGCATTCAAAATAAAACTGCGTTGTGTAATAAATAATTGGACTGTGATGTCAACCTGTAAATTAAAGACTTATGTATTTCGGGGTTTTGCTTATACCTAAGCACTCGCCCACATGTTTATAACTTTCTATGTTTAGAAAGTCACTTATTTTAATGAATGCAATATTTTATCAAAACGTATCATATAGAGGTCAAAACCTCACTGTGGAATCAATGATTAATGTGCCTCATCAATAGCGATTTTGACGGGTCGTTACACATGATCACTGCCCGGCAGTATTAAAGATCTCGGTGGGAATGTTGATATTACTAAACATATTGATTTTAAACAGGTTGTCAAGGATGGTTGGAATGTTGATATTAACGGCCACACTATGTATCGGGTGGTGAAAAAACTTCGTGATCTTAAAAACCGATAAGGCAATTAATGTGGCGGAAGGGTAATCTTCATGATAAAGTGCTTAAATGTCGAGCTATACTGGATTCAGCCCGACGTGCGTTGGTTGCCAATCCTTTTTCGACTCAATCTAGAGACGAAGTTTGCAGTGCCTTAAAAGAATATAATGTGGCTATATTGGAGGAAGAAAGTTTTCTCAAACAGAACTCGAAAGTCGAATGGCTTAGAGTGGGCGATAATAATACTAGCTACTTTCACAAAGTGGTCAAATGTCACCTCAATAGAAACCGTATTGATGCTTTAATGGACGATTCAGGTAATATGTTAGAAGGTGGTGATGTTCCAAGACTGTTTGTAGATCACTTTACAAATTTTCTTGGTAATGCTAATGTGTGCAGCTCTATACACGATACCCAATCCTTATTTGTTAAGCGCATTTCTCAACATCATGCTTCGTTTATGACAAGGCCTGTTTCCAATAAAGAGGTGAAGAATGCTATTTTTGGGATAGGTGATAGCAAATCCCCGGGCCCCGATGGTTACTCCGCGTTTTCTTTAAAGAATCGTGGGATATTATTGGAGATGAGGTGACGAAAGCAGTCAAAGAATTCTTTTGTAATGGTCAGTTGTTAAAAGAAATTAATAATACTATCATTACTTTGATCCCCAAAGTCCAGGTCCCTAGTAAGGTGAATGATTTTTGGCCGATTTCATGTTGTAATGTCATTTATAAATGCATTAGCAAAATAATTTCGGAACGGATAAAACGCAGTCTTGAAGATATTGTTAGTACAAACCAATCGGCTTTCATTCCAGGTAGACGCATCGCTGATAATGTGCTTCTTACTCAGGAAATCTTAAAGAACTATCACTTGGACCGAGGAGTTGCAAGGTGTGCTTTTAAAGTCGATATTCAAAAAGCATATGATACGGTCGATTGGAAGTTCTTAGAGACTATTCTTTTTTGGTTTGGTTACCCTCGTAAAGTGATTAAATGGATTATGGCATGTGTTTCTTCGATTACGTATTCCATTTGTGTCAACGGTGATCTCCATGGTTTCTTTAAAGGCAAAAGGGGGTTACGCCAAGGTGATCCGCCGTCCCCCTTATTTATTTACTATGGTTATGGAAGTGCTCACGCTAATGCTTAAGAGGAATGTAGATCGTTTGAAAAAGTTCCGTTTTTATCCCAGATGTGATAAATTGCGTATTATCAGCTTGTGTTTCGCAGATGATCTGTTCATTTTCTCTCATGGCAGCGTTGCGTCAGTTGAGGTGATTAGGGACTCGATTGATGAGTTCAAATGGTGTTCGGGTTTAACCCCCAGCTTGCCCAAGTGCACTGTTCTTTTTTGTAATGTCCCGCAACATATCAAAGCTCAGATTAAGTCGGTGTTACAATATGAAGAAGGAAGTTTACCTATTCGTTATTTGGGGCTGCCATTAATTTCTACTCGCCTTTTGTATCGTGATTGTAAAGTTTTGGTGGATAGGGTTCGTATCAAGATTAACGACTGGAAGAATAAATTTTTATCATTTGCAGGGAGGGTTCAACTCATTATCTCGGTCCATACGGCTATGCAGCTATATTGGTGTTCAGTTTTTATTTTACCTGATGCTATTATTAAGGATATAGAGAAGCTTATGCGGGGTTTCTTGTGGTGTCAAGGCGATCTTAAAAGAGGTAAAGCTAAGGTTCGTTGGGATGATGTGTATATGCCTAAAGATGAAGGCGGTCTCGGGATAAAAAGATTAAAATCGTGGAATACGGCTTTAATGTCGTCTTTGTTATGGCGTGTAATGACGGTAAAACACTCTTTATGGGTTCAATGGATCAACGAGTATAAGCTCGCTGATCGGACCATATAGGAGGTAGGTATAGACTCGAATGCTTCATGGACTTGGCGTAAGCTTATGCAGATTAGACCCTTGATTCGGAAATTCTTTATATATCAAGTGGGAAATGGTCACACTGCCTTTGTATGGCTTGACTCATGGTGTAAGAATGGTCCTTTAGCCGATTTCATCCCCATCGAAGATATTGTGAATGATGGATTCTACAAGTATGATCGAGTGTGTGATGTTATAGGTCCGATTGGTGCCGTATGGCTGTCGAATTGGTGGCATAGATATCCGATGTTACAATCTATTATGTTGCCTACTTTTCAGCACAAGAGGATAGACTATGTTGGAGGAACAATGATGATATGCTTCATACAGGTACAGTAGCGAATATATGGGAGTCAATTCGCCTTAGAGCTCCTAGTGTGGATTGGTTTAAAGTGGTTTGGTTTACTCAGAGCATTCCAAAACAAGCGTTCCTCTTGTGGCTTCTTATGATTGTATGGACTCCCACTCCCACTTGTTTTTCAAATGTGGGTACTCGTCTCAAGTCTGGAGGCGGGTCTGCTCTTTGGTCCGATTTCGTATGGATAGTGATGATTGGAAGGTTTGCAGGGATTCTCTCGTGCCTGTTGCTCATCGTAACTCGTCAACAATTGTGGTTGCAAAATTGTGTTACGCTGCTACAGTTTATTTCATATGGCAGGAGAGGAATATTCGGTTGTTCAATGGAAAAAGTAAAACGGTGGATCAAATGTTTGAGTTGATTAGATCGAATGTTCGGTTAAAATTGATGACGGTGCGGTTCAAGACATCGAGTCAGGCAAATCATGTAAAAGCATATTGGCTTCTAGGCTAGTGTCTTGTTTTGTGGTTTTTGGTTCTAGTTATCTTTTCTTGTTGTTTAGATAGCTAGCGGGTCATTTTCGCTTGGCTGCTAGGTTTGCTAGTAGCAGCTGTTCTTCATTGTTTCATTCTTTCTATTATTTTTTAATAATTTTTGCCGGGGTAACCCTTTACCCAAAAAAAAAAAAAAAAAAAAAAAAAAATTTGCACCTTTAATGACGATACATTCATTTCATACATTTATTACATATCAGGTTGTTAAAAAAAAGCATGTGTTAAATATTGTTTTAAAATAATACTATTCTTTTGAAAGAATACTATTCTTCGTGAAAGAATACTATTCTTCCGAAAGAATACTATTCTTTTAAAAGAATATTTAATAATTTCGATTAATGTTCACTATTTTTTGTTCAAAAAATTAACATTTATGATGAATGTTAACCAATTTCGCCCAGATTGTTATTATTCTTTTCAAAGAATAAAATTCATTTCTAAAAAAATTCCTATTATTTGCCTAGAAGGTTAACATTCTTTTCAAACAATAATATTATTATCGAAGAATATACTACTTTTTGCATAAAAAAGAAATATTATTTTCAAAGAATAATATTTTTACGGAAGATTATTACTACTTTTTGCCTAAAAGGTAAATATTATTTTAAAATAATATTCTTATCAAAGAAATAGTTGTTTTTTGTTCCTAGAAAATAATATTGTTACTTAAGAATACTAATTTTATTCACATTGAAATACGCTAATTAAAACAATATATGTCAGATATTGGTTGAAAAATAATAATATTCTTTGCGAAGAATATAACTTTTTTTGTTTATTGTTCACATTTTTTGCCCAAAAAACTAACATGTTTGATGATGTTAACTAATTTCGTCCTGATCATTAATATGCTTTTCACATAATAATATTGTTTGCGAAGAATATTGTTAATTTTTGCCTAAAAAGTTAATAATATTCTTTTCAATAAATAGTTATTCTTACTGAAAATTATTACCAATTGTTGCCTCAGAAGTAAATATTCTTTTCATCAACAATACATACATCTAGTATACATACAAGAATACATTAATTGTTTTTAATTTCTTACTTGTTACGTTGTTAAAATATAGTATATGCTTAAATATTGTTTCGAAAAAATAATATTCTTTCAAAAGAATATTCAACACTATAAAGTCAAAAAAACTAATTAATCGCAAAACTATAAACTCATACAATTCATAATACATAAAAATTAAAGAGCATATTCAAACTATAAATTTTTTGTTGCATAGAATAAATTTACAACATAACAATATTACTAAGTTTTGCTTAGAAATTTAATATTCTTTATAAAGAATAATATTCTTACTAAAGAATACTAACTTGATCGAATATAGGAACACATTCACTTTGTTCTCTATGCTACTCATATAGGAGAGATACAAGTCATATAAATATCTTACATACAAATAATATATACCTATAACAATACATTCTATTATGCTGAAAAACCTTATCTGCTATGAATCTCACCAGAAACCTTCACCTTTTTTGAATTTTGAGGTAAGTGTGATTAGACGGCACAAAAAGAACTTCATTTTACAGCCCTAATTTTCCTAAGTTCCGTAACTGAGATTTAAACTCATCAGCACAAAGAACATTATTCAAAATTATTCAGGTAAAAAAAAAAAATTAGACGCACAATCATCCAGTTAACACAGTAAACCAACAAATCATAAGAATCGTAATGTCAACAGAGAAACCAGACCAGCCTGCAAAATATCGTAATCGTTATTGGCTCCAGATTATCTGTATTCTTCTCTACGATCAAAGAAATCATATAACCACCAGAAATTATTAATCCCTATGATTAGAGAAAAAAGAGCTATACGAGAATGATAGCGGAATGATTGTCCAATATATTGAACGGATATTTCAATCAATCGAAGTTATAATCAATAAAATCGTGCATAGATCTAACGGAGGTTTCGATCTTCTCCGATGAATTGAACGGCGATATCGTGAACGGAAGTTTAACGGCGATTTGGTGACCGGACGACTAACGGCGGTGGAGAACGAACATCTAACGTTGAATGGGGAAGTAACCAATCGGGGAAGTAACCAATCGGGGGAAGCAAAAATTTTTTTTTTTCCTTTTTTTGGGAATTTTTTTTTTTCCGGCATCAAGATCACACAAAAATATGAACATTTAGAAGAGACACTTCGTGATGAATGTTATTATTTAGGCGGGAAAACGATCGACAAAAATAACATTTAAGATAATATTGTTCGTGAAGAATATGAACGTTTTTTTTCTTCATGTTTTGTGAAGTAAAATTTAGCCCGATTTAGAGTTTAGGGTTTGGTGTTTTGGGTTTATGGACTAAACCGTTCGTGTTAAAAACTCAGTCTAAATCCTAAATCTAAACCCTAAATCTAAACCCTAAATTTCTAAACCCTAATATCTAAACCCTATAAACCCTAATATCTAAACCCCAATAGCTAAAACCTCAACATACGCTCGAAAAACACGATAATTGTTATATATTTCTTCGAGCGTTTTCCCGCCAAAATAAAAACATTTATCACAAAGTGTCTCTACTAAATGTTCATATTTTCATCCCATCTATAATGTTCGTGAACAAAGTTTTTTCAAAAAACGAAAAAAAAAGTTTTTGCTTCCCCCCGCTTCCCCCCGATTAGTTACTTCCCTCTTGATCCTACCACTATATATATATATATATATATATATATATATATATATATATATATATATATATATATATATATATATATATATATATATATATATAACCATGAATACTTTCATAGATGTTTGATGAATGAAACTTGTTATGATCTTCAAGCTCGACCAGTATGACCCATTCACAAGACCCATTATACCTATCTCTATTTGTTGAGCATTAGGAATTGATACCCAGTGGACCTGTTCTGAAAGGATCCGAAACTAATCATCCGGACATCGTCCATATAGATTAAAAACGAATTACAATAGTTGATAACATCGCGAGGTACTTGACCTCTATATGATACATTTTACAAACGTTGCATTTATTTCTTAAAGGCAATCTATTATTACATCGAGAGTTGACATATTAGCCTAACATTTTATAACAACCAAATGATCTAATCTGCCATTTTCATAACAATAGTCTTTAATGAACTTCAATGACTCGAATGCAACGTCCTTGTATCATAGCTTAAATGGTCCCAAGTAGTATCCTTAACATGAGCTAATGCACAGCGGAAGACTTAATTCGTACCTGAGAATAACATGCTTTAAAACGTCAACATAAAGTTGGTGAGATATATAGGTTTGATGCTAGCAGCGTTATAACAATGGACCACAAGATTTCGTATATAATCATTTCAATAAAAATATTCTAAGTGGTTGAGCACTTGGTAACCATACTTAACATTTAATCACGTCGCATATTCCCTTTAATATGAAATCTTACTACACCGTACCAAGGTGTAGTCGCAAAACGAAGTACTGTGCAACCGTTGAATACTGGTCGTCCAGTCCGGTTGGGGTTGTCAGGCCCGATAGATCTATCAACAGGATTCGCGTTTACAATACCGCTGTAAATAGTAGTTACCAAGCTACAGGGAAGTATGCCAGTGGTACAACTCAACGTAGAATATATTTTTCAGTTACTTGTGTCCATATCGTAAAACATAAAATACATGTATTCTCATCCCGAAATATTTAGAGTTTAAAAGTGGGACTATATACTCACTGTTGTCTCGAAGATATATATATTTTTGACTTGGTCTTCCGGTTGATATCACGAACCTATCCATATATAATATATCAATATATTTTCATTTTAAACAAACGTCTCGTATATATATTTATAATACTTTTAATACTTTGAATAATTCCTTAGTCCGTAGTTAGCGTTTCGATGTTAGTAATTCAATTTTAATGGTTCATTTTTAGATGTTTAATATACCCGCAATAAATAAACCCCCAACGAAATAAATAAAACTCCCATAAAACCCCATCGTATATGTGTTGGTCGAGATTAATCTTGACCCACGGTACCGGTGTTGTCAAATGACGTATTGCGTACATAAAGTACCGGTGTTGTCAAATGACGTGTTGCGTACAAACATGGGATCTTATGATTAATCTTCTCGTGTTGCTTACGGGTGATCCTGAACCATATGAAATTGAATTATGAGTACATATATATAAAATATCATGTTATCTTAGAAATATGTGATTTATATAATTTTTTTCCAATTGATCCCGTAGTTGAAATGATCTAGGATAACCAATTTTGTTTCAGTCATAGTTTCTTCGTTACAAATCCGTTTTCGTTGATTCAAATTGCCATCTTCTTGGATCGAGTTCTTCTTTAAGTCTATGAACTGTAAATACCTTGGTTTGTATTCAAAATCATACGGCATAGGTGAGACTTTAGTGAAACATATGAAGTTAAACATTTTTGCTACAACAAAATCATTTAATGACCATTTTTCTAAAAATACTTATACTTTGAAAAACCAAGTTTTACCTTGTTAAATTAGCATATACATAAGTTATATTACAGGTCTTGAAGTATTTTAAAAGTTAAGTTAGAAGGATCTATTTAGTTTGCAAACAAGTTTGAAAACATTCAAACTATGTTCTTGTTGTTAAACTTTTGTACCACAAAATAAGATAGCTATATATATATGAATCGAACAAGGTTATGAACATAGATTCTACCTCAAGTTCCTTGGATAAGTTTGCTGTAAAAGAGGAGTAAGAAGCTAGAATCAAAAGGGTGATGGAAGTGGATGAAAGATTGGAAGTAAGTTGGTGTTCTTGGAGGGTTTTCTTGAAGTATTTTTGTATGGTTTTCTTATGGTGTTTAAGTAAGGTTTTTGAAGCTAGATCTTTTTGAAAACTTTGCTGAATTGATTAAGGGTTTTAAGGCTTCAAAGTATGTGTGTGTTTTGGCTAAAATATTGAAGTAAAATGAAACAAAATGATCATGTATTTATACTCTAAAAAAACGTGATTTAAGGAGTATATGGACAAAATTTTCAAGTAATCATTTTATGTATTTAGTCATACTTGCATCCAAATACAATTACCTAGCCCTAAGGGCATGTACAATGGCTGGTTAGGTAGTGATTTGACATGTATTTACTATTAGTAAATACGTATAGAAGCTAGGTATGATACGAGTACAAATACTCTAAATATACGTATAGAAATTTTGTGAAAAATGGAATGAGGATTCAAATATAGCTATCTTTTGTGAATACACTTATATGGTTTTATGTATTTAAGTTCTTAAAAGTGATTAAATACATTACTTATGAAATGTCCCGTTCTTATTGATTAAAAACGTTCCATATTAATTGATTTCGTTGCGAGGTTTTGACCTCTATATGAGACGTTTTTCAAAGACTGCATTCATTTTAAAACAAACCATAACCTTTATTTCATCAATAAAGGTTTAAAAAGCTTTACGTAGATTATCAAATAATGATAATCTAAAATATCCTGTTTACACACAACCATTACATAATGGTTTACAATACAAATATGTTACAACAAAATAAGTTTCTTGAATGCAGTTTTTACACAATATCATACAAGCATGGACTCCAAATCTCGTCCTTATTTAAGTATGCGACAGCAGAAGCTCTTAATAATCACCTGAGAATAAACATGCTTAAAACGTCAACAAAAATGTTGGTGAGTTATAGGTTTAACCTATATATATCAAATCATAAAAATAGACCACAAGATTTCATATTTCAATACACATCCCATACATAGAGATAAAAATCATTCATATGGTGAACACCTGGTAATCGACATTAACAAGATGCATATATAAGAATATCCCCATCATTCCGGGACACCCTTCGGATATGATATAAATTTCGAAGTACTAAAGCATCCGGTACTTTGGATGGGGTTTGTTAAGCCCAATAGATCTATCTTTAGGATTCGCGTCAATTAGGGTGTCTGTTCCCTAATTCTTAGATTACCAGACTTAATAAAAAGGGGCATATTCGATTTCGATAATTCAACCATAGAATGTAGTTTCACGTACTTGTGTCTACTTTGTAAATCATTTATAAAACCTGCATGTATTCTCATCCCAAAAATATTAGATTTTAAAAGTGGGACTATAACTCACTTTCACAGATTTTTACTTCGTCGGGAAGTAAGACTTGGCCACTGGTTGATTCACGAACCTATAACAATATATACATATATATCAAAGTATGTTCAAAATATATTTACAACACTTTTAATATATTTTGATGTTTTAAGTTTATTAAGTCAGCTGTCCTCGTTAGTAACCTACAACTAGTTGTCCACAGTTAGATGTACAGAAATAAATCGATAAATATTATCTTGAATCAATCCACGACCCAGTGTATACGTATCTCAGTATTGATCACAACTCAAACTATATATATTTTGGAATCAACCTCAACCCTGTATAGCTAACTCCAACATTCACATATAGAGTGTCTATGGTTGTTCCGAAATATATATAGATGTGTCGACATGATAGGTCGAAACATTGTATACGTGTCTATGGTATCTCAAGATTACATAATATACAATACAAGTTGATTAAGTTATGGTTGGAATAGATTTGTTACCAATTTTCACGTAGCTAAAATGAGAAAAATTATCCAATCTTGTTTTACCCATAACTTCTTCATTTTAAATCCGTTTTGAGTGAATCAAATTGCTATGGTTTCATATTGAACTCTATTTTATGAATCTAAACAGAAAAAGTATAGGTTTATAGTCGGAAAAATAAGTTACAAGTCGTTTTTGTAAAGGTAGTCATTTCAGTCGAAAGAACGACGTCTAGATGACCATTTTAGAAAACATACTTCCACTTTGAGTTTAACCATAATTTTTGGATATAGTTTCATGTTCATAATAAAAATCATTTTCTCAGAATAACAACTTTTAAATCAAAGTTTATCATAGTTTTTAATTAACTAACCCAAAACAGCCCGCGGTGTTACTACGACGGCGTAAATCCGGTTTTACGGTGTTTTTCGTGTTTCCAGGTTTTAAATCATTAAGTTAGCATATCATATAGATATAGAACATGTGTTTAGTTGATTTTAAAAGTCAAGTTAGAAGGATTAACTTTTGTTTGCGAACAAGTTTAGAATTAACTAAACTATGTTCTAGTGATTACAAGTTTAAACCTTCGAATAAGATAGCTTTATATGTATGAATCGAATGATGTTATGAACATCATTACTACCTTAATTTCCTTGGATAAACCTACTGGAAAAGAGAAAAATGGATCTAGCTTCAATGGATCCTTGGATGGCTCGAAGTTCTTGAAGCAGAATCATGACACGAAAACAAGTTCAAGTAAGATCATCACTTGAAATAAGATTGTTATAGTTATAGAAATTGAACCAAAGTTTGAATATGATTATTACCTTGTATTAGAATGATAACCTACTGTAAGAAACAAAGATTTCTTGAGGTTGGATGATCACCTTACAAGATTGGAAGTGAGCTAGCAACTTGAAAGTATTCTTGATTTTATGAAACTAGAACTTTTGGAATTTATGAAGAACACTTAGAATTTGAAGATAGAACTTGAGAGAGATCAATTAGATGAAGAAAATTGAAGAATGAAAGTGTTTGTAGGTGTTTTTGGTCGTTGGTGTATGGATTAGATATAAAGGATATGTAATTTTGTTTTCATGTAAATAAGTCATGAATGATTACTCATATTTTTGTAATTTTATGAGATATTTCATGCTAGTTGCCAAATGATGGTTCCCACATGTGTTAGGTGACTCACATGGGCTGCTAAGAGCTGATCATTGGAGTGTATATACCAATAGTACATACATCTAAAAGCTGTGTATTGTACGAGTACGAATACGGGTGCATACGAGTAGAATTGTTGATGAAACTGAACGAGGATGTAATTGTAAGCATTTTTGTTAAGTAGAAGTATTTTGATAAGTGTATTGAAGTCTTTCAAAAGTGTATAAATACATATTAAAACACTACATGTATATACATTTTAACTGAGTCGTTAAGTCATCGTTAGTCGTTACATGTAAGTGTTGTTTTGAAACCTTTAGGTTAACGATCTTGTTAAATGTTGTTAACCCAATGTTTATAATATCAAATGAGATTTTAAATTATTATATTATCATGATATTATCATGTATGAATATCTCTTAATATGATATATATACATTAAATGTCTTTACAACGATAATCGTTACATATATGTCTCGTTTAAAAATCATTAAGTTAGTAGTCTTGTTTTTACATATGTAGTTAATTGTTAATATACTTTATGATATGTTTTCTTATCATAGTATCATGTTAACTATATATATATATCCATATATATGTCATCATATAGTTTTTACAAGTTTTAACGTTCGTGAATCACCGATCAACTTGGGTGGTCAATTGTCTATATGAAACATATTTTAATTAATCAAGTCTTAACAAGTTTGATTGCTTAACATGTTGGAAACATTTAATCATGTAAATATCAATATCAATTAATATATATAAACATGGAAAAGTTCGGGTCACTACAGTACCTACCCGTTAAATAAATTTCGTCCCGAAATTTTAAGCTGTTGAAGGTATTGACGAATCTTCTGGAAATAGATGAGGGTATTTCTTCTTCATCTGATCTTCACGCTCCCAGGTGAACTCGGGTCCTCTACGAGCATTCCATCGAACCTTAACAATTGGTATCTTGTTTTGCTTAAGTCTTTTAACCTCACGATCCATTATTTCGACGGGTTCTTCGATGAATTGAAGTTTTTCGTTGATTTGGATTTCATCTAACGAAATAGTGAGATCTTCTTTAGCAAAACATTTCTTCAAATTCGAGACGTGGAAAGTGTTATGTACAGCCGCGAGTTGTTGAGGTAACTCTAGTCGGTAAGCTACTGGTCCGACACGATCAATAATCTTGAATGGTCCAATATACCTTGGATTTAATTTCCCTCGTTTACCAAATCGAACAACGCCTTTCCAAGGTGCAACTTTAAGCATGACCATCTCTCCAATTTCAAATTCTATATCTTTTCTTTTAATGTCAGCGTAGCTCTTTTGTCGACTTTGGGCGGTTTTCAACCGTTGTTGAATTTGGATGATCTTCTCGGTAGTTTCTTGTATAATCTCCGGACCCGTAATCTGTCTATCCCCCACTTCACTCCAACAAATCGGAGACCTGCACTTTCTACCATAAAGTGCTTCAAACGGCGCCATCTCAATGCTTGAATGGTAGCTGTTGTTGTAGGAAAATTCTGCTAACGGTAGATGTCGATCCCAACTGTTTCCGAAATCAATAACACATGCTCGTAGCATGTCTTCAAGCGTTTGTATCGTCCTTTCGCTCTGCCCATCAGTTTGTGGATGATAGGCAGTACTCATGTCTAGACGAGTTCCTAATGCTTGCTGTAATGTCTGCCAGAATCTTGAAATAAATCTGCCATCCCTATCAGAGATAATAGAGATTGGTATTCCATGTCTGGAGACGACTTCCTTCAAATACAGTCTTGCTAACTTCTCCATCTTGTCATCTTCTCTTATTGGTAGGAAGTGTGCTGATTTGGTGAGACGATCAACTATTACCCAAATAGTATCAAAACCACTTGCAGTCCTTGGCAATTTAGTGATGAAATCCATGGTAATGTTTTCCCATTTCCATTCCGGGATTTCGGGTTGTTGAAGTAGACCTGATGGTTTCTGATGCTCAGCTTTGACCTTAGAACACGTCAAACATTCTCCTACGTATTTAGCAACATCGGCTTTCATACCCGGCCACCAAAAATGTTTCTTGAGATCCTTGTACATCTTCCCCGTTCCAGGATGTATTGAGTATCTGGTTTTATGAGCTTCTCTAAGTACCATTTCTCTCATATCTCCAAATTTTGGTACCCAAATCCTTTCAGCCCTATACCGGGTTCCGTCTTCCCGAATATTAAGATGCTTCTCCGATCCTTTGGGTATTTCATCCTTTAAATTTCCCTCTTTTAAAACTCCTTGTTGCGCCTCCTTTATTTGAGTAGTAATGTTATTATGAATCATTATATTCATAGATTTTACTCGAATGGGTTCTCTGTCCTTCCTGCTCAAGGCATCGGCTACCACATTTGCCTTCCCCGGGTGGTAACGAATCTCAAAGTCGTAATCATTCAAAAATTCAATCCACCTACGCTGCCTCATATTCAGTTGTTTCTGATTAAATATGTGTTGAAGACTTTTGTGGTCGGTATATATAATACTTTTGACCCCATATAAGTAGTGCCTCCAAGTCTTTAATGCAAAAACAACCGCGCCTAATTCCAAATCATGCGTCGTATAATTTTGTTCGTGAATCTTCAATTGTCTAGACGCATAAGCAATCACCTTCGTTCGTTGCATTAATACACAACCGAGACCTTGCTTTGATGCGTCACAATAAATCACAAAATCATCATTCCCTTCAGGCAATGACAATATAGGTGCCGTAGTTAGCTTTTTCTTCAATAACTGAAACGCTTTCTCTTGTTCATCATTCCATTCAAATTTCTTCCCTTTATGCGTTAATGCAGTCAAGGGTTTTGCTATTCTGGAAAAGTCTTGGATGAACCTTCTGTAGTAACCAGCTAGTCCTAAAAACTGGCGTATGTGTTTCGGAGTTTTCGGGGTTTCCCACTTTTCAACAGTTTCTATCTTTGCCGGATCCACCTTAATACCTTCTTTATTCACTATGTGACCGAGGAATTGAACTTCTTCCAACCAAAATGCACACTTTGAAAACTTAGCGTACAGTTCTTCCTTCCTCAATACTTCTAACACCTTTCTCAAATGTTCACCGTGTTCTTGGTCATTCTTTGAGTAAATAAGTATGTCATCAATGAAAACAATGACAAACTTGTCAAGGTATGGTCCACACACTCGGTTCATAAGGTCCATGAACACAGCTGGTGCATTAGTTAAACCAAACGGCATGACCATAAACTCGTAATGACCGTAACGTGTTCTGAAAGCAGTCTTTGGAATATCATCTTCTTTCACCCGCATTTGATGATACCCGGAACGTAAGTCAATCTTTGAATAAACAGACGAGCCTTGCAGTTGATCAAATAAGTCGTCGATTCTCGGTAGTGGGTAGCGGTTCTTGATGGTAAGTTTGTTCAACTCTCGGTAGTCGATACACAACCTGAATGTACCATCTTTCTTCTTGACAAACAATACAGGAGCTCCCCACGGTGATGTGCTTGGTCGAATGAAACCACGCTCTAAAAGTTCTTGTAATTGGCTTTGCAGTTCTTTCATCTCGCTGGGTGCGAGTCTGTAAGGAGCACGAGCTATTGGTGCAGCTCCTGGTATAAGATCTATTTGAAATTCAACGGATCGATGTGGGGGTAATCCCGGTAATTCTTTCGGAAATACATCGGGAAATTCTTTTGCAATGGAAACATCATTGATGCTCTTTTCTTCAGTTTGTACTTTCTCGACGTGTGCTAGAACAGCATAGCAACCTTTTCTTATTAGTTTTTGTGCCTTCAAATTACTAATAAGATGTAGCTTCGTGTTGCCCTTTTCTCCGTACACCATTAAGGGTTTTCCTTTTTCTCGTATAATGCGAATTGCATTTTTGTAACAAACGATCTCCGCTTTCACTTCTTTCAACCAGTCCATACCGATTATCACATCAAAACTCCCTAACTCTACTGGTATCAAATCAATCTTAAATGTTTCGCTAACCAGTTTAATTTCTCGATTCCGACATATATTATCTGCTGAAATTAATTTACCATTTGCTAATTCGAGTAAAAATTTACTATCCAAAGGCGTCAATGGACAACTTAATTTAGCACAAAAATCTCTACTCATATAGCTTCTATCCGCACCCGAATCAAATAAAACGTAAGCAGATTTATTGTCAATAAGAAACGTACCCGTAACAAGCTCCGGGTCTTCCTGTGCCTCTACCGCATTAATATTGAAAACTCTTCCACGGCCTTGTCCATTCGTGTTCTCCTGGTTCGGGCAATTTCTAATAATGTGGCCTGGTTTTCCACATTTATAACAAACTACATTGGCATAACTTGCTCCGACACTACTTGCTCCGCCATTACTCGTTCCGACACCATTTGTTCCTTTCGTTCTATTAACCCCTGGTCCGTAGACCTCACACTTCGCCGCGCTATGACCATTTCTTTTACACTTGTTGCAAAATTTGGTGCAGAACCCCGAGTGATTCTTTTCACACCTTTGGCATAGCTGCTTCTGATTGTTGTTGTTGTTGCGGTTATTATTGTTGTTGGGATGATTGTTGTAGTTGCTGTTGTTGTTGTTGTTGTTGTTGTTGTTGGGCCGTTTGTTGTAGTTGCGATTGATGTTGCGATTGTTGGGATAATTGTTGCGATTATTGTTGTAATTGCTGTTGTTGTTGTATTGGTGATTCTTATCACCGTTTTCCTCCCACTTTCTTTTGACTTGCTTCACATTGGCCTCTTCAGCAGTCTGTTCTTTAATTCTTTCTTCAATCTGGTTCACTAGTTTGTGAGCCATTCTACATGCCTGTTGTATGGAGGCGGGCTCGTGTGAACTTACATCTTCTTGGATTCTTTCCGGTAATCCTTTCACAAACGCGTCGATCTTCTCTTCCTCATCTTCGAATGCTCCCGGACACAATAGGCACAATTCTGTGAATCGTCTTTCGTACGTGGTAATATCAAATCATTGGGTTCGTAACCCTCTAAGTTCTGTCTTGAGCTTATTGACCTCGGTTCTGGGACGGTACTTCTCGTTCATCAAGTGCTTGAATGCTGACCACGGTAGTGCGTACGCATCGTCTTGTCCCACTTGCTCTAGATAGGTATTCCACCATGTTAACGCAGAACCTGTGAAGGTATGCGTAGCGTACTTCACTTTGTCCTCTTCAGTACACTTACTTATGGCAAACACCGATTCGACCTTCTCGGTCCACCGTTTCAATACGATCGGTCCTTCGGTTCCATCAAATTCCAAAGGTTTGCAGGCAGTGAATTCTTTGTAGGTGCATCCTACACGATTTCCTGTACTGCTAGATCCAAGGTTATTGTTGGTATGTAGCGCAGCCTGTACTGCGGCTATGTTTGAAGCTAGAAAAGTACGGAATTCCTCTTCATTCATATTCACGGTGTGTCGAGTAGTCGGTGCCATTTCCTTCAAAATAGTTAAATGGAACAAGTTAATCATACAGAATATTAAGAGTAGTTAATAGTATTTCGTAGCATAATATGAACTCATTTATAAAAGCTTTTTCTTCATATTAGCATTTTATAAGTTTAAATTCGGGTAGTACCTACCCGTTAAGTTCATACTTAGTAGCTAATATACAATTCAACTACTACAATTCTATATGAAAAACTGATTATAATAATATTTCGCGTTCAAACTTTTATACAATATTTTACAAACTTACAATACCGCTTATTTTACATAAAGCATGAAATATAGCACACAATAACTTTGATACAAGATAGTTGTGAAGACAATTCTAGCTAGTACACAAGTCGTTCAGCAAAGGCAATAAAGACACGTAATTCATACGTCCAGAAACAAGTCATGCATTCTGGTTTTACTAGGACTACTTCCCATCCTTGGTCTTGTGCAACATAACCGTTATGGCCGTTGATAAGACAGCGTGTTGTAATGTCATCAAAGGGACGAGGGTTACGTAATGTCCAACAGTCCCGTAATAATCTAAAAACCTCATTTCTTACCCCAATTACCGACTCCGTCACTTGTGGAAACGTTTTGTTTAATAGTTGTAGCCCGATGTTCTTGTTCTCACTTTGGTGAGAAGCGAACATTACTAATCCGTAAGCATAACATGCTTCTTTATGTTGCATGTTAGCCGCTTTTTCTAAATCACGAAGTCCAATATTCGGATATATTGAGTCAAAATAATTTCTTAACCCGTTGCGTAAAATAGCATTTGGGTTCCCCGCAATATATGCGTCAAAGTAAACACATCGTAACTTATGGGTTTCCCAATGTGATATCCCCCATCTTTCAAACGAAAGTCTCTTATAAACCAAGACATTCTTGGAACGTTCTTCGAATGTCTTACAAACTGATCTCGCCTTAAATAGTTGTGCCGAAGAATTCTGGCCGACTCTAGACAAGATTTCATCAATCATGTCTCCGGGTAGGTCTCTTAAAATATTGGGTTGTCTATCCATTTTGTGTTTTTAAACTGTAAAATAGACAAGAGTTAGATTCATAAAAAAAATACTTATTAATACAAGCAATTTTTACATATATCATAAAGCATAAGAACACTATATTCCATATATTACACCACACGAATACAACTATCTTATTCCGACTCGCTCGTTTCTTCTTCTTCGGTTTTGGTTCGTTTTGCCAAGTTTCTAGGGATATATGATGTTCCCCTAATACGAGCCGTCGTTGTCCACATTGGTTTAGAAAAACCTGGTGGTTTAGAGGTTCCCGGGTCATTGTTACAACTTAAGGACTTCGGGGGTTGACGATACATATAAAGTTCATCGGGGTTGGAATTAGATTTCTCTATTTTTATGCCCTTTCCCTTATTATTTTCTTTTGCCTTTTTAAATTCAGTTGGGGTAATTTCTATAACATCATCGGAATTCTCGTCGGAATCCGATTCATCGGAGAATTGGTAATCCTCCCAATATTTTGCTTCCTTGGCGGAAACACCATTGACCATAATTAACTTTGGTCGGTTGGTTGAGGATTTTCTTTTACTTAACCGTTTTATTATTTCCCCCACCGGTTCTATTTCTTCATCCGGTTCCGATTCTTCTTCCGGTTCCGATTCTTCTTCCGGTTCCGACTCTTCTTCCGGTTCCTCTTCGGGAACTTGTGAATCAGTCCACAAATCATTCCAATTTACATTTGACTCTTCATTATTATTAGGTGAGTCAATGGGACTTGTTCTAGAGGTAGACATCTATCACATAATATCAAACACGTTAAGAGATTAATATATCACATAATATTCATATGTTAAAAATATATAGTTTCCAACAAAAATGTTAAGCAATCATTTTTAAAGAAAACACGGTCGAAGTCCAGACTCACTAATGCATCCTAACAAACTCGATAAGACACACTAATGCAAATTTTCTGGTTCTCTAAGACCAACGCTCGGATACCAACTGAAATGTCCCGTTCTTATTGATTAAAAACGTTCCATATTAATTGATTTCGTTGCGAGGTTTTGACCTCTATATGAGACGTTTTTCAAAGACTGCATTCATTTTAAAACAAACCATAACCTTTATTTCATCAATAAAGGTTTAAAAAGCTTTACGTAGATTATCAAATAATGATAATCTAAAATATCCTGTTTACACACAACCATTACATAATGGTTTACAATACAAATATGTTACAACAAAATAAGTTTCTTGAATGCAGTTTTTACACAATATCATACAAGCATGGACTCCAAATCTCGTCCTTATTTAAGTATGCGACAGCGGAAGCTCTTAATAATCACCTGAGAATAAACATGCTTAAAACGTCAACAAAAATGTTGGTGAGTTATAGGTTTAACCTATATATATCAAATCATAAAAATAGACCACAAGATTTCATATTTCAATACACATCCCATACATAGAGATAAAAATCATTCATATGGTGAACACCTGGTAATCGACATTAACAAGATGCATATATAAGAATATCCCCATCATTCCGGGACACCCTTCGGATATGATATAAATTTCGAAGTACTAAAGCATCCGGTACTTTGGATGGGGTTTGTTAAGCCCAATAGATCTATCTTTAGGATTCGCGTCAATTAGGGTGTCTGTTCCCTAATTCTTAGATTACCAGACTTAATAAAAAGGGGCATATTCGATTTCGATAATTCAACCATAGAATGTAGTTTCACGTACATGTGTCTACTTTGTAAATCATTTATAAAACCTGCATGTATTCTCATCCCAAAAATATTAGATTTTAAAAGTGGGACTATAACTCACTTTCACAGATTTTTACTTCGTCGGGAAGTAAGACTTGGCCACTGGTTGATTCACGAACCTATAACAATATATACATATATATCAAAGTATGTTCAAAATATATTTACAACACTTTTAATATATTTTGATGTTTTAAGTTTATTAAGTCAGCTGTCCTCGTTAGTAACCTACAACTAGTTGTCCACAGTTAGATGTACAGAAATAAATCGATAAATATTATCTTGAATCAATCCACGACCCAGTGTATACGTATCTCAGTATTGATCACAACTCAAACTATATATATTTTGGAATCAACCTCAACCCTGTATAGCTAACTCCAACATTCACATATAGAGTGTCTATGGTTGTTCCGAAATATATATAGATGTGTCGACATGATAGGTCGAAACATTGTATACGTGTCTATGGTATCTCAAGATTACATAATATACAATACAAGTTGATTAAGTTATGGTTGGAATAGATTTGTTACCAATTTTCACGTAGCTAAAATGAGAAAAATTATCCAATCTTGTTTTACCCATAACTTCTTCATTTTAAATCCGTTTTGAGTGAATCAAATTGCTATGGTTTCATATTGAACTCTATTTTATGAATCTAAACAGAAAAAGTATAGGTTTATAGTCGGAAAAATAAGTTACAAGTCGTTTTTGTAAAGGTAGTCATTTCAGTCGAAAGAACGACGTCTAGATGACCATTTTAGAAAACATACTTCCACTTTGAGTTTAACCATAATTTTTGGATATAGTTTCATGTTCATAATAAAAATCATTTTCTCAGAATAACAACTTTTAAATCAAAGTTTATCATAGTTTTTAATTAACTAACCCAAAACAGCCCGCGGTGTTACTACGACGGCGTAAATCCGGTTTTACGGTGTTTTTCGTGTTTCCAGGTTTTAAATCATTAAGTTAGCATATCATATAGATATAGAACATGTGTTTAGTTGATTTTAAAAGTCAAGTTAGAAGGATTAACTTTTGTTTGCGAACAAGTTTAGAATTAACTAAACTATGTTCTAGTGATTACAAGTTTAAACCTTCGAATAAGATAGCTTTATATGTATGAATCGAATGATGTTATGAACATCATTACTACCTTAATTTCCTTGGATAAACCTACTGGAAAAGAGAAAAATGGATCTAGCTTCAATGGATCCTTGGATGGCTCGAAGTTCTTGAAGCAGAATCATGACACGAAAACAAGTTCAAGTAAGATCATCACTTGAAATAAGATTGTTATAGTTATAGAAATTGAACCAAAGTTTGAATATGATTATTACCTTGTATTAGAATGATAACCTACTGTAAGAAACAAAGATTTCTTGAGGTTGGATGATCACCTTACAAGATTGGAAGTGAGCTAGCAACTTGAAAGTATTCTTGATTTTATGAAACTAGAACTTTTGGAATTTATGAAGAACACTTAGAATTTGAAGATAGAACTTGAGAGAGATCAATTAGATGAAGAAAATTGAAGAATGAAAGTGTTTGTAGGTGTTTTTGGTCGTTGGTGTATGGATTAGATATAAAGGATATGTAATTTTGTTTTCATGTAAATAAGTCATGAATGATTACTCATATTTTTGTAATTTTATGAGATATTTCATGCTAGTTGCCAAATGATGGTTCCCACATGTGTTAGGTGACTCACATGGGCTGCTAAGAGCTGATCATTGGAGTGTATATACCAATAGTACATACATCTAAAAGCTGTGTATTGTACGAGTACGAATACGGGTGCATACGAGTAGAATTGTTGATGAAACTGAACGAGGATGTAATTGTAAGCATTTTTGTTAAGTAGAAGTATTTTGATAAGTGTATTGAAGTCTTTCAAAAGTGTATAAATACATATTAAAACACTACATGTATATACATTTTAACTGAGTCGTTAAGTCATCGTTAGTCGTTACATGTAAGTGTTGTTTTGAAACCTTTAGGTTAACGATCTTGTTAAATGTTGTTAACCCAATGTTTATAATATCAAATGAGATTTTAAATTATTATATTATCATGATATTATCATGTATGAATATCTCTTAATATGATATATATACATTAAATGTCTTTACAACGATAATCGTTACATATATGTCTCGTTTAAAAATCATTAAGTTAGTAGTCTTGTTTTTACATATGTAGTTAATTGTTAATATACTTTATGATATGTTTTCTTATCATAGTATCATGTTAACTATATATATATATCCATATATATGTCATCATATAGTTTTTACAAGTTTTAACGTTCGTGAATCACCGATCAACTTGGGTGGTCAATTGTCTATATGAAACATATTTTAATTAATCAAGTCTTAACAAGTTTGATTGCTTAACATGTTGGAAACATTTAATCATGTAAATATCAATATCAATTAATATATATAAACATGGAAAAGTTCGGGTCACTACAACTTATACGATATATGTATACATATTATAAGTCTTAAGTATTTATGTCAAATAACGTTACGTATTGTTATCATTTTGAAAACTTAAGTTAGTAGTTTCAAAATATACTCATAACTTATTGTTATTAATACAAAATGAGATATTAAAACATTCATTAATCATGTTAAATATGTATATATACATATATATACGCAAACGTATAATTATCATATATTGTATAGTTCGTGATATCGTCGGTCAAACTAGACGGTCAAACGTTGTGTAAAACTCTTTTCAGAAATATAAATCTCGACAATTTGGATTACTTATCATGTTGGTAAGTTTTAATTTATGTAAATATTAATCTTATAAGTATAGAACGATCGAAAAAAAATGCGGGTCAACTTTAGGGTTTTTGCTTATCGTGTCGGAACCATATAGAGATTAGAGTTTAAATTTGGTCGGAAATTTCTGGGTCGTTACAGTACCCATCCGTTAAAGAAATTTCGTCCTCGAAATTTGGTAGAGGTTGTCATAAATAACCATAGGAATGTTTTCATGACGAATATGAGGTAATAATGAAATTTTATCATTATTGAAAGATTTAGATAAAACGATTTGGTTATGTGAGACGCACGAGCGAAGCTATCACAAAAAAAAAATGAAATGAGTAAATATGGAATCGTTTTTAATCGATGACGTGGTTTAGAATTGATTTCCGGGATTTAAGGGATTTAGGAAAAATCTTACGTAATAAGATTTGGTTATTCGGCGATCAGAATCTTCTTTGATTTAATGCGGTAATCTGTTTCGATTTCTCTGTCGGATATTTCACTATAAATCCACCCCTTCGTTTCCTTATTTTTCACAACTCGCATCTTCTACTCTTTCTCCTTAATTCCTACTTTAAGGTATCCTTTGAAATGCTTCATCCCGTTCTGATTTTTGTTATACTTCTAACTTTTATATCTTTCATTCTTCTCTTCCATCTACCGCCAGAAGAATCTATTCACTTTTATGATTTTCTTGGAATTATAATGTTTCTAATTCTCCCGTGTCTTTACGTCGCCATACGTATTGATATACACGGTTTGTAGTTTCTGGGTGGTTGTTGGGTTTGATATCTTTCCTTATACTTCGATGCTCCTGCTTCTGTTTTCCATAATCATTGTCATCCATAGTTAATATTCTCTCCTATTTGCTGTGATCTATACCCCAATTTCTATTTTGGGACTTTGTCCCTTCGTTTCTTCTTCCCGTCCTTGAGTCAAGCGATCAATAGTTCGGAATTCGTAGGTATAAAATTTGGAATGAACCTAGCTATTGGTTTTAGAATAAAATTGTAATGGCACGATCTTGATTCGTTAAATTACTCGAATATTCCGGAAAAATAGAACTATCAAGGTGATACGTTCTAATATGTTTGGAGACTTGATAGAATGTAAGAGCCGTGTAACATGGCACATGATGACGGTACTGTGAATCATCACATTCCATTAGAAACTTAACATGACTTACTGTAATATAATGAAGTTGATCAAGTTTCATTATATTATACTAATTCATGTATCAGTTCCCAACACTACTTCAAAACATTCCTATTTTAAACTTGAAGGTTTTAGAACTTAGAAACTAACACAGTTTCTTTTATATTGTAACGCAGATATTACGGAGAAATACATGATTTTGGATAAGAACAGTTGTGAGAATATCTCCAGAAATATGGAGGATATGTATAACGAAAGATATGAAGATATCTTATAATATCTAAGATAAGATGATGATGAAGAATATCATCGGGAAAGGTTTAGGATAAGGGGTAGGTTTTTTTTTTACTAATGGTTTCAGCAAGCACTGAATCGTTTGAATCCTTTGAAAGCAGATTCAGTTCTTGTGATTTATCTACATCCTCCTTCATACTTTGCTCAATCCGTTTTCCAGTTCCAACTCTCCTCTTTTTCTAAGCTTTACCAATACAATGTACTTCATCATTAAACTTTTGACTGTTAAAGTCGTTTACAGTTTTTTTTTTCTGCTTCTTCAGCATTTCAAGAACTACTTCATAGTCCAGGATGTTTTTCAGAACTTCACATTCGAAAAATGTAATTCTTAGGGATAGTCGTTCTCGGTATAACTGGGAGAATTTCTACGAGATTTTCAAAATACTGATTGCGGGTTTCGCCAAAGAGATAACGAGTTGCTGGTACGTCTGCTGATGATGTTGTGAAAAAGGTTCTCCGGTAACAACGTCGAAAGGACAAAGTATAAATATCGAGATTATAATAGGAGTAGTCTCACTGAGAAGTCGAAGTGGAGCTGTGACAAAATTAGCTTCTTGAAAAGGAATCGTATGATTGTTTTTGATAATGAATGATAAGGAATTCGACGCGGATACGTTTTAACTATAACTTCGGTTTCGAAAATTTTTCAGGTGCATCACTGTATGCATAAATCTTTCTTCCGTAAACGAGGTGCGGCTGGTTCAACTTCTCGATCGAGGTGTTTTCAAGAATCATGAAAAGATTTGAATGAGGATTATAATTGTCGAAGTACAAATGAGGTTTAGGATGAAATCAAGTGGCAAAATTGAAGAATTGTTTAGTTTCATATGTTATAATCAACATTTTATTTCATTTTAATTGTCCAATGTTTCTTCTTTATGCCACTTGTTGGATTTGGATAGGTAAAAAAAAATTCAAATATGAAATTTAAATGGAAATGGTTATTCTGGGGTGAACGGATACGTATATCGATGGTTGTAAGTAAAATAACAAATGACCGTTGAATCAGATTCAAGAATGTACAATATAACTTATTAATGTGAATTCTAAATATTCCTCGGGTACTACCCACCCGTTAAAATATTTTCATCATTATTAGTTTGTACGAAGGAATTTTTAATTACTATCTTTATGAAAATATACTTGCATATATATTTTCTTCAGAGATAATCATAGATTTAATGAGTCAATAAGATAATAAACTCATTTGATTTATCGTTAATTCTAGATTACATAATCTCTAAGACTTTAGAAATTACATAATCGTCATACGATACGTAAAGCGAAGATAATCGATGTAGAACGATATATAGAACGAAGATCATACTCGAAGTACAGATATTGAGTCGTGTGATGTTGATATTCGAGATACAGATTGTGATGTTGAGATTTTGGGGGTGACAAGAGTACTGTCGGCGTTGATGATGGTGGTATAGATTATGCTGCTGGTGCTGCTGCTGGTGTTTGTAACCTTCGCACCGTATTTTCTAAAGCCACTACCCGAGCGCGAAGCTCGTTGACTTCTTCTATTATACCGGGATGATTGACGGTTGGAACGAGCGAATGAACAAGATTCGAAATATGGGATAGTATGTAATCATGACGAGATACTCTAGAAATGAGCGAGAAAATGGTGTTTCGAATAGGTTCGCCGGTAAGTGCTTCAGGTTCATCGTTAAGAGGACAATTTGGTGGATGGAATGGATCACCTTCTTCTTGCCTCCAGAGATTTAGTATATTACGAACCCATCCCCAATTCATCCAAAATAGATGATGGGAAATCGGTTGATCCATTCCGGTAACGCTGTTCTCGGAGCTCGAATGGAAATCCATATCGGCGAAGCTATCGAAGTCGGAGGAATTTGAGCTGGATGAAGAATCCATCTTGTATGGTCGGAGAAATGAATTTTTGGTTTGGAATAGATTATAGGAGTTGGGTTTGGTACTCTTCAATACATAATTTACATATGTATATATATAATATCAAAATCCCATGAATTACGGAGAATCTTTGAAATACGTCAGGCAATGTCTAGAGTAACAGATACGCTAGGATATGAATTTTTTGTCTATACACTATCGATGCACTTAAATGCAATAAGACGTGTCTAGACTTAAGAATGATAAGCAGACAGTTCTCTAAGAATGATAAGCAGATGATTTCCGACTAGGATTGATAAGCAAAACTTTTGACAGGCAGACACGGTCAAAGTCCAGACTTACTTAATGTATCCTAACAACTACTAGTTAGACACACTAATGCAAGGCCTGGTTCGCTAAGACCAATGCTCTGATACCAACTGAAAGGATCCGAAACTAATCATCCGGACATCGTCCATATAGATTAAAAACGAATTACAATAGTTGATAACATCGCGAGGTACTTGACCTCTATATGATACATTTTACAAACGTTGCATTTATTTCTTAAAGGCAATCTATTATTACATCGAGAGTTGACATATTAGCCTAACATTTTATAACAACCAAATGATCTAATCTGCCATTTTCATAACAATAGTCTTTAATGAACTTCAATGACTCGAATGCAACGTCCTTGTATCATAGCTTAAATGGTCCCAAGTAGTATCCTTAACATGAGCTAATGCACAGCGGAAGACTTAATTCGTACCTGAGAATAACATGCTTTAAAACGTCAACATAAAGTTGGTGAGATATATAGGTTTGATGCTAGCAGCGTTATAACAATGGACCACAAGATTTCGTATATAATCATTTCAATAAAAATATTCTAAGTGGTTGAGCACTTGGTAACCATACTTAACATTTAATCACGTCGCATATTCCCTTTAATATGAAATCTTACTACACCGTACCAAGGTGTAGTCGCAAAACGAAGTACTGTGCAACCGTTGAATACTGGTCGTCCAGTCCGGTTGGGGTTGTCAGGCCCGATAGATCTATCAACAGGATTCGCGTTTACAATACCGCTGTAAATAGTAGTTACCAAGCTACAGGGAAGTATGCCAGTGGTACAACTCAACGTAGAATATATTTTTCAGTTACTTGTGTCCATATCGTAAAACATAAAATACATGTATTCTCATCCCGAAATATTTAGAGTTTAAAAGTGGGACTATATACTCACTGTTGTCTCGAAGATATATATATTTTTGACTTGGTCTTCCGGTTGATATCACGAACCTATCCATATATAATATATCAATATATTTTCATTTTAAACAAACGTCTCGTATATATATTTATAATACTTTTAATACTTTGAATAATTCCTTAGTCCGTAGTTAGCGTTTCGATGTTAGTAATTCAATTTTAATGGTTCATTTTTAGATGTTTAATATACCCGCAATAAATAAACCCCCAACGAAATAAATAAAACTCCCATAAAACCCCATCGTATATGTGTTGGTCGAGATTAATCTTGACCCACGGTACCGGTGTTGTCAAATGACGTATTGCGTACATAAAGTACCGGTGTTGTCAAATGACGTGTTGCGTACAAACATGGGATCTTATGATTAATCTTCTCGTGTTGCTTACGGGTGATCCTGAACCATATGAAATTGAATTATGAGTACATATATATAAAATATCATGTTATCTTAGAAATATGTGATTTATATAATTTTTTTCCAATTGATCCCGTAGTTGAAATGATCTAGGATAACCAATTTTGTTTCAGTCATAGTTTCTTCGTTACAAATCCGTTTTCGTTGATTCAAATTGCCATCTTCTTGGATCGAGTTCTTCTTTAAGTCTATGAACTGTAAATACCTTGGTTTGTATTCAAAATCATACGGCATAGGTGAGACTTTAGTGAAACATATGAAGTTAAACATTTTTGCTACAACAAAATCATTTAATGACCATTTTTCTAAAAATACTTATACTTTGAAAAACCAAGTTTTACCTTGTTAAATTAGCATATACATAAGTTATATTACAGGTCTTGAAGTATTTTAAAAGTTAAGTTAGAAGGATCTATTTAGTTTGCAAACAAGTTTGAAAACATTCAAACTATGTTCTTGTTCTTAAACTTTTGTACCACAAAATAAGATAGCTATATATATATGAATCGAACAAGGTTATGAACATAGATTCTACCTCAAGTTCCTTGGATAAGTTTGCTGTAAAAAAGGAGTAAGAAGCTAGAATCAAAAGGGTGATGGAAGTGGATGAAAGATTGGAAGTAAGTTGGTGTTCTTGGAGGGTTTTCTTGAAGTATTTTTGTATGGTTTTCTTATGGTGTTTAAGTAAGGTTTTTGAAGCTAGATCTTTTTGAAAACTTTGCTGAATTGATTAAGGGTTTTAAGGCTTCAAAGTATGTGTGTGTTTTGGCTAAAATATTGAAGTAAAATGAAACAAAATGATCATGTATTTATACTCTAAAAAAACGTGATTTAAGGAGTATATGGACAAAATTTTCAAGTAATCATTTTATGTATTTAGTCATACTTGCATCCAAATACAATTACCTAGCCCTAAGGGCATGTACAATGGCTGGTTAGGTAGTGATTTGACATGTATTTACTATTAGTAAATACGTATAGAAGCTAGGTATGATACGAGTACAAATACTCTAAATATACGTATAGAAATTTTGTGAAAAATGGAATGAGGATTCAAATATAGCTATCTTTTGTGAATACACTTATACGGTTTTATGTATTTAAGTTCTTAAAAGTGATTAAATACATTACTTATACGATATATGTATACATATTATAAGTCTTAAGTATTTATGTCAAATAACGTTACGTATTGTTATCATTTTGAAAACTTAAGTTAGTAGTTTCAAAATATACTCATAACTTATTGTTATTAATACAAAATGAGATATTAAAACATTCATTAATCATGTTAAATATGTATATATACATATATATACGCAAACGTATAATTATCATATATTGTATAGTTCGTGATATCGTCGGTCAAACTAGACGGTCAAACGTTGTGTAAAACTCTTTTCAGAAATATAAATCTCGACAATTTGGATTACTTATCATGTTGGTAAGTTTTAATTTATGTAAATATTAATCTTATAAGTATAGAACGATCGAAAAAAAATGCGGGTCAACTTTAGGGTTTTTGCTTATCGTGTCGGAACCATATAGAGATTAGAGTTTAAATTTGGTCGGAAATTTCTGGGTCGTTACATGTTCCTTTATACTTTTTATAAGACCCAATAGATTGGAGGAAACCCATTGGACCTTTAAATAAGGTTTTAGGTTTACATTGCATGGCTTTTCTTTCAAGACCCAATTGACCCAAATTTTTGAGTATGGGTTGTAGTGACCCGAACTTTTCCATGTTTATATATATATTAAATGAAATTGTTATTTACATGATTAAGTGTTTCCAACATGTTAAGTAATCAAACTTGTTAAGACTTGATTAATTGAAATAGGTTTCATATAGACAATTGACCACCCAAGTTGACCGGTGATTCACGAACGTTAAAACTTGTAAAAACTATACGATGACATATATATGGTTATATATATAGTTAACATGATTTTATTATAAGTATGTATCTCATTAGGTATTTTAACAATGAGTTATATACATAAAAATGAGACTATTAATTTAAGAAACTCGAAAACGATATATATAACGATTATCGTTATAACAACGTCTTACTAGGTACATATGAATCATATTAAGATATTGATACACTTGGTTAATTATGTTAAATGATAAGTAAATATATTATTAAGTGTATTAACAATGAAATACATATGTAAAAATAAGACTACTAACATAATGATTTCGAAACGAGACATATATGTAACGATTATCGTTGTAACGACATTTAACTGTATATATATCATACTAAGATATATTATATATCATAATATCATGATAATATAACAATTTAACATCTCATTTGTTATAATAAACAATGGGTTAACAACATTCAACAAGATCGTTAACCTAAAGGTTTCAAAACAACATTTACATGTAATGACTAACGATGACTTAACGACTCAGTTAAAATGTATATACATGTAGTGTTTTAATATGTATTCATACACTTTTGAAAGACTTCAAGACACTTATCAAAATACTTCTACTTAACAAAAATGCTTACAATTACATCCTCGTTCAGTTTCATCAACAATTCTACTCGTATGCACCCGTATTCGTACTCGTACAATACACAGCTTTTAGATGTATGTACTATTGGTATATACACTTCAATGATCAGCTCTTAGCAGCCCATGTGAGTCACCTAACACATGTGGGAACCATCATTTGGCAACTAGCATGAAATATCTCATAAAATTACAAAAATATGAGTAATCATTCATGACTTATTTACATGAAAACAAAATTACATATCCTTTATATCTAATCCATACACCAACGACCAAAAACACCTACAAACACTTTCATTCTTCAATTTTCTTCATCTAATTGATCTCTCTCAAGTTCTATCTTCAAGTTCTAAGTGTTCTTCATAAATTCCAAAAGTTCTAGTTTCATAAAATCAAGAATACTTCCAAGATTGCAAGTTTATTTCCAAGTTTTCTAAATCCATTCCAAGTAATCATCCAAGATCAAGAAACCTTTGTTACTTACAGTAGGTTATCTTTCTAATACAAGGTAATAATCATATTCAAACTTTAATTCAATTTCTATAACTATAACAATCTTATTTCGAGTGAAAATCTTACTTGAAATTGTTTTCGTGTCATGATTCTGCTTCAAGAACTTTCAAACCATCCAAGGATCCTTTGAAGCTAGATCTATTTTTCTCATTTCCAGTAGGTTTATCCAAGGAACTTGAGGTAGTAATGATGTTCATAACATCATTCGATTCATACATATAAAGCTATCTTATTCGAAGGTTTAAACTTGTAATCACTAGAACATAGTTTAGTTAATTCAAAACTTGTTCGCAAATAAAAGTTAATCCTTCTAACTTGACTTTTAAAATCAACTAAACACATGTTCTATATCTATATGATATGCTAACTTAATGATTTAAAACCTGGAAACACGAAAAACACCGTAAAACCGGATTTACGCCGTCGTAGTAACACCGCGGGCTGTTTTGGGTTAGTTAATTAAAAACTATGATAAATTTTGATTTAAAAGTTGTTATTCTGGGAAAATGATTTTTATTATGAACATGAAACTATATCCAAAAATTATGGTTAAACTCAAAGTGGAAGTATGTTTTCTAAAATGGTCATCTAGACGTCGTTCTCTCGACTGAAATGACTACCTTTACAAAAACGACTTGTAACTTATTTTTCCAACTATAAACCTATACTTTTTCTGTTTAGATTCATAAAATAGAGTTCAATATGAAACCATAGCAATTTGATTCACTCAAAACGGATTTAAAATGAAGAAGTTATGGGTAAAACAAGATTGGATAATTTTTCTCATTTTAGCTACGTGAAAATTGGTAACAAATCTATTCCAACCATAACTTAATCAACTTGTATTGTATATTATGTAATCTTGAGATACCATAGACACGTATACAATGTTTCGACCTATCATGTCGACACATCTATATATATTTTGGAACAACCATAGACACTCTATATGTGAATGTTGGAGTTAGCTATACAGGGTTGAGGTTGATTCCAAAATATATATAGTTTGAGTTGTGATCAATACTGAGATACGTATACACTGGGTCGTGGATTGATTCAAGATAATATTTATCGATTTATTTCTGTACATCTAACTGTGGACAACTAGTTGTAGGTTACTAACGAGGACAGCTGACTTAATAAACTTAAAACATCAAAATATATTAAAAGTGTTGTAAATATATTTTGAACATACTTTGATATATATGTATATATTGTTATAGGTTCGTGAATCAACCAGTGGCCAAGTCTTACTTCCCGACGAAGTAAAAATCTGTGAAAGTGAGTTATAGTCCCACTTTTAAAATCTAATATTTTTGGGATGAGAATACATGCATGTTTTATAAATGATTTACAAAATAGACACAAGTACGTGAAACTACATTCTATGGTTGAATTATCGAAATCGAATATGCCCTTTTTTTATTAAGTCTGGTAATCTAAGAATTAGGGAACAGACACCCTAATTGACGCGAATCCTAAAGATAGATCTATTGGGCCTAACAAACCCCATCCAAAGTAACGGATGCTTTAGTACTTCGAAATTTATATCATATCCGAAGGGTGTCCCGGAATGATGGGGATATTCTTATATATGCATCTTGTTAATGTCGGTTACCAGGTGTTCACCATATGAATGATTTTTATCTCTATGTATGGGATGTGTATTGAAATATGAAATCTTGTGGTCTATTGTTACGATTTGATATATATAGATTAAACCTATAACTCACCAACATTTTTGTTGACGTTTAAAGCATGTTTATTCTCAGGTGAATACTAAGAGCTTCCGCTGTTGCATAATAAAATAAGGACAAGATTTAGAGTCCATGTTTGTATGATATTGTGTAAAAACTGCATTCAAGAAACTGATTTCGATGTAACATATTTGTATTGTAAACCATTATGTAATGGTCGTGTGTAAACAGGATATTTTAGATTATCATTATTTGATAATCTACGTAAAGCTTTTTAAACCTTTATTTATGAAATAAAGGTTATGGTTTGTTTTAAAAATGAATGCAGTCTTTGAAAAACGTCTCATATAGAGGTCAAAACCTCGCAACGAAATCAATTAATATGGAACGTTTTTAATCAATAAGAACGGGACATTTCAGTTGGTATCAGAGCGTTGGTCTTAGAGAACCAGAAAATTTGCGTTAGTGTGTCTTATCGAGTTTGTTAGGATGCATTAGTGAGTCTGGACTTTGACCGTATTTTCTTTAAAAATGATTGCTTAACATTTTGTTGGAAACTATATATTATTAACATGTATATATTATGTGATATATTAATCTCTTAACATGTTTGATATTGTGTGATAGATGTCTACCTCTAGCACAAATCCCATTGACTCACCTAATAATAACGAAGAGTCGAATATATATTGGACTGATTCACAAGTTCCCGAAGAAGAACCGGAAGAAGAATCAGAACCGGAAGAAGAATCAGAACCGGAAGAGGAGGAACCGGAGGAGGAAATAGAACCGGTGGGGGAAATAATAAAACGATTAAGTAAAAAAAAATCCTCAACCAACCGACCAAGGTTAACTATGGTCAATGGTGTTTCCGCCAAGGAAGCAAAATATTGGGAGGATTACCAATTCTCCGATGAATCGGATTCCGACGAGAATTCCGATGATGTTATAGAAATTACCCCAACTGAATTTAAAAAGGCAAAAGAAAATAATAAGGGAAAGGGCATAAAAATAGAGAAATCTAATTCCAACCCCGATGAACTTTATATGTATCGTCAACCCCCGAAGCCCTTAAGTTGTAACAATGACCCGGGAACCTCTAAACCACCAGGTTTTTCTAGACCAATGTGGAAAACGACGTCTCGTATTATGGGAACATCATATATCCCTAAAAACTTAGCAAAAAGAACCAAGTTCGAAAAAGAAGAAACGAGTGAGTCGGAATAAAATAGTTGTATTTGTGTGGTGTAATATATGTAATATAGTGTGCTTATGCTTTACGATATATGTAAAAATTGCTTGTATTAATAAGTATCTTTTATGAATCTAACTCTTGTCTATTTTACAGTATAAAAACACAAAATGGATAGACAACCCAATATTTTAGAAGACTTACCCGGAGACATGATTGATGAAATCTTGTCTAGAGTCGGTCAGAATTCCTCGGCACAACTATTTATGGCAAAATCAGTTTGTAAGACATTCGAAGAACGTTCCAAGAATGCCTTGGTTTATAAAAGACTTTCGTTTGAAAGATGGGGGATATCACATTGGGAAACCCATAAGTTACGATGTGTTTACTTTGACGCATATATTGCGGGGAACCCAAATGCTATTTTACGCAACGGGTTAAGAAATTATTTTGACTCAATGTATCCGAATATAGGACTTCATGATTTAGAAAAGCGGCTAACATGCAACATAAAGAAGCATGTTATGCTTATGGGTTAGTAATGTTCGCTTCTCACCAAAGTGAGAAAAAGAATATCGGGCTACAACTATTAAACAAAACGTTCCCACAAGTGACGGAGTCGGTAATTGGGGTAAGAAATGAGGTTTTTATTTTATTACGAGACTGTTGGTCATTACGTAACCTTCGCCCTTTTGACGACGTTACAACACGTTGTCATACTATCGGTCACAACGGTTACGTTCCGCAAGACCAAGGATGGGAAGTGGTATTAGTAAAACTAGAATGCATGACTTGTTTCTGGACGTATGAATTACGTGTCTTTGTTGCCTTTGCTGAACGCCTTATTTATTAACTAGAATTATCTTCGCAACTATCTTGTATCAAAGTTATTGTGTGCTATATTTCATGCTTTATGTAAAATAAGCGGTATTGTAAGTTTGTAAAATATTGTATAAAAGTTTGAACGCGAAATATTATTATAATCAGTTTTTCATATAGAATTGTAGTAGTTGAATTGTATATTAGCTACTAAGTATGAACTTAACGGGTAGGTGCTACCCGAATTTAAACTTATAAAACGCTAATACGAAGAAAAAGCTTTTATAAATGAGTTCATATTATGCTACGAAATACTATTAACTACTCTTAATATTCTGTATGATTAACTTGTTCCATTTGACTATTTTGAAGGAAATGGCACCGACTACTCGACACACCGTGAATATGAATGAAGAGGAATTCTGTACTTTTCTAGCTTCAAACATAGCCGCAGTACAGGCTGCGTTACATACCAACAATAACCTTGGATCTAGCCATACAGGAAATCGTGTAGGATGCACCTACAAAGAATTCACTGCCTGCAAAACCTTTGGAATTTGATGGAACCGAAGGACCGATCGGATTGAAACGGTGGACCGAGAAGGTCGAATCGGTGTTTGCCATAAGTAAGTGTACTGAAGAGGACAAAGTGAAGTACGCTACGCATACCTTCACAGGTTCTGCGTTAACATGGTGGAATACCTATCTAGAGCAAGTGGGACAAGATGATGCGTACGCATTACCGTGGTCAGCATTCAAGCACTTGATGAACGAGAAGTACCGTCCCAGAACCGAGGTCAATAAGCTCAAGACAGAACTTAGAGGGTTACGAACCCAAGAATTTGATATTACCACGTACGAAAGACGATTCACAGAATTATGCCTATTGTGTCCGGGAGCGTTCGAAGATGAGGAAGAGAAGATCGACGCGTTTGTGAAAGGATTACCGGAAATAATCCAAGAAGATATAAGTTCACACGAGCCCGCCTCCATACAACAGGCATGTAGAATGGCTCACAAACTAGTGAACCAGATTGAGGAAAGAATTAAAGAACAGACGGCTGAAGAGGCCAATGTGAAGCAAGTCAAAAGAAAGTGGGAGGAAAATGGTGATAAGAATCACCAACACAACAACAACAGCAATTACAATAATAATCGCAACAATTATCCAAACAATCGCAACATCAATCGCAACTACAACAAACGGCCCAACAACAACAACAACAACAACAACAACAACAACAACAACAACAACAACAACAGCAGCAACTACAACAATCATCCCAACAACAATAACAACCGCAACAACAACAACAACAATCAGAAGCAGCTATGCCAAAGGTGTGAAAAGTATCACTCGGGGTTCTGCACCAAATTTTGCAACAAGTGTAAAAGAAATGGTCATAGCGCGGCGAAGTGTGAGGTCTACGGACCAGGGGTTAACAGAACGAAAGGAACAAATGGTGTCGGAACGAGTAATGGCGGAGCAAGTAGTGTCGGAGCAAGTTATGCCAATGTAGTTTGTTATAAATGTGGAAAACCGGGCCACATTATTAGAAATTGCCCGAACCAGGAGAACACGAATGGACAAGGCCGCGGAAGAGTTTTCAATATTAATGCGGCAGAGGCACAAGAAGACCCGGAGCTTGTTACGGGTACGTTTCTTATTGACAATAAATCTGCTTACGTTTTATTTGATTCGGGTGCGGATAGAAGCTATATGAGTAGAGATTTTTGTGCTAAATTAAGTTGTCCATTGACGTCGTTGGATAGTAAATTTTTACTCGAATTAGCAAACGGTAAATTAATTTCAGCAGATAATATATGCCGAAATCGAGAAATTAAACTGGTTAGCGAAACATTTAAGATTGACTTGATACCAGTAGAGTTAGGGAGTTTTGATGTAATAGTTGGCATGGACTGGCTGAAGAAGGTGAAAGCAGAGATCGTATGTTATAAAAATGCAATTCGCATTGTAAGAGAAGAAGGAGAACCCTTAATGGTGTACGGAGAAAAGGGCAACATGAAGCTACATCTTATTAGTAATTTGAAGGCACAAAAACTAATAAGAAAAGGTTGCTATGCTGTTCTAGCACACGTCGAGAAAGTACAAACTGAAGAAAAGAGCATCAATGATGTTCCCGTCGCAAAAGAATTTCCCGATGTATTTCCGAAAGAATTACCGAGACTACCTCCACATCGATCTGTTGAATTTCAAATAGATCTTGTACCAGGAGCCGCACCAATAGCTCGTGCTCCTTATAGACTCGCACCCAGCGAGATGAAAGAACTGCAAAGCCAACTGCAAGAACTATTAGAACGTAGTTTCATTCGACCAAGCACATCACCATGGGGAGCTCCTGTTTTGTTTGTCAAGAAGAAGGATGGTACATTTAGGTTGTGTATTGACTACAGAGAGTTGAACAAACTTACCATCAAAAACCGTTATCCACTGGCGAGAATTGACGAATTATTTGATCAACTACAAGGCTCGTCGGTTTATTCGAAGATCGATTTACGTTCTGGATATCATCAAATGCGAGTAAAGGAGGATGATATTCCAAAAACTGCTTTTAGGACGCGTTATGGTCATTACGAGTTTATAGTTATGCCGTTTGGATTGACTAATGCACCAGCTGTGTTCATGGACCTTATGAACCGAGTGTGTGGGCCATATCTTGACAAGTTTGTCATTGTTTTCATCGATGACATAATTATTTACTCAAAGAATGATCAAGAGCACGAAGAACATTTGAGAAAAGTGCTAGAAGTATTGAGGAAAGAAAAACTGTATGCTAAGTTTTCAAAGTGTGCATTTTGGTTGGAAGAAGTTCAATTCCTCGGTCACATAGTGAACAAAGAAGCTATCCAGGTGGACCCAGCAAAGATCGAAACTGTTGAAAAGTGGGAAACCCCAAAAACTCCGAAGCATATACGTCAATTTTTAGGATTGGCTGGTTACTACAGAAGATTCATCCAAGATTTCTCCAAAATAGCAAAACCCTTGACTGCATTAACGCATAAAGGGAAGAAATTTGAATGGAAGGATGAACAAGAAAAGGCGTTTCAATTATTGAATAAAAAGCTAACTACGGCACCTATATTGTCATTGCCTGAAGGGAATGATGATTTTGTGATTTATTGTGACGCATCAAAGCAAGGTCTCGGTTGTGTATTAATGCAACGGACGAAGGTGATTGCTTATGCGTCTAGACAATTGAAGATTCACGAGCAAAATTATACGACGCATGATTTGAAATTAGGCGCGGTTGTTTTTGCATTAAAGACTTGGAGGCACTACTTATATGGGGTCAAAAGTATTATATATACCGACCACAAAAGTCTTCAACACATATTAAATCAGAAATAACTGAATATGAGGCAGTTAGGTGGATTGAATTGTTGAATGATTACGACTTTGAGATTCGTTACCACCCGGGGAAGGCAAATGTGGTAGCCGACGCCTTGAGCAGAAAGGACAGAAAACCCATTCGAGTAAAATCTATGAATATAATGATTCACACTAACCTTACTACTCAAATAAAGGAGGCGCAACAAGGAGTTTTAAAAGAGGAAAATTTAAATGATGAAATACCCAAAGGATCGGAGAAGCATCTTAATATTCGGAAAGACGGAACCCGGTATAGGGCTGAAAGAATTTGGGTACCAAAATTTGGAGATATGAGAGAAATGGTACTTAGAGAAGCTCATAAAACCAGATACTCAATACATCCTGGAACGGGGAAGATGTACAAGGATCTTAAGAAACATTTTTGGTGGCCAGGTATGAAAGCCGATATTGCTAAATATGTAGGAGAATGTTTGACGTGTTCTAAGGTCAAAGCTGAACATCAGAAACCATCAGGTCTACTACAACAACCTGAAATCCCGGAATGGAAATGGGAAAACATTACCATGGATTTCATTACTAAATTGCCAAGGACTGCAAGTGGTTATGATACTATTTGGGTAATAGTTGATCGTCTCACCAAGTCAGCACACTTCCTGCCAATAAGAGAAGATGACAAGATGGAGAAGTTAGCACGACTGTATTTGAAGGAAGTCGTCTCCAGACATGGAATACCAATCTCTATTATCTCTGATAGGGATGGCAGATTTATTTCAAGATTCTGGCAGACATTACAGCAAGCATTAGGAACTCGTCTAGACATGAGTACTGCCTATCATCCACAAACTGATGGACAGAGCGAAAGGACGATACAAACGCTTGAAGACATGCTACGAGCATGTGTTATTGATTTCGGAAACAGTTGGGATCGACATCTACCGTTAGCAGAATTTTCCTACAACAACAGCTACCATTCAAGCATTGAGATGGCGCCGTTTGAAGCACTTTATGGTAGAAAGTGCAGGTCTCTGATTTGTTGGAGTGAAGTGGGGGATAGACAGATTACGGGTCCGGAGATAATACAAGAAACTACCGAGAAAATCATCCAAATTCAACAAAGATTGAAAACCGCCCAGAGTCGACAAAAGAGCTACGCGGATAGTAAAAGAAAAGATATAGAGTTTGAAATTGGAGAAATGGTCATGCTTAAGGTTTCACCTTGGAAAGGCGTTGTTCGATTTGGTAAACGGGGGAAACTGAATCCAAGGTACATTGGACCATTCAAGATTATAGATCATGTCGGACCAGTAGCTTACCAACTGGAGCTACCTCAACAACTCGCGGCTGTACATAACAGTTTCCACGTCTCAAATTTGAAGAAATGTTTTGCTAAAGAAGATCTCACTATTCCGTTGGACGAAATCCAAATCAATGAAAAATTTCAATTCATTGAAGAACTCGTCGAAATAATGGATCGTGAGGTTAAGAGACTTAAACAAAATAAGATACCGATTGTTAAGGTTCAATGGAATGCTCGTAGAGGACCCGAGTTCACCTGGGAGCGTGAAGATCAGATGAAGAAGAAATACCCGCATTTATTTCCAGAAGATACGTCAACACCTCCAACTGCTTAAAATTTCGGGACGAAATTTATTTAACGGGTAGGTACTGTAGTGACCCGAACTTTTCCATGTTTATATATATATTAAACGAAATTGTTATTTACATGATTAAGTGTTTCCAACATGTTAAGCAATCAAACTTGTTAAGACTTGATTAATTGAAATAGGTTTCATATAGACAATTGACCACCCAAGTTGACCGGTGATTCACGAACGTTAAAACTTGTAAAAACTATACGATGACATATATATGGTTATATATATAGTTAACATGATTTTATTATAAGTATGTATCTCATTAGGTATTTTAACAATGAGTTATATACATAAAAATGAGACTATTAATTTAAGAAACTCGAAAACGATATATATAACGATTATCGTTATAACAACGTCTTACTAGGTACATATGAATCATATTAAGATATTGATACACTTGGTTAATTATGTTAAATGATAAGTAAATATATTATTAAGTGTATTAACAATGAAATACATATGTAAAAATAAGACTACTAACATAATGATTTCGAAACGAGACATATATGTAACGATTATCGTTGTAACGACATTTAACTGTATATATATCATACTAAGATATATTATATATCATAATATCATGATAATATAACAATTTAACATCTCATTTGTTATAATAAACAATGGGTTAACAACATTCAACAAGATCGTTAACCTAAAGGTTTCAAAACAACATTTACATGTAATGACTAACGATGACTTAACGACTCAGTTAAAATGTATATACATGTAGTGTTTTAATATGTATTCATACACTTTTGAAAGACTTCAAGACACTTATCAAAATACTTCTACTTAACAAAAATGCTTACAATTACATCCTCGTTCAGTTTCATCAACAATTCTACTCGTATGCACCCGTATTCGTACTCGTACAATACACAGCTTTTAGATGTATGTACTATTGGTATATACACTCCAATGATCAGCTCTTAGCAGCCCATGTGAGTCACCTAACACATGTGGGAACCATCATTTGGCAACTAGCATGAAATATCTCATAAAATTACAAAAATATGAGTAATCATTCATGACTTATTTACATGAAAACAAAATTACATATCCTTTATATCTAATCCATACACCAACGACCAAAAACACCTACAAACACTTTCATTCTTCAATTTTCTTCATCTAATTGATCTCTCTCAAGTTCTATCTTCAAGTTCTAAGTGTTCTTCATAAATTCCAAAAGTTCTAGTTTCATAAAATCAAGAATACTTCCAAGATTTCTAAATCCATTCCAAGTAATCATCCCAGATCAAGAAACCTTTGTTACTTACAGTAGGTTATCTTTCTAATACAAGGTAATAATCATATTCAAACTTTAATTCAATTTCTATAACTATAACAATCTTATTTCGAGTAGAAATCTTACTTGAAATTGTTTTCGTGTCATGATTCTGCTTCAAGAACTTTCAAGCCATCCAATGATCCTTTGAAGCTAGATCTATTTTTCTCATTTTCAGTAGGTTTATCCAAGGAACTTGAGGTAGTAATGATGTTCATAACATCATTCGATTCATACATATAAAGCTATCTTATTCGAAGGTTTAAACTTGTAATCACTAGAACATAGTTTAGTTAATTCAAAACTTGTTCGCAAATAAAAGTTAATCCTTCTAACTTGACTTTTAAAATCAACTAAACACATGTTATATATCTATATGATATGCTAACTTAATGATTTAAAACCTGGAAACACGAAAAACACCGTAAAACCGGATTTACGCCGTCGTAGTAACACCGCGGGCTGTTTTGGGTTAGTTAATTAAAAACTATGATAAACTTTGATTTAAAAGTTGTTATTCTGGGAAAATGATTTTTATTATGAACATGAAACTATATCCAAAAATTATGGTTAAACTCAAAGTGGAAGTATGTTTTCTAAAATGGTCATCTAGACGTCGTTCTCTCGACTGAAATGACTACCTTTACAAAAACGACTTGTAACTTATTTTTCCAACTATAAACCTATACTTTTTCTGTTTAGATTTATAAACTAGAGTTCAATATGAAACCATAGCAATTTGATTCACTCAAAACGAATTTAAAATGAAGAAGTTATGGGTAAAACAAGATTGGATAATTTTTCTCATTTTAGCTACGTGAAAATTGGTAACAAATCTATTCCAACCATAACTTAATCAACTTGTATTGTATATTATGTAATCTTGAGATACCATAGACACGTATACAATGTTTCGACCTATCATGTCGACACATCTATATATATTTTGGAACAACCATAGACACTCTATATGTGAATGTTGGAGTTAGCTATACAGGGTTGAGGTTGATTCCAAAATATATATAGTTCAAGTTGTGATCAATACTGAGATACGTATACACTGGGTCGTGGATTGATTCAAGATAATATTTATCGATTTATTTCTGTACATCTAACTGTGGACAACTAGTTGTAGGTTACTAACGAGGACAGCTGACTTAATAAACTTAAAACAACAAAATATATTAAAAGTGTTGTAAATATATTTTGAACATACTTTGATATATATGTATATATTGTTATAGGTTCGTGAATCAACCAGTGGCCAAGTCTTACTTCCCGACGAAGTAAAAATCTGTGAAAGTGAGTTATAGTCCCACTTTTAAAATCTAATATTTTTGGGATGAGAATACATGCATGTTTTATAAATGATTTACAAAATAGACACAAGTACGTGAAACTACATTCTATGGTTGAATTATCGAAATCGAATATGCCCTTTTTTTATTAAGTCTGGTAATCTAAGAATTAGGGAACAGACACCCTAATTGACGCGAATCCTAAAGATAGATCTATTGGGCCTAACAAACCCCATCCAAAGTAACGGATGCTTTAGTACTTCGAAATTTATATCATATCCGAAGGGTGTCCCGGAATGATGGGGATATTCTTATATATGCATCTTGTTAATGTCGGTTACCAGGTGTTCACCATATGAATGATTTTTATCTCTATGTATGGGATGTGTATTGAAATATGAAATCTTGTGGTCTATTGTTACGATTTGATATATATAGGTTAAACCTATAACTCACCAACATTTTTGTTGACGTTTAAAGCATGTTTATTCTCAGGTGAATACTAAGAGCTTCCGCTGTTGCATAATAAAATAAGGACAAGATTTGGAGTCCATGTTTGTATGATATTGTGTAAAAACTGCATTCAAGAAACTGATTTCGATGTAACATATTTGTATTGTAAACCATTATGTAATGGTCGTGTGTAAACAGGATATTTTAGATTATCATTATTTGATAATCTACGTAAAGCTTTTTAAACCTTTATTTATGAAATAAAGGTTATGGTTTGTTTTAAAAATGAATGCAGTCTTTGAAAAACGTCTCATATAGAGGTCAAAACCTCGCAACGAAATCAATTAATATGGAACGTTTTTAATCAATAAGAACGGGACATTTCATGGGTCTCAATTGCCAGGTACAACCTAAACCAACCCTGTCCCTTTAAGCCCATCATAAACATTGGAATGTCATTCAAACCATAGGTAACAATGCCCAAACCCGCCAGATCTGCCCATCTTGCACTCCGGATAAAGATGGTTACCTGAAAGGGCTGTGCAACTAGCTGAGCCTTTTGATTACCAAACAAGGATAATGGTGGGTTCATATACACACCCATTCCTAGTAGCCTTCCAACATCCTTAGCAACGGCCAGTTGACACTTGAGAATTAATCATGTCACGGTTATACTCAAGGTAGCAACCAGAGGTGGAAATTTCGACCCATTTACGTATGAGGTCTACTTAGATAATCAGTTAAGGTTTTAACCTGTCCATTTTTTATCATCTCTAGATTGCAACAAAAACAAGATAGCCGTTTACCGGATTTGCGTACCTGTAATCAATTGAACACCCACTCACTCCAAGGTCTGGAGCCCATCTAATTGTCTCATAACCATCATGAACAGGTGGATCAAAAAGAACAAGAAACATGAATAGGTACTTCATGTACTGATGTATATAAAACAAAAGAACTGAACCAACTTACTCCAATAGAAGGAATTCCACTTTTGACAAGTTTTTCAATCATCGAGTGTACCTATTTTTAATCTCGGGTTTGTTTTTGCTAGATTCAGAAACTAATAGTTCATTAGAATTGAATTAACATTTTTAGTGTAGTGTACCTCTGCTCACTCTACGTATGTTCCCAGCTCAAGGGATGGAAGTGTGATCAATCCTTAATTAGCGATGTTACTTAATTACGCATTGAGTGCAATAAGAATGTAATGGAGGATGGAATGTTTGATGATTATTTTGGGCCCCGATGATCGTCTTTCACTTTAACTATCAAGTGATCAACCACCCTGACCCGGTCTTAATTGTTAATTAGCTTAATTCACCTTTACGCGGTGTAAAAATCCCTTGGGCAAGATAACAAGTGGAAATTACAAAGGCTTAGGCAAAATGGCAGAGAATCAACAACCCATAAATGAGAGACCAAGCTCCCTATTTATAGTATTCGAGATATCCGCGGTTTGCGAGTCACTTAACTATCCGCGGAAACTCAGCGGGTTAAACCGCAGTTATCTATTTGCGCGGAAACACAACCGCTGTATTTATTTTCAGCGAACATTTCATATCTTTGCATTATAGTCCGCATAACTCTGCTCTTGGCTTTTGGCAAATAAAATATACATATATAATGCTATGTATATGATCAAGTCCCCCCAGTTTATTATGATACATTCTCGCGAAGCCAATGCATCATGATAAACTATAAAAATAAAGAAGTGTTTCTTAAAATATTTCGCAAACAATATTTAATATTTTTTACTGCCCATTTATTACCGTTGTTTTTGTTAGGCTCAACACGTAATTACAACGGTAATTTTTCGCCATTCTGCCAAATTAATACGCTGTGACGGCTACAAAATTACCGTTTACACGTTGCGGTAATTTTAGCCGTTTAAATGTAATCATTACCTTTCCATCTTACTCGCCCTACTTCCAATTATAAATAACGCAATAATCCGCATAAAAACTTTACTCTTTCTCTTTCAATTTCATCTGCAATCAAATTCGTCGAATCACAATCGTACCGTGCAATTAACAATTCCTACCTTTAATTTCTTCAATTTTATCATCCAATTTATTTTCCTTATTACAAATGGCGTCGTCTTCATCTATGCATACCCCCGGAGGTTATGTTTCCTATATGACGGAAACAAAACTTCAAACCCTATAGGAATGGTATCCGCCACTTGCTCAATTTGTTCCTACCGCGTCTGCGGCAGAACAGCGAGCCGATACTCCCCCTAAAGGGATGATTTCTGTTTACGAGGCTGCCATTTCTCAAGGCAACCTTCGATTTCCACTTACCCGCTTTTTCCACAGTGTTTGCGAATACTATAATATCGCTATGGCACAGTTGCATCCTAACGCGATTAACAAAATTGTGCTGTTCGAGATGTACTGCAATGCCACCGGCCAACCACTGCTGCTGAACGTGTTTCGTATGTGCAATAGCCTGGTGCTATACGATGTGGGGTGGTTTTCTTTCCGCAGTAAACTTGGCATGATGACTTCGCCAAAAGATTCAATTGGCAATTGGCGCAGTTCCTACTTTTATATTAACGACACCGCCTATTTGGACAGTGCTATTCCTAAAGCTTGGTGTACAGAGCTTATTCCCGAGCTCAATGAGAGGCCTGCACTCGATGATCTTGAGAATGACACTCTCAAGACACTAAAAAACGCAGGCATATTTCTACGAGCTTATTCGAATGTACCACTGTACATTGACAGAGTGTCAATCCAATGGCCATGGAGCGACCATGATGCGCTTTTGGTTGACCAATCAAAAAATGGTATGCCGCTGAAATTTATCGCAGTATATTAACATAATACACTTACATTTTTCGCAATATTTTTGCCTTGCATAACACTATGCGCTTTTATTTTTTCAGCGGTTGCACTTGACCTTATCATGAGGTCCGCTGATATAAGCAGGATTAGCCCTGCCCGTCGCCTAAAGAATGGCGACGGCGACATTATTCTTATTGATGAACCGATCATCAATACATGTTATATTGCTGGAGGCGAGTACCGCGGCAAGCGTAAGGTTGCAGAAACTACCCCCACTCCACGCAAGAAACGTCTACGCTCTCATTCTGAACAAGAAGCAAGTAAGCAAATGATATTTCGCAGTATTTATTTGATTACGCATTGTTTGTTTTAGCATAAACTTGCTATATTTGCTTATCTGTTTATAGCTATTCTTCTAGGGTCATCCGCTGAAGCTACACCGCTTTACAACATTAGAGGGAGAATCCCTACAAATGTTCTTAATGAACCCGGGAATGAAGATTTATCTCTTCCATCTGACACAGAAGCGTCCAACCAGGAAGAGGAAGGAGAAGCCGATGCGGAAGAAACTGCCGCAGCAAATCGGGCCTTTAGACTATACCAAAGGCTTTATAAATTTGTTCCTGAAGAAACAAGGGAGCAATATCGCAAATTGTCTTATCCCGAGGCTGCCAGACAACGACTACATAATTGTTACAATGCAATTTATCTGACAGTCGACAGCATGGAGCGCTTCACCGAGTTGTCAGACGAGTATGATAAACCAGTGAAAGCTGCCAATGCACAAGAGAGAAGGGCGCGAAAGGCTGAGACGCGTCTTGAAAAGTTGATGGAAGAGAACGCCAAACTTAAAAGAAGGGCAGAAGTCGCGGAACATGAGTTCGCACAGCTAGTCAAGTATCTCCCAACATTCGCGGATAAAGTGATGGACTCCGAGCCAGTCACTGAAAAATTTCAAACATATGCTCAAGCAGCAAAGCTTGCCACTCGCTGCGAGTGGTATGATTTATTATGCAAACTTGGCGATCTTTCGCAACCTCTTCCTTCTGACATGGCGAAAGAAATATGCGCCACCGATGATGCTCGCGAAATACTCGAGAGGGCGAAGAAAGAGGTTGAGAAGATTAGCATACCTGTTCTTGAGGAGCTCAGTCAGCGGGAAGGCATTTCATTTGCAGATATTAAAGCATTAGAACTTTAGTTTTGCCTTAACTAATTTGTTTTTGAATGTATTTTCGCAATTACAAATTGCGTTTGTTGTAAGAATCCGCGTTGCGTACGCGCTTAATATTAATCACTTTTTTCACAGTTCGCAGTTGCAACTTCTTTTATTTATATAGCGCTTTATTATCAATATTCGTAACACGGACTTGTCCTTTGCAATTTCCAACTTTTATTATTGTGCACATAATAAATGTGTACTTTTGCGAAACAATCTGTACGCGTATATACTTATACGTTATGAATCTTCTAAGTCCGCTATAACGATCCTTAGGCAAATTTAGCATTGCGAAGCATCTAAGTATTGGCAAGATCAAATACTTAGGAAGTGTTATCCTTTCGCAATTATTTTCAAATTAACACAAGTGGGCAATTTCATCACTTGGTTTTTAGCAAACTATTCCGCAATGCAGTGTTGCATTTTCATAACACTTAAGCAGGCTATGCTTTGCGAAAATCATGCCACCTTACTTAAAATATCCGCAGAACAAACATTAACTTAGTGTTGTAAAAGACAAGTAATCGATTTCTGTGAAATAAACACTACGCGTGGCCACACGCAGTGTTTTCGCTTTGTAAAGAAACAATTACTAACACTGAAATTAACTTTGCTTTATTCATTACTATTTCGCATTCGAAACATAAACACGACTATGATATTCGCATCTTAATACCATGCATTTATGAATTTTGCCTTAGCATCTTATTACAACTTTTTAAATTTTCATACTACTCAGGATTAACTGAACGTCCTTCAATACACAAATTCGCATTTGCCATAATCATGGCGCAGAATGATTCCACTTCTGCAGAAATCAGCGTGCCAATGCCCTTGTTGGCAGAAAATTTTAGCATACCGTGTATGGTAGAGATGGTATAGCGCCAAACATGCGCAAAGCTGTGCGCCCAAGTATCATATTGAACGATTGATTTCGCATTATGTACAGATTCAATAAAGCTTGGCGCCTTAGCGACTCATCGCTGTCATCAACTAACTCCATTTGTAATTACAACTGGCCAACGGGCCAGGATGACTCTCCTGAGAACCCGGCAAGTGAAACCGCAGTAGGTTTCATCAAAGCTTGAATGTTCGCGGGCAACTTGCTAAAGCATTGTTCGTACATGACGTTGACACTGCTACCCGTGTCCACATGTACCTTCATTATCATTATTCCAGTATTTGCAACGCGACATGAAACCACTACAGGTTTACCATCCTCCGCGGTCAAACTTGCAGGAGGAAACGTAATAGAAGGACATTTCCAACTGACAATCTGCTTTGAAATTTGCATTACCGACGTTTCGCCCTGCACTTCTACCACGTTGATCACCTGTACTCCGCGCTGATTTTCTTTTTTGCTCACCATTTTTACTCCCAAATTTTTTACTGCGGGAGCCTTTCGCTCAACCGCGTTTGACGCGTTCAAGGTGTTAGCTTCTGTAGGCATTATAATCGCATTCGCGGTGTTTTGTGCGATTAAATGGTCCAGCTTGCCTTGCTCGTACGCTTCTGCAATGAATTCCGCCAAATCTCTGCAACGATTGGTGTCATGACCGTAATCATCATGGAAAACACAAAATTTTGATCTATCGCGCCTGCTATTTTCTCCCAAAGGCTGCGGATCAGGAAAAGACTTAGCAACTCTTTCTTGCAACAAAATTTCCTTGGGCGTTTTTGTTAGCGTCTGAATGATTCAATGCTCCACTTTCGCGTAGAATAGCGATCACGGCGGCCATATCCATGGTTATCATTTTGGCCTTGAAACCTGTCATTTCGCGGGTATCCACCGCCGCCATTTCTTCGCGGAAAACCTAATCCGCGGTAATTATCACTGTTACCATCGCGAAAAGAGTCATTGTCATCTCGCCAACTTTTGTCTCTACCCCATCCACACGCAGGGGTTATATTGCTATCCTCTCCACCGCGGAGATAATCATATGTTTCCTGTTGAACTTTTGAAAAAGTTGGCGGAACGTCTCTTCGCAATTTCCGCACAAGAGTAGGATGTCGCTGTGGGTTAATAGCATGCAAAAAACCAGAAATTTTCTGATCTTCATTCAATCGTGGAATTTTTTGGCACTCATAAATGTACCGCGTGAGTAATGCGTTCAAAGTCTCCTTGTTGCCTTGCTTAATATCGTGACATTCTATGTGTGTCTTTTTCTGCGGTAATAGATTTTGAAACTGCAGCAAAAAAAATTCTCGCAAATCTACAAAGCCAATGATACTGCGAGATTGCAAACTATGAAACCATTCCCTTGCTGACCCTTGCAAGGCCATGGGGAATACCCTACACGCGACTGGTTCATCCCAGTTATAAGTGCTTACTACGCCTTCAAAGCGTTGCAGAAAATCCAAAGGATCAGTTAGACCCGAATAGACTCCCAGAGTTGCCGGCACGATCGGCGGAGAAACAATTAGATAGTCAGAAATATGCTGGGCAAACTTGTCCGCAGCAGTAGTGATTTCTGTTGCCTTCTTTGTGCGAGTATCTGCGTTCTCCACACAAAACTTGGTTAGCATGTCTTGCAAAAAGTTTGGCTGATCAAACTTATGTTGCATTGACTTTGTAGCAATGCTTCTGAAAGCATCCGCCAAAAAATTCTGGGCATTTTCTCTGCGAGCAGCGTCAGATGCGTCGCCCTCTTCCCCATAGCGAGGGAAAGGTGTTGGTGGTCGTTTTCGCTTAATTTGTGGATTTTTAACAAACTCTTCCACGCTGTCCGAATCATCAGAAAATTCGCTCTCTTCTCTTGGCGTTTTTGCCATTATTGATTTATACGCAGAGTTCAAATGATTGCGATCTTCTGCGTTATCACTATCGCTATCATTATGCTCAATAACTAGACGGTCAACTTGTGATCCTGAATCATTTAATGGCCATAAGTAAGTGCGCGGTATGCGAGATCCGCAATTACGCTTAGCATCTCGCTTAGCTTGCTCGATTGCAGTACCAACAATTTTGTCAGTCTTCAGACTAGATTTTCCAGCCAAAGCTTTTGGTCGCTTCCCATCAGCGGTTATTTCACTGCGATTTTGCAGCAAATTTCTTCGCGCAATCATTTTTTCAGCAGCAACTTCTGGCTGCGAGTCACTAGCATTGTTTTCAGCAGATGTTTTAGCGATCGGTTCTTGAACCGATTTTTCCGCGGTTATACTAGCATTTGTTTATAATGGAAATATCACAACGTTCTGCGAATCACCAGGCAGTGCATCAGCATTCGCAGAACCACCAGTTTGCTTTGCATTTGTCATCATAATTGTCGAGCAGATCAACTGATTGCGTATTGTAAAAGCACCTGCAAATCATCACAACAAAAACACGATTGCAATTAAACCGTCGAATTAATTGTTTAACGGCACGAAACAAAAAATTTTCAGGTTAATTTGTAAAACGTGTCCCACGGATGGCACCAATTGATCAATCCTTAATTAGCGATGTTACTTAATTACAGATTGAGTGCAATAAGAATGTAATGGAGGATGGAATGTTTGATGATTATTTTGGGCCCCGATGATCGTCTTTCACTTTAACTATCAAGTGATCAACCACCCTGACCCGGTCTTGATTGTTAATTAGCTTAATTCACCTTTACGCGGTGTAAAAATCCCTTGGGCAAGATCACAAGTGAAAATTACAAAGGCTTAGGCAAAATGGCAGAGAATCAACAACCCATAAATGAGAGACCAAGCTCCCTATTTATAGTATTCGAGATATCCGCGGTTTGCGAGTCACTTAACTATCCGCGGAAACTCAGCGGGTTAAACCGCAGTTATCTATTTGCGCGGAAACACAACCGCTGTATTTATTTTCAGCGAACATTTCATATCTTTGCATTATAGTCCGCATAACTCTGCTCTTGGCTTTTGGCAAATAAAATATACATATATAATGCTATGTATATGATCAAAGTGCACTCCTGTAATTCTGTGAGAAAAAGACGAGTAAGCCCCCAAAGGGGTTACAGAAATAAACATCATATAGTTTGTTATCAAAATTATAGTAAGAAGAAGAATTTGTGAAATCACAAATTGTAGTGAGAAAGGGGATCAGTGATGTTTGCTCTAAGTTTGTTACTGATCAAATAAGTAGATATAAAAAATAAGTAGATATAATACCTCTTTAGGATCAGCCAATGTCGACAATATAGCAATATCAGTGGCATCTTTATTTTCCAACCATGATACAATATCAGTGGCATCTTTATAATACCTAGATTTTTCATTAAAGATATAATGCTAATCTTCTCATCTTCTGTAATCACGATAAATGTATTAACTATTTAGAGTTTCTTTTTTTTTTTTCTTTTTTTTTTTTGTTTCGTATGCAACCAAAATTTGATCAAGAATACAGAGGTACGAGCCTATAGATCAGATCAGATCCAGTTCAAGTAAGGTCGTGTCAACAAAAAATAGATGCTTGTCATCCTAACCCAACCCTGCCTCTTTAGGCTCAGCATAAACATTGAACTGTGAATCTGAACCATATGAAACACTGCCCAACAAAAAGTAGCTGATCCTTATGATTAACATACCTGTGATCATATGTATAAGGCTTAAACAATCAATATGAAAAAAAAAAAAAAAAAAATGAATAAAACAATTAAACCAAAAGGATCCACATTTTTAACCACACCTCTTGTTTTATTCATGTAATTAGATTAGATGGCCAATTATAGCCTTTTAAACCACCCACGTAGGTACAGTAAACAACCCACTAAACAATACTCCTACTTTCAACCTGAAGAACCAGTACAACCATTTGACCCATTCTCACATTCACCGACAACTTCGGACAACAACAACTAGAATCAAACTATGAATAATAACAAAACTCAATCCCACATAAGTGAGGTATGAGGAGGTAAGATATAGACAATCTTTCCTCTATCCTAGAATAAATACAAGTCATTTCTTTACCCAGAGTGGAACACCCAAAGAGTAGAGAAAGTCCTCTCCTCTCAATATTATATGGATAGAGAGATTGCTTCCGAATGGACCTCCGGGCCAATAAGTAGAATAAAAAAAAAGTTCGAGACGCCATGAAAATGGTAGAATCAAATTTCCATGGGTTTTAAACCTGCCTGAAGTTCAATTTAAGCTCTAAGTGACAGTCAAGTTGTCAATAAATCGACGTATAAAAATACTAATAATATTAATTAGACTAAAATTAACCGATAAACTTATGGGTTAAAAGCTAAAAATAGGCTACAAACTTACACAAATGTACTGATGTCGCCCACAAACTCATTTCTGTCCTATTGTCGCCTACAAACTTGTAAAAAATGTACTAATGTAAACAAAAATCTTTTTTTTACCGTCAACCCAAATGGTTGATTACATGTCTGCTGATTTGGAGCTTAGTTGGCATGCCACCTATATTTTTAATTATTAATTAATCTTTATATAATATATAAATTATAAATTTATACATATACAGAATACAAAAACAAAATTATCCCACATATATCGATCTCTAATTTAACTTCGAATTAAAGCTTCAAACAAACTGAAATATGTTCCTGGAGTAGCGATTTATAGGATTCATGAAGCAACTTCGATTAAAACATTAACATATTCCAGAATTCGTGAAGAACAGTTAGCGACTTCATCAAGTTCACATGAAGATTGAACTTTCGATTTAGCATGTTTTAGATCACGAATCCTTGGTAAAAATTGTTTCAAATCCATCCAATAACACTCGTCAATCATCAATTGATCCAGAAACATACCAGAAATCACGAGTTGATTCGTTGACCGTAAACTCATAAACTTTGACTTCATGAATTCGAGCTCGATACTTTGAGTTTGGATCTGAGATTTTGCATAGAGATCCACGACATGATTTGTAACAGATCTACAATTTTACTTTTCGCAAAATCTTTCTGAATAAGTCCGGAGGCTAAATCGGTTAAGGTTTTCGGTTAAGGATGAACTCGATCCAAATCGTGTTGAATCTAATGTTGTTAGCTGATTCTAATTGATAATGAAGCTTCGGTTTCTGTTTCTGATCACGTTTCTAAACTCATATGATGTTGAACATCATCAATTGACGAATTCAAGTTTGAGCTAGCATGATGAAGGTTCATGCATACTGTAGTAATAAAGGAAGAACGTGAATCTGGATTTTAAAATAAAAAAAATTACACGTAATGTGTTTTACAAGTTTAACCGGTAACAAGTAACAAAATGTTAACATGAGTACACGTTTTATAAGTTTGTAGGCTACAGTAGGACGGAAATGAGTTTGTGGGCGACATCGGTACATTTGTGTAAGTTTGTAGCCTATTTTTGGCTTTAACCCTAAACTTATTAAACCAAAAGACGCACCTATGCTTTTACCTGAAGATAACCAACTAACCCAACAATGTCTACATCGGTAATCAGTTATGATTTACCTCGTCCATTTTGTCGCCTCCAGATCGCAAGAAAAATAAGATGACGTTTACTGGATTTACATACATGAGATCGTCTTAGCACTCGCTCCAAGGTCTGAAGCCCTTCTAATTGTCTCAGCACCTTCATAACAAAGTGATTTAAAAAGAGAGAGAAAAAGGCATATAAATTCCTAAGTAGCGCGAAGACTCTCTTCATTATTTCTTAGCAATTAATAGGTACTTCATGTACATAAAACAAAAGCTTTCACCCAAGAAGCAAACATTGAATAAAAAGGAACACAAAATGAAAAAAAATATATTCTAAAAAGAGGTCTTTTGTTACTTGGAGAGCGACTTCTAGGGTGTGAAGTTCACTTTTGGTAAAAAAATTTCAATAGCCGAGTGTACGCTATTTTTACTCGAGTTTGTTTTTTGCCAGATTCAATATCTAATACGGAGTAGTTCATTATGAAATTAAAATGGATTTAACCTTCATAGTGCGAAATAATTTAACTACGCTCCATCAATATATGACAAAGCTATTCTCCTATCAGTCAGAATAAAGGGATGGAAGTGCACAACTATAATCCTATAGCATGCCTTATAAAAGATGAACATAATAAATCTTGTCAACAAAATTATAGTAAGAAAGGGAATTAATAAAATAGATCTTCATGTTTGCTAAATGTTTTAACAGAGCAAATAAGTAGAGATAATACCTCTTTAGGTCGGCCAACATCGAGATTATAGCAGTATCAATGTCATCTTGATTTTCAAACCTTGAAGCTCTAGTAGCCATCGTGACTTTGTCAACACCACTAGCAAAAACCTGCATGAATGTGTCCCCCTTTGGGCCAATCATAAACATTGAACTATCAATCTTAACCATATGACACATTCCCAAACATGCCCATCTAACAACCCTACTAAACACGGTTACCTGCGAATGTGTCTGCTTTTTCAACGAGGTCATCAACTGGAATGCGGCAAGTAGCTGATCCTTGGGTTGCCGCATTCCTAGGTGAATTAGTGATAATATGGCAACGAAATGACCATATTATCACTAACTCCTAGGTGTCTTCCTGTCTCCCTATCAATGGTCATTTTGTCGATTGAAAATTTTAGATTTTACAGGTAGTAACTAAAGATAGTAAATTTGACCCATTCCCTTATGAGTTGGTTAACTTAGGTAATCAGTTACGAATTAACACAGTCCATTTTGTCACCTCTACATGGCAAGGAAAACAAGAGACATTTACTGGGTTTACATACCTTTAATCAACTTTAAACCCGCTCCAAAGTTTAAAGCCCTTCTAATAGTCTCAACACCATCATGATGAGATGGATTAAAATAAGGAAGAATACCTACAAATTCCTAAGGATGACCAAGACTGCCTTTGCTATTAGCATGAACTGAGAAGCAACCACTGAATGTATAAGAACAAATATGAAATAACAATATTCTAAAAAGAGGTCTTTGTTACCTGGCAAGCTACTCCACGAGAGCGAAGCTCACGTTCGACAAATTTGTCATAACAAGAGTATCCTTTTTAATTTTTATTTTATCTATGGTATGTTTTTTGCCGCATTCAAAAACTAGTTGTAATATATGACCTGCACCTCTGTTAACTCTATGCATCTTCCCCTCTCCATACCCGGGTTTGTTTTTTTGCCAGATTCAATATCTAATAGTTCATTTGAAATGAAAATGGATTTAACCTTTGTAGTGTAAACAATCTGAATTACCTCTGGTACACCTTCGCTCGTACTATGCAACTTCCCCGCTCCATCAATATATGACAAAGTTGTTCTCCTATCAGTCTGAATAAAGTGATGGAAGTACACTTCTGTAATCCTATAGCATGACATACAAAAATTGAACATTATATTTTTCCTTGTAGTTTTCCAGGCTCCAGAGGATTGCCAGTAGGTGACCTGAAAATTTTGCAGGTCAAAGTTATACCTAAGGTAGTAAGTATCTAGAGGTGGGAATTCTGACCCATTTACTTATGAATACTTCTACATAGGTAATCAGTTATGATTTAACCCGTTCATTTTTTTCACCTATAGATTGCAAGAATAACAAGATAGACGTTTACCGAATTAACATACACGAGATCATCTTATCACTCACTCCAAGTTCTGAAGCCCTTCTAATCGTCTCAACACTGTCATGACGAGGTGGATTAAAAAGAGGAAGAAAGCCTACAAATTCCCATGTATCGCCAAGCCTGCCTTTACTATTTCTTTGCTACTACTAAGTACTTCAAGTACATAAAACAAAAACATTGAACCAAGAAGAAAACACTGAATAAATATGAACACAATGAAAATAAAAATTATATTTTAAAAAGAGGTCATATGCTAAATGGCGAGCGACTTCTAGACGCGAAGTCCACTTTCGGAAACTTGGTGAGCAAATGAGTGTACCAAATAACAAAAGCATCTAACCAGTAAGCAAATTCCTAAGGACGGCCAAGACTGAGTTTACTAATGGTATATACTTCTTGTACAAGTAACAAAAGTATCTAACCGATAAGCAAACATTGAACAAAAGAACAAATTTGAAAATATATATATTGTACAAAGAGGTAATTTGTTACCTGGCGAGCTATACTCCAAGAGAGCGAACTTGACGTTCGGCAAATTTATCAATTATTGAGCTCAACCTATTTTTATCTCTGGTATGTTTTTTGCCAGATTAGAAAACAAATAGTTCCTATGAAATGAAAAAGGAATTAACATTCGACTATATGACCTGCTCTTGTGCAGCTCTGCTTACTCTATCCATCTTCCCTTCTCCATCAATATGTTGTTCTCTTATCAGTCAGATTATAGGAACGAAAGTGTACTCCTATAATCCTATAGTGTGCCTTTCAAAAATAAACATTCTATAATTTGTTACCAACTAGTTGTGGAGCCCTCGCTTCGCGCCGAGGGCTCCGTTTTGAATGCAAGTTAAAAAAAAAGTCTTGAACTATTTTGTAAAAAAGAATTGGTTTCGACATCTAACATTGAAGGGTTGTTCCTTTTGTGAAAGTTGCTTCTTTTAGCGTTCGGGTTTTATTTAAAAAAAAAAGTTAGTAAAGTGGGGGTTCGATTTGTATTTTAATAAAAGTTAGGGGGTTAAGTTTGTGAAATTTGGAAAAAATATACGTATAAAGTGGGAGTTCGATTTGCATTTTAATAAAAGTTAGGGGGTTAAGTTTGTGAAAATTGAATATTAGTAAAAAAAAAAAGTTAGTAAAGTGGGGGTTCAATTTGTATTTTAATAAAAGTTAGGGGTTTAAGTTTGTGAAATTTGGGGAAAAGTATGCGTATAAAGTGGGGGTTCGATTTGTATGTTAATAAAAGTTAGAGGGTTTAGTTTGGGAAAAGTGGAAAAAGGAATAGTACTATTTATTTCTCCTTTGTCTTTTAGATATAGGTATATAATATTATAGTAAGAAAGGGAATACCTACTTATAATCATTGAACATCAACGCTATACTAGTAATGGCATCTTGATTTTCAAACTTTGAAGATCTATCAGCGATCAAAACAACCTCGCATTCGTCAACGCCACCCTGCATGGGCTGTGTTTTATCAAACGGGTCAATGACTTTTCTCTAGCAAAAAAAAAGGGTTTCAAACGGGTCAAAATGTGTCAAAATGGGTTCATATAACCTTCTGATCATTTTATTCAATACCTAAATTTTCATTGTAGATGTAATTTGATCTTCTGTAATCAGGATAACTTTTTCGTATTCTTACGTCCAAAAAAGTAGTTGCTTGTCATCCCAAACCAACCCAGGCCCTTTAGGCCCATCATAAACAATTACGGAGTAACTGTCACTGAACAATATCGGATGGATGTGCACTTATGTAACTACCCTTTCCCTTACCCTTTCATATATAAGATCGTATACCTAATTATATACCACATATGATGTAGTTAGCATTTAGTTAGAGCAATTACTTAACATCCATACGAAATATACTGGATGTTGAAACCTATATATAATATATGTAAGGAGAAATCACAGACCATCATCATCTGCACCATAAAGGTCTTACATGGTTCATACAGCCCTCAATCATTTGATTGTTCCCAATAGACATAACCTGTGGGAAACACAAAGCTAACAAAAAAATGTCAGTACATCTTGATAATACATTTTCAGAAGTGTGATAAGCAAAAACAGGAAAACGTTACTCACGAAAATAACAACGAAGTTGAGTTAGTATTTTTCCTATCATAATTTGTCTCCCTTGCATCAGTTACATTTTGTATCATCATCAAGAATTCAAGAGAGTTCATACAACCCTCGCATCTGATGATTCCCAATAGCCATAACCTGATGGAAACACAAAGCTAAAAGGTTCCAAGTTATGCAGTGCATAAATAGTTTCATGGAAACGGACATTTTGTTTGGCAATGCACTGATAGGGTCTGATATTTAAAAGAATCATAAGAAAAAAGAAAGATAATATGCAACAGAATTAAAGGACAGTAAAAAAAAAAGTATAAAAGAATTATTGTAGTCTGCAGCCAAAATCATACGCGACTCCTTACGATATCAGTACGGCATTGATGTCCCCACAAATTTTGTATATACAAAGAGCAGTCATAGCCTTCTCATTGGATTATTTGACCTACAAACCATTGATCCAAATCTTGATAGCTCATATAAAGTTTCTTTAAATTTAACCCCAACCTTCAAATTTAATACCGAATCAACCCTATTTTCCAAACACAAAAAAACACCCTTGTACAGCAAAACACACCACAAAAAGAAACCCTAAAACATAAATAGATCCTTCTTTGATAACCTTAAGATAATAACAAGTATTTTTTTAAAAATCAAAACAGACACTACCAAACTACAGCTATTAACCTAGTTTCTTCAAATCGAAGACCTATAAAAAAATCCACTTTTCTTACAACACTTCAAATATTCAGGATCAATGCATAATAATAGATAACATCAAATTCAGTTTATTCCAAAAGACAAACTTTTACTTTTAAAACCTAAGCCCAAATAATGAATCAAGATTCATTATTTGCACCCAAGAACATGAAATATACCCAAAAAACAAGAACTGTAGAGCCAAATTTCACACACTGATTCAAATCTTGAAAACACGTATACAATTCTTTAATTTTTAACCCCGATTTTTTAAACTTTTTAAGCCGAAACAGCAATATTTCCCAAAAAAAGCATTTACCATTGTATAGCAAACACACCAAAAAATGAAACCCTAAAACAAAATTAAACATAAAATTAAATTAATCGTCTTTTTAATAAACCTTAAGATAACAGACGATTAACAACTTCACTAAGAAACTGGTTTAGCGCTTACAATTTCTTAAGACTCCGTACGACTTCCGTGTCGCCGATGGAATACCTTGAACGCCGGCCGCCACTGCTAACCAGATTATCACCGGAAAAGAAGGAGAAAAAACAGATATTAGGAAGTGATAGTAGGATAGAATGAACGGAATAATTTTGCGACGGTGATGGAGGATTTGAACGTTGGAAACAATTTCAAGAAAATATTGGAGCGTTTGGTCGGTGGGGGTTTATGAATTGGAGCGTGTTTATTTTGTGAAGAGGGATGGGGTTTGTGATGGTATTTATAGTTTTAGCATTAGCTTTACAACTAAGCTACTGCTGGTAATTTTTAATTTATTTTATTACCGTTATAAATAAATTATAAAGACCGAGTAACTTTTTTGGACTACTCTCAATCATCACACTACTTTTTCAACTACTCTGTGTCATAACAGCGTCACCTCAGCAGCTTCTCCCAACCACATTCACTAACAACCATCAGTCCATCACACCAACCACATTGACCCCACATCAATATTGTATTCTATAATTAATTTCTTATTTCTTTATTAATATATTATTAATATTATTAAATTTATTTTTTAAAATTCAAATATAACGGCTATATAGCCGACCGTTTTTTTACTTTTTTTATTTTTTGTTCAAAAAAACGGCTAGTTTTTTTCTTTTATAAATACATCCACTAACTCATATCCTTTTACACACCTAACTTCTCAACTCAAAATCAAAACTCTTCAAACCAGTCAAAATGAAAACAATTCCTCCAATGATTGTCAAATAATGAGTTTTTTTTAGTTGTTTTAGTTGTAGTTGAGTATGAAAATTATGAGCAAAGGGGTATAGATCTCAACCAGTACCAGTCACCGCCAAGGAACCACCGTATCGGTACCACCGTACCAGTACCACCGTTACAGATCTCAACCACCACGCAGATATCTACCACCGCACCACCATACTGATCTCAACCACCATCGCCCCACTACTAGTGCGTAACGCTTTATGTTCTTTGATATGGGAGTTCTCGAGCTCTGTAATTTTTTTTTTTTTTTTGGTTTTCATTCATCCTTTTATAGTTGATTGTAAATTGTGATGTTTATAATTTTTATCAGGTAAATCTCATGAAAAATCGCATGTGGTTTTTTTATTGATAATTGAATAAGATGATAAGATCTGGGGATAATCTGCTTGACCTTTGAATAAGATAGATAAATATGATAGATACAGTAACAGATATAAATATATGGGTGTACGGGTGTTTTGGTCATTTGATAGAAGTCCACGTCATTTCCTTTTATCAGAAATCTGCCAATTGAATATATTATATATATAAATACAAATCCATTCCGTTACTTTCTTTTAAGACCAAATGTTTAACGAAATCTAATTCTCAAGAACTTAAATCCGTTACATTTCAATTCCTTTTAGAGATTCTATTCCTTTCAAAAACATTCTTTGAGCCAAACGGGCCCTAAAACGTTTTTTAGGGTGGAATGTTCCGCCAAGATTAAAAACTAAGCGTTGATAATTAAATAAATAAATGTTGGGGAAAATAATGAATTAATGATCAAACTTAACTTATAAATCTAATGAGTCAAATTAGTCTGAACAACTGAAATTTTTGTAAGCAATGAAGACTGGAAATTTACAAATTTCATGGATAGGTAGTCTGGAATCCACAGAATATACACATTTTTTAAACTGAACGATGAATTTCAAGATTCAATGTTTAGCAAACTACTAGTTATGGAGATTATTTTGAAACTCGTAACAAATATTAAAAATGAATATCTGATTCTATCCTTAAAAAGAAGATCATCTACGTTGCTCAAATAATCAATGGATTAGGCACGATCTCAAGAAACAAGAAATCAAACTTGGAATTAATTACTCTAAGTTCTAAGTTAACCTATTTGTTTTAGTATATAGATAATAGAAGATGCTTCTTTGTATAAGGTGTCCGCGCTATTGAATATTATTGATTGTAATTGTTCGTTTAATTCTTCCACACTCGTGACAAATATTGTTAGTAATCGCTGAATACTAAATTTGTATTATCATATTAACCACTACGTATTAGACAAAAATGATGAATAGTACTAAAGGCAGTTTCGTCTTTTTACATCTTTTACTGTAGCAACAGAATCACTGTAACCCGTAGCAACAGAATCACTGTAGCAATGGTACTGTAGCATTTTTTTTGGTTTCTTTTATATTTTCTCTACCCGTTATAACAATTTTTTTTATTTTATCTTTTTTGGTTTCCTTTATATTTTTCTCCACAAAATAACGACTTAATTGCGTTAAATTTTTAAAAGTCAACAATTCCATACCAAAACGCGGAGATGCACGTATATTGTTAATTTAAAATAACATTTAAATCTTTGATGGGTTATACCTTTTAGTTCGACTCGAGTTGCGTTTCAACAACATCATCATTAGCCACGAAATAATTTTACAAAACTAAACGCAATAAAATACATTGAAAATCGAACTCCCGGCGCGAAGCGAGGGTTCGACAACTAGTTGATCACTAAGTTTCAGAACTATCAATAGTACCCAACAATGTTACATTTTACAGAATCTAAAACCTAGCTAATGAAAATAATTCAAGTCAATTCCTGAAAAAGTAAATTAAAAAACTGAAGTTACTAAAATCAAATCTGTGCTTTTCAAATAAAATAAAATAAAAATAAAATCTGTGAACAGAGGAGGAATTTGTTGAATGATTAAGCACTGAATGATTTAGAGTTCTGAATGGTTCAAAAGCTCTGAATCAGTATCATTCTGAATGAAATTTCAGTGTTTGATAAAATTTCTGAATCAAATCTCTTAATGACATAAAATTACTGTTTTAACCTTAGAAAAAAAAAAAAAAAAAAAATAAGCATAAGCACATCATCTTCCTCCAATTTACAACCTGTAAAAAAAATATCACATGAGCATATTATTATTATAGCACCCCCATCAATTAGCATATTGTGTATTATTATTATTATTATTATATTTATATTTATTATTGTTATTTATTTATTTATTATTATTATATTATATATTATTGTATTGTATTTGGCATTACCTAAAGAGTAAAGCAACATTTTACTTCCAGAACAACAAAGAAGCTTGCAACAATTATTGATGGAAAAAAAACTAACTGCAGGAAACATAATTAAATTTTTTTTGTTTTATAAATCTTTAAAATCAAGTAATCAAATTTTTTAGTGTTGTAGGAGGATATGTGCGTGTGTATATAATAGTAAAAGAGAGAATAAAAATTAGAGATTGTGAGGATGAGAAGAATTTACCTGGTGTAAAGGCATCGATTTGGAAGAAGGAAGAAGGAAGCAACGATGAGAGATGAGGAACAAATGGAATTCAGAAATAAAAAAGGGGTATTGGAGGAAACAAGTAGGCACCGGATAGTTCAGAGACAATATGGGAGGTGAACGATTCAGAGGGTTTATTTCCCTCGTTCAGCATGAGGCCTCATTCAGATTCTCAAATCAAACACTCTGAATGCTGAATGCTGACTGATTCAGTGTTCAGATCTGAATGGAACCATTCAGAAGTAAACAAACACACCCAACCACCTCAGCCAGTTTATCACAACATCCTGGCTATCTTTAACCATTCTCACACACAGCTCATTGGCGATATATCTTCTCATTATCTGGATGCATTGGGCTTAAAAGTTGGTCTATAGCTTGCATGGTCCCACTGGTCCATAACAAACTCCTCAATCTGCTCTGCATGATTTTGTAACCAAAACTATTGCCTCAGAACCTCAAAAATAAAATTCTTGAGGTAAGTTTTCAAACTTGCTGGCTAAGAAGTTCTTGTACTTATGTTGAAGGTCTCCACCTACAAACATGTTTCACGCGCACATAGTAAATAGTAGCCCATGCATGCAGACATGTAGTCCTACGGTCCTACCATTGGAACGTTCTAGGAGGTGCCAGAGTTACAAGAATACCTTTGCATTCAAATGGAGCAATATTCTTCTGTTGGGTAGACTGAACCAACTTGACAAAATCCATGCCTGGAAAAAAAGTTGGAAGGTTTATTAAACATAACGAAACTGATTAATCCATAAACACGTTTATAATTTTCGCCTCACCAGATATCTGATTCACTCCGTCGTTTACATTAACCAGAAACGAAGGAATTTGGTTATCTACCAACTGCGGCAACGAAACAAAAATTGACATGGATTCGTTATTTCTTAGATCATAAAGATATTCACGTTTAACTGAGAAAAGAATGATTAACACCTTTGCGAAAAGAGATTTGGCGATCTGTAACGGATCATAAAGATATGAACTTGTATTATATGCAGGATTGAATGTACCGTTTTTATACCCTGCTAAAAAGTGATAAGCTGCTTGACCAGGGGAGAGTTTTGAGATAGCAGGGATTACACCTGAACTGCTTCATTAAGTTGATAACATTAGTCATTAGGGTTTGTGTTGTATGAAACAAGTGTGAATATATTAAAAAATATTCTTGCAGATTATAAAGTCTAATTACCTATCAGCTGATTCAAAAACAACTGCAACTTGAAAATTGGATGGAAGCAGACTTTTATGATTGGCGGTTCGAAACAAAGTCGAAACACCGTGAGGAGATATAATCGTACCTCCATGATTTGTAACCAATTGATTTGAGCATGATTTAACGGTGTCTTTGGAAACGAACATAAGAAATATGGTATTGCAAAAGACCAATATTCTATAATTCAGAGTATACAGACGTAAGCAAAGAAAAAAACATATCAAACAGAATTTAAGAAGTAAAGAATGTGTAGAGGTGGTAATTTCAACCCATTTAATTACCTAGGGTGCAGAAGAAGGCCTCCCCTAGATGTTATAATCGGTTCAGCTAAGGTAGCAAGTGCCTTTGTAATACCATTTGCGTCACATAAAGCTTTACCAGATACAACCATAAACGATTGATCGGTATCAACAGCAATAAGTCCATTATTTAAATCAATTCCAAGACCCACTGCATCAACAGCATTCGAGCTGGATTTAAATAATTATCCATATCAGAAATGAGTATACAAATATAGGATGCACAAACTAAAAAAAGCAGCAAATAAGAAACATAGGAGAAACGAAAAAACATTATGTGAAACAAAGATGTGTCAATCTTGACCTGATTAAATATAAATGGGTCCATTTGGGTTGAGTTGAATCTCTAACAGATATGCAAACACTTAAGCAAAAGCTAAACGGGTCAAACAGGTTGAAAGACCTCCAAAGAGAATTCTCAATGCTTGCAACTGTCATACTCATATAAGTAAAAAATATCTAAAATCTATTGAAATAATACATACATTTTATAATTATATTAAAATTAAAAATCTGCAAATTTCAGGCTACAAGTGTTTTATCTCAATCCAATATAGGTCGGTACAAAATATAAAACTTGTTGTTTTGAAGAACTACACACCCTGCAGCTCAATCATTTTTAATATCTGTATTAAAATTGAATCTCTCATGTTTAAAAGATTGATTTAGATATTTAAAAGAATGCATACTATATGAGTCACTAAGAAGACCTTATGGAAGAGGCAACATATACAGTGAGAGGGCATGGATCATGTGAAACCGCACGCATACTCGTTTCCCAAAGGATACGATGAAATGTACATATACCATTTGGACTATCACTTATCACCCGAACTTTTACATCAGTTTGAGGAGACGAACCAATAGCACCATCATGAACATAAATATCTGGTACAGATGATATGTGGGTTGTCACCTGAAATTAAAGTCGAATATATATAATATAAATAAAAATATAAATCAATTAAAATTAGAAGATGCAACTTGAGACCTGCCTGTTTAAAAAATCTACCAAATTGTGCTTTTGAAATATTTGATTTTTTTACAAGATTGCCTCTGATATATATAGGAGTTCCAGTCAAAGAATCTAAGGAATTAAAACAAGAAAATATATTTATATTCATTTAAGATTAAATTAGAAAAAAGGGGGATAAAATTAACAGCGTGAACATGAAAAAGACACTACCTTTATTAGTAGTTGCAATTGCACCTCTTTGTTGTAGCTCTGAAATTGTTAGGTTTTTAAAAACCTTTTCATTTACAATTACACCTTTTTTAGCTAAAGCCAAATTAAGACCATAAGAAATCCAGGACCTTCTCTGCAAGATAAAACTGAAATCTATAAATTACTACAGTACTATAATAAATTATGAATAAATAATGTAAATAGCAAAGAAAAAGAACCAGATAGTGATGAGCAGTAGGTCTTCTTAGGTCTCTCAAAACACCGACCATCTAAACCTCAACAAGTGAACAAGTAGCAGCGAAGGGGCTTCTCTATTCACTCTCGACAAATTTTTTTTTTTTTTTTTTTTCTAAACGTATAATAACGAATCCAAACATGAATAAGCAAAAGTCCCTCTTTATTAACATTTTTTTTCCAACGGCAATATATATTAAACACCAAAAAGATACACGAAAGACACCCTCAAAAAAAGGGGAAGAAACACGAGACTAACAAAACAAAGAAGCACGAAAACACGAACTAACAAAACACGGTTGCGAAGAAAGCAACCAAACACGGACTATACAACAACAAAAAGAAGAACTTGGAGAGATACAAGTAGTAGCTTGGATTAGCTTTCCAAATGTCCCAATCGAAGATAACGCCACGAACTCTTTTGGAGATCCACTCAAAGGATGTAAGTTGCAACTCACTTAAAGCCATCGAGATGTTCCATTTTTTATTACGAAACACCATGTTATTTCTATATTTCCAAATAAGGTACAACCCAATCCACAGAGTGGCTTGCCACGCCAATTTGCCAACTTTGGAAAAGTTATTACTATCGGAAGTCTTGATGAGATTATGCATATTATTTATGTTGAAGCTTAAACTCCACTAATGATACCGCAACCCGCATGCGCATTCAATCCGTATGCGGGCCCTTGATAGCATGCGAATGCGTATACCTTGTATGCGGTATGCGGTATGCGTCATGCGGTTATGTATCGAATGCCTTTGTTCCCGGTGAGGCAGTTACTTGGTCATCAAGTCAATATCTTTTCCATAATTATATCCGAGATTCGGGCGAGTTAGTTATGGACGAGATTATCATTATCTTCGGTGATTCTAGAATTAGGGTTTGCCTATATATACAAACCTTTATTGTCGTTCTAAACACACAATCACATTACGTAACCATCATCTAATACACGTCTTACGTAACCAGCATCGTCTAACATCTTCTCAAGGTCAACAGGTTAGTTTCTCGTTAATTAGTACCTACGACCTTACTTGGGGCCTTCCTGAAATGTCCCGTTCTTATTGATTAAAAACGTTCCATATTAATTGATTTCGTTGCGAGGTTTTGACCTCTATATGAGACGTTTTTCAAAGACTGCATTCATTTTTAAACAAACCATAACCTTTATTTCATCAATAAAGGTTTAAAAAGCTTTACGTAGATTATCAAATAATGATAATCTAAAATATCCTGTTTACACACGACCATTACATAATGGTTTACAATACAAATATGTTACAACAAAATAAGTTTCTTGAATGCAGTTTTTACACAATATCATACAAGCATGGACTCCAAATCTTGTCCTTATTTAAGTATGCGACAGCGGAAGCTCTTAATAATCACCTGAGAATAAACATGCTTAAAACGTCAACAAAAATGTTGGTGAGTTATAGGTTTAACCTATATATATCAAATCGTAACAATAGACCACAAGATTTCATATTTCAATACACATCCCATACATCGAGATAAAAATCATTCATATGGTGAACACCTGGTAACCGACAATAACAAGATGCATATATAAGAATATCCCCATCATTCCGGGACACCCTTCGGATATGATATAAATTTCGAAGTACTAAAGCATCCGGTACTTTGGATGGGGTTTGTTAGGCCCAATAGATCTATCTTTAGAGTTCGCGTCAATTAGGGTGTCTGTTCCCTAATTCTTAGATTACCAGACTAAATAAAAAGGGGCATATTCGATTTCGATAATTCAACCATAGAATGTAGTTTCACGTACTTGTGTCTATTTTGTAAATCATTTATAAAACCTGCATGTATTCTCATCCCAAAAATTTTAGATTTTAAAAGTGGGACTATAACTCACTTTCACAGATTTTTACTTCGTCGGGAAGTAAGACTTGGCCACTGGTTGATTCACGAACCTATAACAATATATACATATATATCAAAGTATGTTCAAAATATATTTACAACACTTTTAATATATTTTGATGTTTTAAGTTTATTAAGTCAGCTGTCCTCGTTAGTAACCTACAACTAGTTGTCCACAGTTAGATGTACAGAAATAAATCGATAAATATTATCTTGAATCAATCCACGACCCAGTGTATACGTATCTCAGTATTGATCACAACTCAAACTATATATATTTTGGAATCAACCTCAACCCTGTATAGCTAACTCCAACATTCACATATAGAGTGTCTATGGTTGTTCCGAAATATATATAGATGTGTCGACATGATAGGTCGAAACATTGTATACGTGTCTATGGTATCTCAAGATTACATAATATATAATACAAGTTGATTAAGTTATGGTTGGAATAGATTTGTTACCAATTTTCACGTAGCTAAAATGAGAAAAATTATCCAATCTTGTTTTACCCATAACTTCTTCATTTTAAATCCGTTTTGAGTGAATCAAATTGCTATGGTTTCATATTGAACTCTATTTTATGAATCTAAACAAAAAAAGTATAGGTTTCTAGTCGGAAAAATAAGTTACAAGTCGTTTTTGTAAAGGTAGTCATTTCAGTCGAAAGAACGACGTCTAGATGACCATTTTAGAAAACATACTTCCACTTTGAGTTTAACCATAATTTTTGGATATAGTTTCATGTTCATAATAAAAATCATTTTCTCAGAATAACAACTTTTAAATCAAAGTTTATCATAGTTTTTAATTAACTAACCCAAAACAGCCCGCGGTGTTACTACGACGGCGTAAATCCGGTTTTACGGTGTTTTTCGTGTTTCCAGGTTTTAAATCATTAAGTTAGCATATCATATAGATATAGAACATGTGTTTAGTTGATTTTAAAAGTCAAGTTAGAAGGATTAACTTTTGTTTGCGAACAAGTTTAGAATTAACTAAACTATGTTCTAGTGATTACAAGTTTAAACCTTCGAATAAGATAGCTTTATATGTATGAATCGAATGATGTTATGAACATCATTACTACCTTAAGTTCCTTGGATGAACCTACTGGAAAAGAGAAAAATGGATCTAGCTTCAATGGATCCTTGGATGGCTCAAAGTTCTTGAAGCAAAATCATGACACGAAAACAAGTTCAAGTAAGATCATCACTTGAAATAAGATTGTTATAGTTATAGAAATTGAACCAAAGTTTGAATATGATTATTACCTTGTATTAGAATGATAACCTACTGTAAGAAACAAAGATTTCTTGAGGTTGGATGATCACCTTACAAGATTGGAAGTGAGCTAGCAAACTTGAAAGTATTCTTGATTTTATGAAACTAGAACTTTTGGAATTTATGAAGAACACTTAGAACTTGAAGATAGAACTTGAGAGAGATCAATTAGATGAAGAAAATTGAAGAATGAAAGTGTTTGTAGGTGTTTTTGGTCGTTGGTGTATGGATTAGATATAAAGGATATGTAATTTTGTTTTCATGTAAATAAGTCATGAATGATTACTCATATTTTTGTAATTTTATGAGATATTTCATGCTAGTTGCCAAATGATGGTTCCCACATGTGTTAGGTGACTCACATGGGCTGCTAAGAGCTGATCATTGGAGTGTATATACCAATAGTACATACATCTAAAAGCTGTGTATTGTACGAGTACGAATACGGGTGCATACGAGTAGAATTGTTGATGAAACTGAACGAGAATGTAATTGTAAGCATTTTTGTTAAGTAGAAGTATTTTGATAAGTGTATTGAAGTCTTTCAAAAGTGTATAAATACATATTAAAACACTACATGTATATACATTTTAACTGAGTCGTTAAGTCATCGTTAGTCGTTACATGTAAGTGTTGTTTTGAAACCTTTAGGTTAACGATCTTGTTAAATGTTGTTAACCCAATGTTTATAATATCAAAAGAGATTTTAAATTATTATATTATCATGATATTATGATGTACGAATATCTCTTAATATGATATATATACATTAAATGTCGTTACAACGATAAACGTTACATATATGTCTCGTTTCAAAATCATTAAGTTAGTAGTCTTGTTTTTACATATGTAGTTCATTGTTAATATAATTAATGATATGTTTACTTATCATAATATCATGTTAACTATATATATAACCATATATATGTCATCATATAGTTTTTTACAAGTTTTAACGTTCGTGAATCACCGGTCAACTTGGGTGGTCAATTGTCTATATGAAACCTATTTCAATTAATCAAGTCTTAACAAGTTTGATTGCTTAACATGTTGGAAACATTTAATCATGTAAACATCAATCTCAATTAATATATATAAACATGGAAAAGTTCGGGTCACTACAGTACCTACCCGTTAAATAAATTTCGTCCCGAAATTTTAAGCTGTTGAAGGTGTTGACGAATCTTCTGGAAATAGATGCGGGTATTTCTTCTTCATCTGATCTTCACGCTCCCAGGTGAACTCGGGTCCTCTACGAGCATTCCATCGAACCTTAACAATTGGTATCTTGTTTTGCTTAAGTCTTTTAACCTCACGATCCATTATTTCGACGGGTTCTTCGATGAATTGGAGTTTTTCGTTGATTTGGATTTCATCTAACGGAATAGTGAGATCTTCTTTAGCAAAACATTTCTTCAAATTCGAGACGTGGAAAGTGTTATGTACAGCCGCGAGTTGTTGAGGTAACTCAAGTCGGTAAGCTACTGGTCCGACACGATCAATAATCTTGAATGGTCCAATATACCTTGGATTTAATTTCCCTCGTTTACCAAATCGAACAACGCCTTTCCAAGGTGAAACTTTAAGCATGACCATCTCTCCAATTTCAAATTCTATATCTTTTCTTTTAATGTCAGCGTAGCTCTTTTGTCGACTTTGGGCGGTTTTCAACCGTTGTTGAATTTGGATGATCTTCTCGGTAGTTTCTTGTATAATCTCCGGACCCGTAATCTGTCTATCCCCCACTTCACTCCAACAAATCGGAGACCTGCACTTTCTACCATAAAGTGCTTCAAACGGCGCCATCTCAATGCTTGAATGGTAGCTGTTGTTGTAGGAAAATTCTGCTAACGGCAGATGTCGATCCCAACTGTTTCCGAAATCAATAACACATGCTCGTAGCATGTCTTCAAGCGTTTGTATCGTCCTTTCGCTCTGCCCATCAGTTTGTGGATGATAGGCAGTACTCATGTCTAGACGAGTTCCTAATGCTTGCTGTAATGTCTGCCAGAATCTTGAAATAAATCTGCCATCCCTATCAGAGATAATAGAGATTGGTATTCCATGTCTGGAGACGACTTCCTTCAAATACAGTCGTGCTAACTTCTCCATCTTGTCATCTTCTCTTATTGGTAGGAAGTGTGCTGATTTGGTGAGACGATCAACTATTACCCAAATAGTATCAAAACCACTTGCAGTCCTTGGCAATTTAGTGATGAAATCCATGGTAATGTTTTCCCATTTCCATTCCGGGATTTCGGGTTGTTGAAGTAGACCTGATGGTTTCTGATGCTCAGCTTTGACCTTAGAACACGTCAAACATTCTCCTACGTATTTAGCAACATCGGCTTTCATACCCGGCCACCAAAAATGTTTCTTGAGATCCTTGTACATCTTCCCCGTTCCAGGATGTATTGAGTATCTGGTTTTATGAGCTTCTCTAAGTACCATTTCTCTCATATCTCCAAATTTTGGTACCCAAATCCTTTCAGCCCTATACCGGGTTCCGTCTTCCCGAATATTAAGATGCTTCTCCGATCCTTTGGGTATTTCATCCTTTAAATTTCCCTCTTTTAAAACTCCTTGTTGCGCCTCCTTTATTTGAGTAGTAATGTTATTATGAATCATTATATTCATAGATTTTACTCGAATGGGTTCTCTATCCTTCCTGCTCAAGGCATCGGCTACCACATTTGCCTTCCCCGGGTGGTAACGAATCTCAAAATCGTAATCATTCAATAATTCAATCCACCTACGCTGCCTCATATTCAGTTGTTTCTGATTAAATATGTGTTGAAGACTTTTGTGGTCAGTATATATAATACTTTTGACCCCATATAAGTAGTGCCTCCAAGTCTTTAATGCAAAAACAACCGCGCCTAATTCCAAATCATGCGTCGTATAATTTTGTTCGTGAATCTTCAATTGTCTAGACGCATAAGCAATCACCTTCGTTCGTTGCATTAATACACAACCGAGACCTTGCTTTGATGCGTCACAATAAATCACAAAATCATCATTCCCTTCAGGCAATGACAATATAGGTGCCGTAGTTAGCTTTTTCTTCAATAACTGAAACGCTTTCTCTTGTTCATCATTCCATTCAAATTTCTTCCCTTTATGCGTTAATGCAGTCAAGGGTTTTGCTATTCTGGAAAAGTCTTGGATGAACCTTCTGTAGTAACCAGCTAGTCCTAAAAACTGGCGTATGTGTTTCGGAGTTTTCGGGGTTTCCCACTTTTCAACAGTTTCTATCTTTGCCAGATCTACCTTAATACCTTCTTTGTTCACTATGTGACCGAGGAATTGAACTTCTTCCAACCAAAATGCACACTTTGAAAACTTAGCGTACAATTCTTCCTTCCTCAATACTTCTAACACCTTTCTCAAATGTTCACCGTGTTCTTGGTCATTCTTTGAGTAAATAAGTATGTCATCAATGAAAACAATGACAAACTTGTCAAGGTATGGTCCACACACTCGGTTCATAAGGTCCATGAACACAGCTGGTGCATTAGTTAAACCAAACGGCATGACCATAAACTCGTAATGACCGTAACGTGTTCTGAAAGCAGTCTTTGGAATATCATCTTCTTTCACCCGCATTTGATGATACCCGGAACGTAAGTCAATCTTTGAATAAACAGACGAGCCTTGTAGTTGATCAAATAAGTCGTCGATTCTCGGTAGTGGGTAGCGGTTCTTGATGGTAAGTTTGTTCAACTCTCGGTAGTCGATACACAACCTGAATGTACCATCTTTCTTCTTGACAAACAAAACAGGAGCTCCCCACGGTGATGTGCTTGGTCGAATGAAACCACGCTCTAAAAGTTCTTGTAATTGGCTTTGTAGTTCTTTCATCTCGTTGGGTGCGAGTCTGTAAGGAGCACGAGCTATTGGTGCAGCTCCTGGTACAAGATCTATTTGAAATTCAACGGATCGATGTGGGGGTAATCCCGGTAATTCTTTCGGAAATACATCGGGAAATTCTTTTGCAATGGGAACATCATTGATGCTCTTTTCTTCAGTTTGTACTTTCTCGACGTGTGCTAGAACAGCATAGCAACCTTTTCTTATTAGTTTTTGTGCCTTCAAATTACTAATAAGATGTAGCTTCGGGTTGCCCTTTTCTCCGTACACCATTAAGGGTTTTCCTTTTTCTCGTATAATGCGAATTGCATTTTTGTAACAAACGATCTCCGCTTTCACTTCTTTCAACCAGTCCATACCGATTATCACATCAAAACTCCCTAACTCTACTGGTATCAAATCAATCTTAAATGTTTCGCTAACCAGTTTAATTTCTCGATTCCGACATATATTATCTGCTGAAATTATTTTACCATTTGCTAATTCGAGTAAAAATTTACTATCCAAAGGTGTCAATGGACAACTTAATTTAGCACAAAAATCTCTACTCATATAGCTTCTATCCGCACCCGAATCAAATAAAACGTAAGCAGATTTATTGTCAATAAGAAACGTACCCGTAACAAGCTCCGGGTCTTCCTGTGCCTCTACCGCATTAATATTGAAAACTCTTCCACGGCCTTGTCCATTCGTGTTCTCCTGGTTCGGGCAATTTCTAATAATGTGGCCTGGTTTTCCACATTTATAACAAACTACATTGGCATAACTTGCTCCGACACTACTTGCTCCGCCATTACTCGTTCCGACACCATTTGTTCCTTTCGTTCTATTAACCCCTGGTCCGTAGACCTCACACTTCGCAGCGCTATGACCATTTCTTTTACACTTGTTGCAAAATTTGGTGCAGAACCCTGAGTGATTCTTTTCACACCTTTGGCATAGCTGCTTCTGATTGTTGTTGTTGTTGCGGTTATTATTGTTGTTGGGATGATTGTTGTAGTTGTTGTTGTTGTTGTTGTTGTTGTTGTTGGGCCGTTTGTTGTAGTTGCGATTGATGTTGCGATTGTTGGGATAATTGTTGCGGTTATTGTTGTAATTGTTGTTGTTGTTGTATTGGTGATTCTTATCACCGTTTTCCTCTCACTTTCTTTTGACTTGCTTCACATTGGCCTCTTCAGCAGTCTGTTCTTTAATTCTTTCTTCAATCTGGTTCACTAGTTTGTGAGCCATTCTACATGCCTGTTGTATGGAGGCGGGCTCGTGTGAACTTATATCTTCTTGGATTCTTTCCGGTAATCCTTTCACAAACGCGTCGATCTTCTCTTCCTCATCTTCGAATGCTCCCGGACACAATAGGCACAATTCTGTGAATCGTCTTTCGTACGTGGTAATATCAAATCCTTGGGTTCGTAACCCTCTAAGTTCTGTCTTGAGCTTATTGACCTCGGTTCTGGGACGGTACTTCTCGTTCATCAAGTGCTTGAATGCTGACCACGGTAGTGCGTACGCATCATCTTGTCCCACTTGCTCTAGATAGGTATTCCACCATGTTAACGCAGAACCTGTGAAGGTATGCGTAGCGTACTTCACTTTGTCCTCTTCAGTACACTTACTTATGGCAAACACCGATTCAACCTTCTCGGTCCACCGTTTCAATCCGATTGGTCCTTCGGTTCCATCAAATTCCAAAGGTTTGCAGGCAGTGAATTCTTTGTAGGTGCATCCTACACGATTTCCTGTACTGCTAGATCCAAGGTTATTGTTGGTATGTAGCGCAGCCTGTACTGCGGCTATGTTTGAAGCTAGAAAAGTACGGAATTCCTCTTCATTCATATTCACGGTGTGTCGAGTAGTCGGTGCCATTTCCTTCAAAATAGTTAAATGGAACAAGTTAATCATACAGAATATTAAGAGTAGTTAATAGTATTTCGTAGCATAATATGAACTCATTTATAAAAGCTTTTTCTTCATATTAGCGTTTTATAAGTTTAAATTCGGGTAGTACCTACCCGTTAAGTTCATACTTAGTAGCTAATATACAATTCAACTACTACAATTCTATATGAAAAACTGATTGTAATAATATTTCGCGTTCAAACTTTTATACAATATTTTACAAACTTACAATACCGCTTATTTTACATAAAGCATGAAATATAGCACACAATAACTTTGATACAAGATAGTTGTGAAGACAATTCTAGCTAGTACACAAGTCGTTCGGCAAAGGCAATAAAGACACGTAATTCATACGTCCAGAAACAAGTCATGCATTCTGGTTTTACTAGGACTACTTCCCATCCTTGGTCTTGTGCAACATAACCGTTATGGCCGTTGATAAGACAGCGTGTTGTAACATCATCAAAGGGACGAGGGTTACGTAATGTCCAACAGTCCCGTAATAATCTAAAAACCTCATTTCTTACCCCAATTACCGACTCCGTCACTTGTGGAAACGTTTTGTTTAATAGTTGTAGCCCGATGTTCTTGTTCTCACTTTGGTGAGAAGCGAACATTACTAATCCGTAAGCATAACATTTTTTTTTATGTTGCATGTTAGCCGCTTTTTCTAAATCACGAAGTCCAATATTCGGATATATTGAGTCAAAATAATTTCTTAACCCATTGCGTAAAATAGCATTTGGGTTCCCCGCAATATATGCGTCAAAGTAAACACATCGTAACTTATGGGTTTCCCAATGTGATATCCCCCATCTTTCAAACGAAAGTCTCTTATAAACTAAGACATTCTTGGAACGTTCTTCGAATGTCTTACAAACTGATCTCGCCTTAAATAGTTGTGCCGAAGAATTCTGGCCGACTCTAGACAAGATTTCATCAATCATGTCTCCGGGTAGGTCTCTTAAAATATTGGGTTGTCTATCCATTTTGTGTTTTTAAACTGTAAAATAGACAAGAGTTAGTTTCATAAAAAAATACTTATTAATACAAGCAATTTTTACATATATCATAAAGCATAAGAACACTATATTACATATATTACACCACACGAATATAACTATCTTATTCCGACTCGCTCGTTTCTTCTTCTTCGGTTTTGGTTCGTTTTGCCAAGTTTCTAGGGATATATGATGTTCCCCTAATACGAGCCGTCGTTGTCCACATTGGTTTAGAAAAACCTGGTGGTTTAGAGGTTCCCGGGTCATTGTTACAACTTAAGGACTTCGGGGGTTGACGATACATATAAAGTTCATCGGGGTTGGAATTAGATTTCTCTATTTTTATGCCCTTTCCCTTATTATTTTCTTTTGCCTTTTTAAATTCAGTTGGGGTAATTTCTATAACATCATCGGAATTCTCGTCGGAATCCGATTCATCGGAGAATTGGTAATCCTCCCAATATTTTGCTTCCTTGGCGGAAACACCATTGACCATAATTAACTTTGGTCGGTTGGTTGAGGATTTTCTTTTACTTAACCGTTTTATTATTTCCCCCACCGGTTCTATTTCTTCATCCGGTTCCGATTCTTCTTCCGGTTCCGATTCTTCTTCCGGTTCCGACTCTTCTTCCGGTTCCTCTTCGGGAACTTGTGAATCAGTCCACAAATCATTCCAATTTACATTTGACTCTTCATTATTATTAGGTGAGTCAATGGGACTTGTTCTAGAGGTAGACATCTATCACATAATATCAAACACGTTAAGAGATTAATATATCACATAATATTCATATGTTAAAAATATATAGTTTCCAACAAAAATGTTAAGCAATCATTTTTAAAGAAAACACGGTCGAAGTCCAGACTCACTAATGCATCCTAACAAACTCGATAAGACACACTAATGCAAATTTTCTGGTTCTCTAAGACCAACGCTCGGATACCAACTGAAATGTCCCGTTCTTATTGATTAAAAACGTTCCATATTAATTGATTTCGTTGCGAGGTTTTGACCTCTATATGAGACGTTTTTCAAAGACTGCATTCATTTTTAAACAAACCATAACCTTTATTTCATCAATAAAGGTTTAAAAAGCTTTACGTAGATTATCAAATAATGATAATCTAAAATATCCTGTTTACACACGACCATTACATAATGGTTTACAATACAAATATGTTACAACAAAATAAGTTTCTTGAATGCAGTTTTTACACAATATCATACAAGCATGGACTCCAAATCTTGTCCTTATTTAAGTATGCGACAGCGGAAGCTCTTAATAATCACCTGAGAATAAACATGCTTAAAACGTCAACAAAAATGTTGGTGAGTTATAGGTTTAACCTATATATATCAAATCGTAACAATAGACCACAAGATTTCATATTTCAATACACATCCCATACATCGAGATAAAAATCATTCATATGGTGAACACCTGGTAACCGACAATAACAAGATGCATATATAAGAATATCCCCATCATTCCGGGACACCCTTCGGATATGATATAAATTTCGAAGTACTAAAGCATCCGGTACTTTGGATGGGGTTTGTTAGGCCCAATAGATCTATCTTTAGAGTTCGCGTCAATTAGGGTGTCTGTTCCCTAATTCTTAGATTACCAGACTAAATAAAAAGGGGCATATTCGATTTCGATAATTCAACCATAGAATGTAGTTTCACGTACTTGTGTCTATTTTGTAAATCATTTATAAAACCTGCATGTATTCTCATCCCAAAAATTTTAGATTTTAAAAGTGGGACTATAACTCACTTTCACAGATTTTTACTTCGTCGGGAAGTAAGACTTGGCCACTGGTTGATTCACGAACCTATAACAATATATACATATATATCAAAGTATGTTCAAAATATATTTACAACACTTTTAATATATTTTGATGTTTTAAGTTTATTAAGTCAGCTGTGCTCGTTAGTAACCTACAACTAGTTGTCCACAGTTAGATGTACAGAAATAAATCGATAAATATTATCTTGAATCAATCCACGACCCAGTGTATACGTATCTCAATATTGATCACAACTCAAACTATATATATTTTGGAATCAACCTCAACCCTGTATAGCTAACTCCAACATTCACATATAGAGTGTCTATGGTTGTTCCGAAATATATATAGATGTGTCGACATGATAGGTCGAAACATTGTATACGTGTCTATGGTATCTCAAGATTACATAATATATAATACAAGTTGATTAAGTTATGGTTGGAATAGATTTGTTACCAATTTTCACGTAGCTAAAATGAGAAAAATTATCCAATCTTGTTTTACCCATAACTTCTTCATTTTAAATCCGTTTTGAGTGAATCAAATTGCTATGGTTTCATATTGAACTCTATTTTATGAATCTAAACAAAAAAAGTATAGGTTTCTAGTCGGAAAAATAAGTTACAAGTCGTTTTTGTAAAGGTAGTCATTTCAGTCGAAAGAACGACGTCTAGATGACCATTTTAGAAAACATACTTCCACTTTGAGTTTAACCATAATTTTTGGATATAGTTTCATGTTCATAATAAAAATCATTTTCTCAGAATAACAACTTTTAAATCAAAGTTTATCATAGTTTTTAATTAACTAACCCAAAACAGCCCGCGGTGTTACTACGACGGCGTAAATCCGGTTTTACGGTGTTTTTCGTGTTTCCAGGTTTTAAATCATTAAGTTAGCATATCATATAGATATAGAACATGTGTTTAGTTGATTTTAAAAGTCAAGTTAGAAGGATTAACTTTTGTTTGCGAACAAGTTTAGAATTAACTAAACTATGTTCTAGTGATTACAAGTTTAAACCTTCGAATAAGATAGCTTTATATGTATGAATCGAATGATGTTATGAACATCATTACTACCTTAAGTTCCTTGGATGAACCTACTGGAAAAGAGAAAAATGGATCTAGCTTCAATGGATCCTTGGATGGCTCAAAGTTCTTGAAGCAAAATCATGACACGAAAACAAGTTCAAGTAAGATCATCACTTGAAATAAGATTGTTATAGTTATAGAAATTGAACCAAAGTTTGAATATGATTATTACCTTGTATTAGAATGATAACCTACTGTAAGAAACAAAGATTTCTTGAGGTTGGATGATCACCTTACAAGATTGGAAGTGAGCTAGCAAACTTGAAAGTATTCTTGATTTTATGAAACTAGAACTTTTGGAATTTATGAAGAACACTTAGAACTTGAAGATAGAACTTGAGAGAGATCAATTAGATGAAGAAAATTGAAGAATGAAAGTGTTTGTAGGTGTTTTTGGTCGTTGGTGTATGGATTAGATATAAAGGATATGTAATTTTGTTTTCATGTAAATAAGTCATGAATGATTACTCATATTTTTGTAATTTTATGAGATATTTCATGCTAGTTGCCAAATGATGGTTCCCACATGTGTTAGGTGACTCACATGGGCTGCTAAGAGCTGATCATTGGAGTGTATATACCAATAGTACATACATCTAAAAGCTGTGTATTGTACGAGTACGAATACGGGTGCATACGAGTAGAATTGTTGATGAAACTGAACGAGAATGTAATTGTAAGCATTTTTGTTAAGTAGAAGTATTTTGATAAGTGTATTGAAGTCTTTCAAAAGTGTATAAATACATATTAAAACACTACATGTATATACATTTTAACTGAGTCGTTAAGTCATCGTTAGTCGTTACATGTAAGTGTTGTTTTGAAACCTTTAGGTTAACGATCTTGTTAAATGTTGTTAACCCAATGTTTATAATATCAAAAGAGATTTTAAATTATTATATTATCATGATATTATGATGTACGAATATCTCTTAATATGATATATATACATTAAATGTCGTTACAACGATAAACGTTACATATATGTCTCGTTTCAAAATCATTAAGTTAGTAGTCTTGTTTTTACATATGTAGTTCATTGTTAATATAATTAATGATATGTTTACTTATCATAATATCATGTTAACTATATATATAACCATATATATGTCATCATATAGTTTTTTACAAGTTTTAACGTTCGTGAATCACCGGTCAACTTGGGTGGTCAATTGTCTATATGAAACCTATTTCAATTAATCAAGTCTTAACAAGTTTGATTGCTTAACATGTTGGAAACATTTAATCATGTAAACATCAATCTCAATTAATATATATAAACATGGAAAATTTCGGGTCACTACACTTCCGATCGACGATCGTTATCGAATGTGGACTTAATCACTTGGCCACCCCGCCGACATCATCATGACGGCCAGGGTTATTCACGGTAGCCGGACCGGAGAGCCTCGTTCTAAGATCCTTAAACCCTTCCTGTTATGCGTTGAACAGGAATATTGACCTTATGGAAAATATATGCATGATCAAGTGGTGCTTTCATTGAGAGTAGAACTAATTTAAGACATGTTTATTTGTTCTCTTTTAATGTTTTGAATTATTATAAGGCTTATTTACAAATTTTTCTGGAATTTTTTCTTTAACAGTATCATGACTTCCGGGGAATCATCGGAACGTACTCAAACAGATAACCAAAACACGCCGTCTGGTAATCAGCAGACGCAAGCTATAGTTACGGGGGCGGGATACGCGCCATATCCTCCGCCTGTATCCGGCGAGCCTTTTCAGAGGTATAAGCCGATATATCCAGATGGGATTACACCGCCAAGGGCAAACTCGCCAATCACCACCACGCAATTAGATTTTTCCGTAGTAGATCCAAGGGTCATCTTGGTGGGCACTAGCAGTGAATCAGTAGGCCCACACGTGGTATGCTGCGGTCAGGTACCTATTTATAGTACCACGGTTTCAATCCCTCCGCAGACGCAGAGTGTTCAGCAGAATTCATCGTTTACACCGTTGCAACCTTGGCAACCACCGCGTCCAGTTTCGCAGTTTTTGACTTATGCGGATGCGCAGACATTACTTAATAGTTGGGGGTTCGGTGTCATTCCGGATTCCAATTCTCATTGGACGCCGATAACCGCAGAACAGCAAAGCACTGCGCATACGGTTGGGCTTATAGCGGCATATCCTCAGGTCTCGTAGGCATCTGCGCCACAAGTTTCGGCACCTTTTCAGCTACCCGTATACTCTGCGCCGGCAGGCCTGCCTTCTTTTCCAACGCATCAGCCTTGGTTGTATCCGCAGACGCCAGGGCAGCCTTGGCAAAATATTCTGGGGCAGGCGAATCTCGCAAGCCAATTTATGCAGGCGGCGCCTCCTGACATGGTCCACCTATTTTCACAACCTGCTTTTGTTCAGGATATGATGAGGCGTTTCTTCGCAGGGCTCAAAGGTGACCCTGTTAAACCACCTTTCAAGCTACCAACTACTTTTGATAAGTTTCCTCCGCATATAACTGCATATCCGTTTCCATCAGCGCCAAAGATACCCCATACACTGGGTACTTATAATGGTTTGACTGATCCGGATGACTTCCTGCAGCGTTTCGAGGGCGCAATGCGCACCCAAGGCTGGGTGGATCCGGTCGCATGTCAGATATTCCCCATGACGCTGCAGGGCATTGCTCGCGAGTGGTTTAATAAGCTCCCATCAGGTAGCATATCCGGGTTCATGGATCTGCGGACGAAGTTCTTGCTGCAATATCAGAATCAGAGGCCACGCAAACGCACTCATATCGAATGTCATGATATTGTGCAGAAATCCAAGGAATCTTTGGGTGAATTTCTTACAAGATATACTAATGAGTGTCTGCGCATACCAGATCTCAAGCCAGAGCAACAGATTTCTGGACTCATACATGTTATAAACTCAGAACGTCATCCAACACTGGTAAGGCGTCTGCGCCATACGGTCCCAACAACTTATGCTGAAGCACTTAATGAATGCCATGACTATATGCGGAGTGGCGAAGATAATGATATTCCAACAGCTAGCTCACACAACGAGAGGAAAGACGATGATGATTATTCGCGTGATCAAAATCGTGGCAACAACTCTCGCGGAAGGTATCCTAGCGGTGGTCCTATCAGGAATGATAAAGGGAAATCAAGTGGCAATTATCGAAACAATAATCAGCGCGGCATCAATAATCAGAACTATGCGCTGCTTAAAAGTTTGTCTAAAACGCCAAAAGAAATTTTGGCAACCGAGCCAGTGTGCGCGACCTTTGCGGTTCCAACTCCGTTTACAGAATTTGGTAAGCGGGATAAAACAAAGTATTGTGAATTCCATGACGATTACGGTCATGACACTAATCGGTGTAAAAAATTGATGGAGTTAGTGCCCGAAGCACTGCGCGCAGGCAAGTTGGATCACCTGAAACCGCCTAAGAAGGATAAGGGAAAAACTGCGGAGGAAGGTTCAAAGGCTAAAACTTTCGCATGGCAAAAAGTTGATAAAACAAAAAACGCCGATTTAACCATCAATATGGTTGACGCAGAGAAAGTTAGTCAGCGGAGAAAGTACAATGATCACCACGACTGGGAACTTCTCCCAATCACGTTTCCTCCTGTAATGTCAATCGACACGGTTAACGAGCCCATTATCATCAAGTGTCGCATCCCTACTTTCGGAGTACAAATTAAACGCATGCATGTTGACACCAGGAGTGGCGTTGACATTATGTACGAGCATTGCTATCGTTTCCTCCATGCAGAAGTTAAAACGTAGCTACGCCAGTCTGATATTACGTTAACTGGGTTCTCCGGAGAAAGCTCATGGCTGCTAGGCCGGATAGAGCTAATAATAGAACTCGCGGATGACAAGAATACGCAATTGGTTAGACACGAGTTAGTTGAATTTTATGTGGTTCGTTCAACTTCGCGGTACAACGCGCTGCTTGGGAGAAATTTCATACGACGTTTTAGCATTATACCGTCGGTGGTGCATGGTTTGATAAAGTTTCCTACGAAGGGAGGGGTTGCCACAATTTCGTCACATCAAACAACCGAGTTGTGTGGTTCAGTTGTGCCTGTAAACATTCCCAGCATGGGAGAACAACTCGCAAGTAGTACAGTCATAGCAAACCGCTTACATCCGGATAAGCGAATTAAAATCGGCGCAGGCTTGTCAGCAGAAACAAAGGCCAAATTGCATGGAATATTATCCGCTAATGCAGATGTTTTCGCGTGGCGTGAATCAGACATGACTGGGGTTCCGCGAGATATTGCGGAACATAAATTGAATGTTAATCCATCACTCACGCTCGTTAGACAAAAAAAGCGGCATATGGCTCTTGAACGCAGTGATTGGTTGTGCGCAGAAGTAGATACCCTTGTTAAAGCAAACATTCTGCGGGAAGTACGCTATCAGACATGGGTTGCTAGTCCTAAGGACAACTATCCTCTCCCGGAGATAGACTGGAAGGTGGAATCATTGTCAGGTTTCCGGTACAAGTGTTTTCTGGAAGCATACAAGGGTTATCAACAAATCTTAATGGCTGCGGAAGATGAGGATAAAACTGCTTTTCATACGCCACGGGGTATTTATTGCTATACGAAGATGCCTTTCGGATTAAAAAATGCAGGCGCAACATATCAGCGCGTAATTGATGCGGCGTTCAAACACAAAATTGGTAGGAATCTTGAAGCGTACGTTGACGATTTGGTAATTAAGAGCAACACTGAAGAAGAAATGTTCACAGACATTCTAGAAATGTTTGCGTCCCTACGCAGGATAAACATGAAGCTTAACCCGCTCAAATGTAGTTTTGGGGAAGAGGAAGGCAAGTTTCTAGGTCATGTGGTGACAGCGCGGGGAATCAAGGCAAATCCCAAAAAAATTGAAGCCATTGATAGTTTGCCATCTCCGAAGACAAAGAAAGACGTGCAGAGTCTAACCGGGAAGCTTGCGGCGATCACGCGGTTTTTGTCGAAGGCCGCAGAGAAACAATTGCCATTCTTCAATACTTTGAAGAATTGTTTAAAAAAGAAAGACTTCGTGTGGACTCAGGAATCAGAATCAGCCTTTCAGGAGATGAAAAAGGTGCTCGCTGAATTACCAACACTCACCGCTCCAGTATCAGGAGAAACGCTTACGCTATATCTTGCGGCATCGAAAGAGGCTATTAGCTCGGTCCTCATCGCAGATCGCGGAAAGGTAATCTACTTTTATTTACATTGTCTATTTTGCAGAAATTTAACGCTGAGGTTTTCTCAGACGCAAATGCCGGTCTACTTCGTAAGCAAGACGCTGACATCAAGCGAAGTAAACTATTCACCAATAGAAAAGCTAGTATATGCGCTAGTCCACACGGCGCGGCGTTTGCGCCGGTACTTTCAAGCACATCCAATCGTGGTTCTAACTGATCAACCAATCAAACAGGTTGGTACATGCCTAATTTGCGGCAATGTTCGGGGTTACCGCATTAACTAACGCAATCATTTTTCTTTCAGGTGTTATACAAGCCTGAGATTTCTGGCCGAATGGCTAAATGGGCAGTTGAGTTAGGAGAACACGAGATAAATTTTTCCTCGCGAAGCGTGGTTAAGGGTCAAATACTTGCGGATTACCTTGCAGAGTTACCTGCGGATGTTGAAGCATCTGCAGAGCATCAGGACACTCCGGCTGAACCTTTGTCACCATGGGAGTTATACACCGATGGTGCCTGCAGTGCAGCCGGCGCGGGTGCAGGTGTTATTTTAACTGGACCAGATGGCGAAGAGCACACATATGCGCTGCGGTTTAATTTTGCTGTTACGAACAACGAAGCAGAATGCGAGGCTTTGTTAGCGGGTATGCGTATTGCGTATAAGTTAAATGTTAAAATCCTGCACGCTTACGTGGATTCAAAGCTGGTATGCAGTCAAGTCAGTGAGGACTTCGAAGCACATGACATAGCCATGCAGCAGTATTTATCGCTTGTTCATAACCTCGCTGACCAGTTTGAGGCTTTTCAAATCTCCCACGTCATGCGGGGGAAAAATAAGAAGGCGGACGCGCTTAGCAAATTAGCTGCTTTGGCTTTTGATCATCTGGGGAAGAAAGTTCTTATAGAAGAACTGCATGAGAAATCCATTGTTATGATGCCTTTAGTAGCACCTATTGAGGAATCCGGCTCAACATGGATGACATCTATTATTGCTTTCCTGCGGGATGGCACCTCACCTGCGGATTCCGTTGAAGCAAAGAAAGTCCGCACTAAGGCACCACTATACGCCTTTGAGGGTGAAGTCGTGTATCAAAAAAATTATTTAGGACCGCACCTAAGGTGTATTGGTCCAAAAGAGGCAGAGGAGGTTATACGCGAGGTGCATGAAGGTGCATGCGCTCTTCATTCGGGGCACAGGTCTATTGTATCAAAAATTATGCGGCTAGGTTATTATTGGCCCACTATGTACGCAGATACCGCGCGAATAGTGAAGCAATGCGAATCTTGCCAAATACATGCACCTATCAGCAGGGCACCTGCGCATCCTATGATACCAGTCTCCTCACCATGGCCATTCTGCAAATGGGCAATTGACATAGTCGGACCATTTCCAAAAGGCCAAGGTAATATTCTCATTTATTTTATACTGTATGCTATTTACGTCAGTATCTTACGCATACTCTGCACACGCAGGAAACATCAAATTCTTGATTGTTGCAATCGACTATTTCACTAAGTGGGTTGAAGCGCGACCGCTGGCAATGATTTCAGCAAAGAGGGTGCGAAATTTTGTATGAGAAGACATTGTTTGTCGATTCGGCATACCAAACGAAATCGTTAGTGATAACAGTATACAGTTTGCGGGGGATCCTTTTCGTAGTTGGTGTGCGGAGCTTAATATTAAGCAAACTTTTACTTCTGTTGCGCATCCGCAGGCGAATGGCCAGTGCGAAGTCACCAACCGGGATATAGTAGCTGGAATCAAAGCTAGATTGAGTCATGGTCGCATTGGTTGGGTGGATGAACTACCAAAGGTTTTGTGGGCGCATAGAACAACACCCAAAGCAAGCACTGGTGAGACTCCGTTCAGTTTGGTCTATAGATCAGAAGCTGTTGTGCCCGCAGAAATTGGGGTACCAACGTTCCGCATACAGAATTTTGACGAACAGAATAACTCAGAAGCTTTGCGGGAAAATCTTAATCTGCTTGAAGAACGCAGACTCTCTGCGGCAGTAAATGAAGCCAATAACAAGCAGAAAATTGCGAAGTACTACAATCAGCGTGTACGTTCGCGCTCTTATAAGTGCGGGGACTTAGTTTGGCGTCAGAATGACGCAATTCATGCGGAGGATACTGGGAAATTGGGCCCCCGTTGGGAAGGTCCGTACAGGGTAGCAAAAGCAAGCAACACCGGGGCATACCATCTCGAGACATTAGATGGAAAACCTGTGAAACGCACTTGGCACGCGACATTGTTGAAAAAATGTTATATGTAGCTGGATGGACCTGATCACTCCAATTTTTTTAGCACATTATTTTTTCTATGTATTTTTCGTCCGTTTGGATGTGTCGCGGTTATAATCATTATTAATTTTAACAAATATTTACTCGTGCATACTTTTGTTGTTTATTGCTTTCTTTTTTGTATGTGTTTACTGCCTACTTAAGGGGTGTCCTCTAGCCCCCGTGTGGCAGAAGCCTGTTTGGTTACAAGGCTAGACCTCAATGGCAGGCGAAGGGAATTGGTTTTCCCCTAGCCAAGCGCTACGCAGACTAGATGGCTGCCAAGTCAACTTAAAAATACAAGCATTAGTTTGCTTGTGCGTAATGACTCTCGCATTGGTTTGCTTGAGGAACTTAAAGTATAAAAGCATTGGTTTGTTTTTAGTTGCGTTGCTTACCATACAGCTAAAGTGCACCTCTAGCACATGACAAAGTAATAACGCAGTAGCTTTTGAGTCTAAATTGTTGGGGTAAAATTGCTAAAATATTGGTTTATTTTACGCAGTACCTGCGTATGCGCATGAGCTTTGGTTAACCATGTGCATAGGCATGCGGTCTACTATTTGTTTTGATTCGCGATATATAAACAATTAATACAGAATGCATGCACAAAATAATATCATATATATAAAATTAAGATATTACATATGACATATGTTTCAAATTGCCTGCCTGAACATAGGACTTACGGCGCAAACGGTTACAAGTTAACACTAATAATCCTCCTTGAGGAACCCATTAACCGACATATTCGGGTCCGCAGCAAAAGCATTGATCAGGGGGATTGGGATGGCTGTGATGGCTTCTTCCGCCTCCATTAGCACCGCAACCGTGCCCTCCTTTAGCTTCTTTTGTACGATGTCAGGGTATGGCGGTATCAGACCGCAAGCTTGGATCACCTCCAACACTGCCTTGTTGATTTCGTGGTCCTTCACCGCATCAACGTAGGCATTAAACTTGTCGGATACGGGCCCGGAATCCATCACCTTCTGCGCAATGGTGGGAAGGGCGGTGCGAAGCTTTGTTAAGTCCGCCTCTGCCAGTTCGCGGCAAGTCACCGCGTCATCCTTCTCCCTATTCACCCTTTCCAGTTCCACCCGCAGACGCTCAGTCTCCCCCTTAGCTTGGCCAACCGCACCAACCAGCTCGCGGTTTTTCTTCCTTTCCTCAATCAGGGCGGTTTTTGTTTCCACCGCAGTCACCTCCTCCGCTTTTCGCGCCTCCTCTGCGGCATCCCTGTCTTTTTTGACCTGGTCGACACTCGCTTGCAGCAGTCCCAGCTCTGTTTCTTTCCGCACGGCCACTTGATACAAGTTAGTGGAGCGGCGGGCTTGATTCGTAAACATGCCGAAAAAGACAAGGCCGTTTTGGATGAAGGCGTTGAGCGCCTGATTAAAGGGCAGTGCGGCTAGTTGGTTGCGGAACTCATCCGGGAAGATTTGTTGGAGGAAGGTGGATTGCTCTGCGGCATTTTCCGCCGATGACTGGGTGAGCTGCGCCAGGTTCGCCAATCGGAAGCTACCGTGTGGCGGGGTTGGAGTAGACTCGGAGTCCAGGTGTATCGTCTTGTCCTTTGACTCGGCGGTAGCTTCAAGGTCCGGATTGACCCGTGGTGGAGGCTGATGCGTCTCCTCAATATGCTCTACAAATTCGTAACTAGTTAGCACATGAGGTTAATCGTAAGATGTTGCGAACAAAAAGAGATGCTTACTGGTGATAGGAGGAGGGAGATCTGCGGATGCCGGATCGACGGGGACAAAGTTGTCATTGCGCATATCCTCCCTTTGTTTAGGAGTTCGCTTCTTCTTCTGCGTGGTTTGGGTGGCTTCGGCAACCTTGCGTTTATTGCCCGAGGTGGCAGGTGCTTCCACCTCGTTCTCGCCTGTCTTCTCCTGCTCAAGCGGCTCGTTAACATTTTGCTTGCGGAAGGAGATGGCCGCAATCTCCTCTGCGGTAAGCACTTTCTTCATCTTCATTTCTGCAAGCATATGCGCAATATTAAAACATGTATGTATACGCTAGTAGTTAAATATTCATATGTATTTATACTATTCCTACCCTTGCCATTCGGCGCGATTATGGCTGGACGCATGTTCTCCCATGGCCAGTGCGCGGATATCCTTCCCAACCGCAGCATAATGTTCCCATAAGACTGGTGCACAAGCTGTGCGTTAGTGCACTCCGCTAACAACTTCGTTTCCTCGTCATCCAGGACGGGGGTTTTGTTCACGTCCTTGGCCATGCTTTCGCACCAGATAAGCGTTTGTGGAAAGTTCGCCCCAACAACATATTGGTCAATGAAAAAGAAAGTTTCTTTCCAGTGGCCCGCATTCGATTTTGTGGTTTTGGTGAAGTTTAGATGGGCGAAGAAGGTAAACCAGGATTTGTGATGGTTGGCTAAGCTGTATAAATGGCAGAACACCTTAACTAACAGCACCTTATTGAGTGCAACGCACCACATCTCAAACAGTACAATCTTCCCTATTGCGTAAGGGTATAATTGCCCTAACCCTACGCCAAAATGATCTAAAACCCCCAAAAAGAAGTCTGACGGGGGCACCCTAAAATTGCCATGCTTAAACGCATGCCCATATATAGCTACCTTGTTCTCCGGTGGTGAATGAGCACGTTGATTAGACTGGGGAGGCACTGGATTATACTGTGCCAGCGGTGGGTATTGCTTAGCTAAAGACTCAATATGCTTCTGCTCTATAATAGACACTACGTTATCTATATAGGTCTCGTTAGCCCTAGTCATTTTCTATAAAGTGATCGGAGAATAACTAACCTTTAGAAGTTGGCCGGAAAATTCGAGTTTTGATCGGAATTGAAAATGATAGCGTATCAGGGAAGCTTGGTGCAGAAAAGTTGAAATGTGTGTGAAACGGGTCTATTTATAGTGCAGATTAGAAGTCATGGGGTGGAATGGTGTGATCGTGGCTGTACACTTGTAACGCAATCAGCGAGTGTCATTTTATGAACGCGCGTGAATGTCAGTTGGGAATGGTTAACTATGAGCGCGTGGCTGACACGCGCCTGCCAACTGCCACTTTACGTCTTGTCAACCGAATGGGTTTCTGCGACAGTGACAGGCATTTAATGCCCTCGAAACGCACGCGGAAAATTAAATGCTAGCCGTTTTCTTGTTTTTTCTTTTTCGCTTAATAGTTTGATATCATATGGCTTACGCCATATAACATCAAACTGGGGGGACATAATGATACCACAACCCGCATGCGCATTCAATCCGTATGCGAGCCCTTGATAGCATACGAATGCGTATACCTTGTATGCGGTATGCGTCATGCGGTTATGTATCGAATGCCTTTGTTCCCGGTGCGGCAGTTACTTGGTCATCAAGTCAATATCTTTTCCATAATTATATCCGAGATTCGGGGGAGTTAGTTATGGACGAGATTATCATTATCTTCGATGATTATAGAATTAGGGTTTGCCTATATATACAAACCCTTATTGTCATTCTAAACACACAATCACATTACGTAACCATCATCTAATACACGTCTTACGTAACCAGCATCGTTTAGCATCTTCTCAAGGTCAACAGGTTAGTTTCTCATTAATTAGCACCTACGACTTTACTTGGGGCCTTCCGATCGACGATCGTTATCGAAGGTGGACTTAATCACTTGGTCACCCCGCCGACATCATCATGACGGCTAGGGTTATTCACGATAGCCGGACCGGAGAGCCTCGTTCTAAGATCCTTAAACCCTTCCCGTTATGCGTTGAACAGGCATATTGACCTTATGGAAAATATATGCATGATCATCCACCAATTGAAAATTCGATCCCAAAGATTCTCCACTTGATTACACGAAAGAAGAGCGTGCTCCACTGATTCTAAGTCTCTGTCACAAATAGGACAATGAAGACTATGAAGATCAATCCCCTTTTTATCGAGCTCCAATCTAACCGGTATCCTTTTCTTCGCCGTCCTCCACACGAAAATTTCCACTTTTTTAGGAACTAGCTTGTTGCGATATATGTCATTACCTGTCGAAGTATTCGGTAAATAGCAGGTGTCTAATGCACGCAAAATCTGCTTGACCAAATAAGAACCATCTGATGTTAACGAGCATCACCAAAAATCAACAACGTTCGTATCTAAGTTGACAGCAACAATTAACGCCTGCAAATCCTGAAATTCAGTTGATGTACGCCCTCTCGGATCACGCGTCCAATCCCATGATCTTCGGTCACCTGTGATGCGTAACTGAACAGAAGCAGCTTGATTTGCTTCGATCCTATGCAAACGTGGAAAAAGATCCCTAAGTCTTTCAGTCCTTAACCACAGGTCATCCCAGAAATTAATAGAGGCCCCGTTGCCTACTTTCCTTGAAAACGAGCTGAAAATAGAACCGACAGTGCCAACACTAGACTCACTAGCTTTACATATGGCTGTCCAAGTACCTGAAGAGTATGAGAAAACAATGTTGTAACCCGAAAAACACCCCCCATTTGACCCATAAATGCTACGTATTACCTTAGCCCACAAAGTGTCGGGTTCGGTTAAAAACCTCCAACTCCACTTTCCGAGTAAGGCAATATTTTTATTAGCGAGAGACCCGATGTTTAAACCCCCCGCCCTGTAAGAAGAAAGAACACAATCCCACTTCACCCAAGAAAGTTTTGGTGAATCAAAACCCGACCCGCCCCAAAAACAAAAATACGCCTAACACTCTCAAGTAACTTGAGCAGACTTCGTGGAGCACGAAAAAGAGAGAAATAGTACAACGGGATACTTGAAAGGACCGATTTAATCAAGACTAATCTACCCCCAAATGACATCGAACGCATTCTCCATTCCGAGAGTTTATTCTGTATCTTATCAATTACCGGTTGCCACGAACTAACACGATTCATCTTCGCCCCAATTGGAATTCCAAGATAAGTAAATGGAAACGATCCAATTTGACACCCAAAGTGATTGATAATTTCATTAAATTCAACCAAGGGGATCCTGTCACAACACTAGCTTTTCCACTTAAGTTGTCTAGTTTGACTTCTTTAAGTTATAATTTCCGACATGACGAGTAAATTTATTAATCTATGTCTTGGTTTATTTTAGGGTTTGTATAACCCTAAGGATGCATTTTAGGTTTTACTTGATTGGGTATTACTTTACATATTTGCATAAAGTCATAAACCCTAACTTATCATCATAAACCCTAGTTTACTACTATGAACCCTAGTTCATTACCATAAACCCTAAAGTTGTAAATTATATATATATATATATATATATATATATATATATATATATATATATATATATATATATATATATATATATATATATATATATATATATATAAACCTAATAACTAAACTTAATAGCTAAGTATTTTAAAGACTTGAAACATTTTCATTTGAACATTTGTTCATAAGATAGAAACATTTCTACACTTCATTATTTTCACAACTAGTCTTGATTTCTTTGTACTTAGCCATTTCTTTCACTTAATCAACCTTAACCTATCTTGATTAGAACCTAACCTTAGCTTACTTCCTAAACCCTAAACATACAAGCAAACATCTTAGGATTAAACATTAGAAAGCCTACACAAATACATGTACACATGCAAAACCAAAAATTAACTAGAACACCTACACCATCATCATCACCATCGTCATTCATCATCATCATCATGTACATCATCAAACCACCTTCACCAAGTACTTCATCCTTAAGTAAATCTCATGCAAAACACAATGATGAGCTTCATTAATGATCCATGGTGAGTCACTCCCTCCCCCTTCCCTCCTTGTGCCACGTCCCACCTCCATCACCACCATCACCTCTATATAAACCAACTTCCATCCTCCATTCTTTCATTTGATCATTCTCCACTCTCTCTCAACACTTCTCCACTCTCAAATACAGATCACAAGCAAGTAATTAATCATCTTCTTTAAGCATTAGGAGTATATTACATCAAGGTATAACAAGCTAGACTAAATCTATTCATCATTCTAGTCAAAATCAAGAACCTTCATGGTGTAAAAGCTAGATCTAGAGTGTTAAATCACTCAATGATGACTATATGGATAATCTTGATTTTGATACTAGATCAGTATACTTAAGATCTATATATGTCCAATATCTTAAAATGAAGTTAAAGTAAGAAACAAAGTGGTTAAACTATGTAAAACTATTTTGTCTTTGAGCTGTCCAAATTTCTACTTGAAGTCAATGACCTAAACACCAACCTATGGTTGCTCTTTGGAACTCATGAATTTATATGATGTTCATATATGTGTTTGAGACTTCTAGTAAAGGTTTCATGATTTAACTCAAAGGGAAAGTCATTTTAGAATTTTGTTTGGTGAAACATGTTTAGATTCATGGCAATCTGACCAAGTGTCAAAGATTCATGTATAGCTCAAAATATAAAATAGATCTTGAACCAAAGTCTTCTGACCTAAGAAGTACACTTAATAAGGAAACCAAGGACAGTAAAATCACTAAGATCTATTAAGAAATCATCAAAATATAGTCCTATCTATTTGACACAAGATTTTATTGAAGTCAGAAATTAGTCTAAAACCTTATCTCCAAAGACAAGGTTAATGAAGACTTGGAGACTATTCCTTTTGTGAATAAGCACTTTTATGTGTGCTAAGACTTTTGTAAAGTTCTTGAGTCAAATAGATAAGTTTTACTATTTATAAACTTGCATAAGATCTTGAGTTTAGAGGCTAACCTTACATGGTTAGAACCTACACTTAAAGAGCTTTCCAAAGATAGTGAGTTCACTTAAAATGGATGTCTAGATCATTAGAAACACCTACACTTATTTCATGATAAAACTAGTCGAAAACAGTCTATTCTTAAAACTATGAACTAGTAACTTTTGAAACTGAGAACCGAATTGGACATATAAGATTACTTAAGGGATTGATCTTAAACCTAATCTAAGTACTGTATTAGATAGTATGAACTCTGACCTTACAAAATTTCTTTAGATCTCAATCCCGGAACACCGAACACAATCTGACCGATTACCGTGAACGCTTCGCACCTCTTTGCTGGTGAGTTCGTAGTCCCATTTTTAATCAATTTTTTATACTTTTGGGATGAGATAATACTTTTTTACTGTTTTACATATTGGAATCAAGTACTTACAACTATATTCTATGTTGAGTAACAAAGGTCAATTTAGAAAGCCTGATTTTGATATCGTTAATTACCGGTATGGTAAACGCGAATATTATGAATAGATCTATTTGAGAATGACTCCTCACATCAGGATAGGCCTTCTAGGCTATCAGATGCATAACCTTCGAACATATGCACTTAGACCTTAAGTGACGCTTGTTTTCGGGTACTTTTACGTTAACGTTCGATATCGAAAGCTCATGAACTAGAATATCTTTTAACTATTTTGTACATGAAATCTTGATGTCCAATAGCTTATGCATTGTAACTAAACCTATGAACTCGCCAATATTTATATTGACGTTTTTAAGTATTTATCTCAGATACTTAGCTTTTGGAGCATTTTCAGGTCGGGCATCGTGGAAGTTTTAAAAATGTCTTTTATTAAATCTAGTATTGATATGCTAGATTTTGATGTATTTGTATTTGTACTTTGTCTGTATTTGTATTTTGTAACCAGGATGTACCAAAACTAAAAACAGAGACCGTGATGTAATAATATATATGTTTCCGCTGCTACGTTGACTATAACCTGGGACACTATGTTAAAGTTCACACCACGTCTTGGGAAATCGAGACGAGGGTCGTGACAGATCCCATATTAAACATGGAGCTTTTATGAAAATTCACTTTTAACCCCGACGCTAATTCGAAACATTATAACAATTTTATAAGATTTCGAACATTTGACCTACTCCATTCTCCAAAGAAAATTGTATCGTCCGCATATTGGAGATGCGAAACCACAATGTTCTCGGAGCCAACACTAACACCTTTTAACATGCCATATCAATTGCCGATTTGCTAAGAATGTTGAGACCTTCGGCGGCGATGATAAAAAAAGGCGATAAAGGGTCACCTTGTCGAATGCCCCTACCAAGCGTAAATTCGTTAGTCGGAGATCCATTAACAAGAATAGAAACCGAAGCCGATTTGATACAAGCAAAGATCCATCTAATCCACCTTTCACCAAACCACATGCACCTCATAGTCTCCAAAAGGAACTCCCAATTCAAACTATCAAAGGCCTTTTCAAAGTCAATCTTAAAAATGAAACTTTTAGACTTTTTACAATGAAGAAAATTAAGCGTTTCATTAGCAATAAGAGCCCCATCCAAAATGAAACGACCTTTCAAAAAAGCACTTTGCTCGATCCCAATCAATTCGGGGATGACCCTCTTAAGCCTATTAGATAAGACTTTTGCTACAATTTTGTAGTAGCTACTTATCAAACTAATCGGCCTATAATCACCAAAAGCTAAAGGGTAGGATTTTTTCGGGATTAAAGTCACAAATGAGGCATTACATCCCTTCGAAATATCACATCTTTCCCCAAACCAATTAAACGCATTAACAAGATCAATCTTGATGACGTCTCAAAACTTCTTATAGAATTTAATATTGAACCCGTCCGGGCCGGGTGCCTTATTTGACCCACAATCACCAATCGCTTCGAGAATTTCACTTTCTGAAAACTTATATTCCAGCTCAGCCGCCTTACTATCTGAGATGGAAGGATAGATGAGATCTTCAAAACTAGGCCTGTCATCACTTGAGTTATCGAAGAGACGACTGAAATGACTAAAAGCCGCATGCTTGATATCACTCGGGTTTTCGTTCCAGGAGTCGTTGATGTTTATACCACGAATATTACCTTTATTATAGTTTCTCTTAATAACCGAATGAAAATAACGAGTGTTCTCATCTCCTTCCGTAATCCACCTGATTCTAGCTTTCTGCCTAAGCGTATTGATTTTTTCCTTTTCTTTTTCTAACCACACCTTTTCTTTATTAACATTTTACACGTCTATATCGATATATATTCATAGAATATACAGTAAAAGATATCACAAATATCTAACAATTTATTACAAGCGAGTAAAACCGCTAGTATTGGCCCGTCGTTAGGCAGCCGTGGTGACGTCCTTCAACAGCGACGATACTAGCAAATGTGGTTAGGCCACCATTTGAACGCCCGTGGTGCAAGATGCAATTGTTTGACATGGAGTAAATTAACAAATTGAGATTAAAAAAATAATAATAAAAAATATAGCCGTCGAAGGGAAACAGTTATATTTATATTTTTTTAATCTAAAAACTTATTATTTCATATATAAATACTACCTTATTTAAACAATATTTTAAACACTATAAACACCATCTCATTCCAATCCTTAAAAATATCAGAAAAAATCAAACCAAAAAAAAAAAAAAAAAATAATTACTACCAAGCAACCTCCAAACAACGTCGGTAACGATATGTGGCGTTCATTACTCCAAAATACCGCGCAACACAACATTGTCATTCCAATGTCGGGATCATCATCTTTCCCTCAACAAAATTTACCCCGACAAAATTTTTCGAAACAAAATTTTACCAATCCAAATTTCCCCAACACAATCTCGGTTTCGCGGGTTATGGACCGCCACAACATTTCGGCAGTTACACACTTCCACCACAATTCGGAAACCCCCACCAACTCGTGTATCAACAAAATGTTAATACCCCAATTAGCACACCATTAGAAAATTGTGACGCCCCATACAAAATCAACGTGTACGGATCATCAACAACAGGATCGTTACAAGGTTAAACACTATATGCTGTTTCAAAAGAAGTTTGCATTCATGAATATAGGTGACGTCTTAACCAACGTCAAATGTTTAACATACGAAAGTGTGCTTCTACGAATAGAAGGCATTAATAATAGTACGTGACCCATAGGTCGTTACAAATCATTGTTTCAAAAGTAATAAAGTTTGAATGCAAATAAACATTTCATGCGAAGACATCTCTAATAAGCGCAGCAGGAGTCTACAAAGCATGACAACTACAGCGGAAGCAAGCAAACCTTAAGCACCTGAGAAAAATATGCTTAAAAACATCAACACAAAGGTTGGTGAGCTATAGTTTAAGTATAACAGTAATGTAAGGTAGGCCACGAGATTTCAGTGTTTCAAAACAGTATGAAAAGTATATGTATAACTGTGGGCACTTGGTAACTAACTTAACGTAAATAACACCCCCTAAAAGTACACTTGGCGAGTGCGTATACTTACGAAGTATTAAACACCCGTTAAATTCTAGCGCTACTAGCCCGAGTGGGGATGTCAAACCCTATGGATCCATATCTAAGATTCGCGTTCACCGGTTCAAAGACCAATGACTAAATGTTACAGAGCTAAGGGGAAAGTTTATGCCGTTGTATAACCCACACATATATAAAGTTTAAGTACTCGTGCCTAGTATGTAAAACGTAAAATGCGCATGTATTCTCAATTCCCAAAATAGTTAAAGTAAAAAAGGGATGCTATAACTCACAGTGGAAAGTAGTAAAAGTCGATACGCGGGAATAGTAAGCAAGTAGTTTGGTCCGGAAGGTCCTCAACCTAAGTCAAAAGTTACTAAGTCAGTAAATCGTTCTCAAAGGTTTAAAAGTATGTAAATTAGGTCTTAAGTATCATCATCATTCATCATCAAACAAAAAGTGTAAAGTAAGTTTTATTCAAGAATAGAGTTTGAAATAAAGGCTGATTTCGTTCAGTCACCACGACCTCTATACAAAATGAAATGGGGTGAGACCAGTGGCCATGGCTCCGTATATGAGTCCCCTAGAGGCTGAACAATTTCCAGAACCAAACTCGTCTTCGCTTGACCGTGGTGACGGCTTAAGTGCGAGTAGGTCAGAAATTTCAGCACAACGTTAATAGGGTGTAGTGACTTTCGGGAGGCCATAGATCCTAAACCGTAACTCGGATTAAGATGAGGTCTAAATGGAAAATCATCTACTCGAACCGAAATAACTGGAAATAAACTTTCCAGTAGCCCAGGTAGTTTGATCAGTTCCAGAAACAGTAAGTAAAGGTGTTCCGGTGGGTTCTTGGTGCTTGATGCTCATCACGGTTCTCATCCTTGATGCGTATAGCTTCAAGTGTACAACTCGTTGATGGGTTTACATCATCTTTACCAAGGTTTGACCATCATAACACTAGTGTAAGTCTAAGATATGTAGCACAACTCACTTAAGAGTTGTATGTCGTTTGATGAACCAAAGTTACATCAAGATCTTAGATCCGACACATACATGAGTTCTAATAGTAATATTAAGCTACAAACTTGAAAGTAAACTATATAAATAAGATCTTAAGTTGTAGAACTTAGATCTTAGCTAGATCTTAAAGATCCTGAACTAGAAAGTCTAGATCTAGTGTTCTTAAGTTAGATCCTAAGTTATAGAACTTGGATCTTCACTTTAATGAAACCATAAGTTATGAAACTTAGATTTTCAACTAGTAAAATGTATATAAGCTTATAAGCTCTTGTTTACAACAAATTTAGAAGACCATAAGCTATAGAAACTTAGATCCAATACAAGTGTATGAAGTTATAACTAGAAAGTTATACTTCCATGTTCTTGAACTTACAAAGTTAACTTTTAGTTTCAAGAAATACGCGATCAAGTTTAACTAGTAATACTTGACCAATTCTACAACATCACAACTTTAAAGTACATAAAATGAAGAGATAAACTAAATCTACAAGTAATAAGTTCATGATTGTTCATACTTACAAAGATTCAAGCCAAGGCTTTGATCTTTAAGAAAGTAAACCTTAAGTTTACAAACATGAACACAAGTATGATTTATAAAGCTCATGAACTTTTCTTTTAACAAGTTTTATGGAGGAATCAAACTATAACTTGATCCTCTTTGGTTCTTGTATGTTCTTGTATAAACAAGATAATATGAAGAATAAACTAGAAAGTTTGATTCTTACAACTAGTAAGTAAACAACAACAACAACAACAAAAGAACAAGTAACAAAACAAGCAAATGATGATGATATTCATGTTTATGTTTCAGTTTTTAAAGGAAGAAAGAAGGAGAAACAAAGTTTGTTACTTACAATATTTTGAGAGAAAAATGAGAGAAAGAAAAGTATAAAGTGAAGTGTGTGTGTGGAATAAAAAATACTAGTGAATAAGTAATACAAAAAAAAATTTGAATCCCTCCCTCCTCAATCTTGGTCGACGGTTTAGAGGATTAAAGGGGCAAGCCAAAACTCAACTTTCCAATGTGAGAGAATGGTGAAAGCTTAGAATAGATAAAGTTAGATGTATGGGGAAGAGTTTCTAGCATGCTTGCACAAGTCTCTTCAAACTTAACTTAATTAATCTAGTTCTTAACCTTAATGAGTCATTAGCTTAAAAGATGGGCTTACTAGTCCATTAAGTGTGTAGAGTGGGCTTTCAAGTCCATAAACATTAACAAAAGCCCATGTGTAAGTAAGTAACAAATAAATAAACAAAGTCCAAGTAATTAACTACTTGCATTAGTTAATTATAAATGATTAATAATAATTAATCATGAACGTAAATAATATTCAAAATATTATTCGTGTAAAGTACGTGTGTCACAAAGACAAGTCGGGCCATGAAAAGTTAAATACGGTAACAAGTAACACGTATAAGAACACGTTTATTAAAACGCAAGCATTAATAATAAATATTAATAACAATAAGTTGGAAAATCCAGGGTCGTTACATTACCCACCTGTTAAAAAAAATTTCGTCCCAAAATTTTAAGCTGAGGTAGATGGAGGAGTCGGGAAAAGGTGAGGATACTTCTACATCATTTGGTCCTGACGTTCCCAAGTAAACCCAGGTCCTCGTTTGGCATTCCATCGTACTCGGACGATCGGAATCTTGTTGTGTTTCAAAGTTTTGACCTCATGGTCCATAATTTCGACAGGTTCTTCCACGAAGTGGAGTTTGTCATCAATTGTAAGTTCCTCCAATGGTATGACATGTTCCGGTTCAGCAAGACACTTCTTCAAATTCGATACGTGAAAGGTAGGATAAACTGAGCTCAATTGAGTTGGAAGATCCAAACGGTAAGCAACGGGTCCAACACGCTCCAAGATTTCAAAAGGACCAATGTATCGTGGGTTGAGCTTCCCACGTTTTCCAAAACGAATCACACCTTTCCAAGGTGCAACCTTCAAATTACACGGTCACCCACGTCGAATTCAAAGTCTTTACATTTAAGGTCTGCATAACTCTTTTGGCGATCACGGGCCGTCTTAAGTCTCGCTTGAATCTGGACAATCTTCTCAGTTGTTTCATGGACTATCTCGGGTCCGGTGATTTGAGTTTCGCCTACCTCGGCCCAACAAATAGGAGATCAGCATTTGCGGCCATACAACGCTTCAAAAGGTGCGGCATTAATACTCGAATAATAACTGTTGTTGTAAGAGAATTCGGCTAGTGGCAAATGTCTTTCCCAAGCCTTTCCGAAATCAATGACACATGCACGCAACATGTCTTCCAAAGTCTGAATCGTGCATTCGATTTACCCGTCGGTCTGTGGGTGATATGCAGTACTCATGTCGAGACGGGTTCCCAAGGCTTCTTGCAAAGAACGCCAAAATCTGGAAGCAAAACGGGGATCGCGATCTGAGATGATCGATAAGGGCACACCATGACGAGATACAACCTCTTTTATGTATAGTTGAGCGAGTCTCTCCATCATATCCGTTTCCTTCATGGCTAAAAAGTGTGCAGATTTGGTAAGACGATCAACGATAACCCAGATGGTATCGTATCCGCCCACCGTCTTTGGTAACTTCGTAATGAAATCCATTGCGGGATTTCCGGTTATTGAAGTAACCCAGAAGGTTTCTTATGTTCGGCCTTAACTTTCGAGCAAGTCAAACACTTACCAACATAAGTTGCAACGTCCTTCTTAAGATTAGGCCACCAGTACTGTTCCTTAAGGTCGTGGTACATTTTACCGGCTCCTGGATGAATCGAATATCTCGACTTGTGGGCTTCATCTAATATAAGACTCCGTAGGTCTCCGTAACGAGGTACCCAAATCCTTCTGGCATAGCATCGGAGTCCAGTTTCCTTAACTTCAAGTCGAGAAACGAGAATGTTTAAGCATTCATGAGATATATTCTCCTCCTTGAGAGCCTCATCTTGGGCTACTCGGATCTGTCTATTGAGGTTCGAATGAATGGTGATGTTCAGTGCCCGAACACGAAGAGGTTCCATCCTCTCCTTTCGGCTCAAAGCGTCAGCTACAACATTGGCCTTGCCAGGGTGATAACGAAGTTCACAATCATAGTCGTTCAGCGTCTCGATCCATCGACGCTGTCTCATATTCAGTTGCTTCTGATCGAAGATGTGCTGGAGGCTTTTATGATCGGTGAAAATAGTGCTCTTAGTTCTATAAAGATAGTGTCTCCATAGCTTTAATGCAAAGACAACGGCTCCAAGCTCGAGATCGTGCGTTGTGTAATATCGCTCGTGAATCTTCAGTTGACAAGAGGCGTAAGCGATAACCTTTGTTCGTTGCATCAGTACACAACCAAACCCACTTTTCGAAGCATCGCAATAAATGATGAAATCATCACTGCCTTCAGGAAGTGATAAGATAGGTGCGGTGGTTAACTTCTTTTTCAAGGTTTGAAATGCTGATTCCTGTTCGGGTTCCCAAATGAACTTCTTCCCTTTGTGAGTCAGCGCTATCAAAGGACGCGCAATCAGAGAGAAACCTTCAATAAATCTTCGGTAGTAACCGGCGAGGCCTAAAAATTGGCGAATGTGAGTCGGAGTAGTGGGGGTTTCCCACTTACTGATTGCTTCGATCTTTGCGGGATCAACTTTGATTCCTTGATCACTCACAACGTGACCCAGAAATTGGACTTCCTTCAACCAAAACTCATACTTGGAGAATTTTTCATAAAGTTGCTCTTATCTCAAGAGTTCCAACACTAGACGAAGATGTTGTTCATGTTCTTCTTCGCTTTTGGAGTAGATGAGGATATCATCTATGAAGACGATAATGAACTTATCTAGGTATGGCTTGCATACACGATTCTTGAGATCCATAAATACGGCAGGTGCGTTGGTTAAACTGAATGGCATCACGAGAAACTCATAATGACCATAACGAGTCCTAAACGCAGTTTTCATCACATCGCTCTCTTTCACCCTCAACTAGTGATAACCGGATCGCAAATTGATCTTAGAGTAAACGCTCGATCCTTGTAGTTGATCAAAAAGATCATCAATTCGGGGAAGAGGATACCGATTCTTGATCGTCAATTTGTTGAGTTCACGGTAGTCGATACACATGCGAAATGATCCGTCCTTCTTTTTCACAAATAAAACAGGTGCGCCCCAAGGTAAGAAACTTGGTTGGATAAATCCACGGTCTAGCAGTTCTTGTAATTGGCTCTGCAACTCTTGCATTTCAGAAGGTGCGAGTCGATAAGGTGCGCGAGCTACAGGTGCAGCTCTTGGCACTAAATCGATCTAAAACTCTACTGCTCTCGGTGGCGGTAATCCAGGCAATTCCTCTGGAAAGACATCGGGAAATTCGTTCACAATTCGTACATCATCTACGCTCTTCACTTTGGTTTCTAACGCTTTCACATGTGCTAAAATAGCAAGACGTCCTTTCTTCATGATCTTTTGCGCTTTCATGCAACTAATGAGATTCAGTTTCGAGCTACATCTCTCTCCGTAAATAATTAGTGGCTCACCGTCTCCGTGTGGTATACGAAGAGCTTTATCTCTACAGATAATGTCAGCCCTTATCTTGGTCAACCAGTCCATACCTACAATAACATCAAAGCTTCCCAATTTAATGGGTATCAAGTCAATCTCGAAATCCACACCAGCTATGTTGATAATAGCTCCTCGGCTAATTTGGTCAACTTTCTCAAGTTTTTCATTAGCTACCTCTACAAGCATACTCTCCTTTAAAGGAGCTAACGATCAATTTATCTTAGAGGAAAAGTGTCTACATACATAACTTCTATCGGCACCAGTATCAAATAGAACAGAAGCTAATAAATTGTTGATAGTGAATATACCTGTGACCAAGTCGGGGTTCTCACGGGCATCCCTTGCATTTACATTGAAAGCTCTGCCACGCGGTGGTCCGCCGTCCTTTCGCTTGTTGGGACACTCATTTCTGAAGTGGCCCGTCTGTCCGCATTCATAGCACTTTCTCGGTCCAGTAGGGTTTGTCTTCACATTCAGGGTGGTGATCTTGCAGTCTTTGCCAATGTGCCCAGTCCTTTTACATTTTTCGCAGACCACGTTGCAGTACCCGGTGTGATGCTTGTAGCATCTCTTGCACTGCGGCAGACTACCCTTGTAGTTAGAGTTCGAGCTAGTGTTCGGGTTGGGGTTGTTTCCCTTGAAACCTTCATGTCGCTTAGCCGGGTTTTGATCATAGACTCTCCCCTTGTTGTTGTCCCACTTACGCTTCTCACTGCTAACCTCCGATTCGGATTTTGCCTTTTTCGGTTCATCGCTGATAATTTGGTTCATTAAGGTGTGTGCCATGCGCATTGCTTTCGAGACATCAGCTGGCTTTGAAGAGGTGAAATTTCCCTTAATGGTCTTAGGAAGTCCCCACAAGTACCTTTCCATTCGCTTAAACTCCGGGGTAACCATCGTGGGACACATTAGAGCTAATTCCAGATACCTATGGTTGTAACCATCAAGATTGTTTCCTACCACTTTCAGTCCCCAAAACTCAGTTTCCATCTTATGTATCTCTGTCCAAGGGCAATACTCCTCAATCATGGCCTCTTTAAATTCTTCCCACGGAGTGGCATAATGTAACATCCCACATTTTTCCGTTAAATTTATTTTAACACCATATTTTTAGATAATATCTTCTGTTATCTAAATTCGTACCTTTTGTTGACTAACGTTCATAATATTCTCGTTATTTAATTATAATATCACTCGTTTACTCGAGCGTTTTTAAAATATTCGTTTGGTTAATTCCCGCACCCGCTTTGAAACTTGAGGGACCAAAGTTGCCAAGTGGACAAAGTGGTGACTAGGTCAACTAGTCAACCACTTCACCACCACCACTCATTCAACCTCCTCCTTCTTTTTCTTACTTCTCTTTTTCTCTCCATCTCAAGAACATACACAAACACCCAATTCAATCATTCATCATCTAAATTCGATCTAGGAGGCCAACATCAAAACAATTTACATATTCGTGATCCTCTCTTCATCCTCTACATTTTGGTACCAATTTCATCTCATTTGGGTAACATTTCTAAAACACTAGATTTCTCTAAATTCTTTTTATATACTTAAAATGGTGTTAATTTGTGTCTATGGATCAAGTATAACATGAATATATGTTTTGTTTGCTCGATTTGTTGTTTTGGAGTAACTAGCATGAACTTGAAAATGAGTGTGCTTCATCTTTGATTTTTGGATGAGTTAATGTTGTTAAATTGTTAAAGTTCATGTTTTAATTGTGTTACTAGTATCACTAGCTTCGTTTTGATGCGTAGGTTGATTAAGAAAACTTTAAACACATGATTATTGATTTTTGTGAATTTTGGTTAGGGTTTGATAGACTTAAAACAAACTTTCGATGTTTTGAATGTCATGAAATGTTATTAGTAAGTATTTAGTTGTAATGTATGTTTCATTACCTTCAAAACGGCATATCATATGTGTGAATTGGATTCCCGAATCTTAAAATGCATTTTGTGAACTTGAAACTTTGAAAATAAACCTTTAATGATCACTTGACGAGATTTCGGTTATTGTAACTGATGTTTTTGCTGATGAAAAGTAGTTAGTTGTGTTCCTCGTCAAAATTTCTTTCCAACGATATAAGATACTTGTTCTAAGTGTTTACGGTTTGTGAATTGTGCTAATTTGAAGTTTGGTTGAGACTTGAACTTTTGAAACAGACCAGGCACCAGGCCATGCCTATTGGCGCGGCGCGACACCAGGGGCCGCGGCGCGGCATTTGCCATGTCTGAGTTTCTGTCCAACTTTGCACTTTTACGAAAAATGTTTGCTATGCTACGCACCTCCGATTCACATGTAACTTGTTCTAACATGCTTATATATGATTAAAAACCTCAGAAAAAACGTTCGGGACCCGACCCGAACGTGTTGACTTTTTTTTTTACTTTGACTTTGACCGAGTTTGACTTTTAGTCAAACTTAACCAAAAACTTATGCAATCGTTCTAATCTTCTTTTAAACTTGATTCTTGCATGAAACTTGACAACGTGATTCACATGCTATACTAATCGAGTCGTAACGAGCCATAGGACTAATTGAACACATTTCACTTGACCTAGTGTCGTAACTGGTTAATTGATACAACTTACTTGTTTAGGTCGAGGCTAAGTAACTTTCATGCATAGTTTACTTTGTGAAGTACATTTATACTCATGCACTCGAGGTGAGATCATAGTCCCACCTTTTCAACAACTTTTTATACTTTTAAATTGTGAGCTGAGAAACATATACTTTTTTACATTTTGTACTACTTACTTTTATACTTTGAACACAAGTACGATGCAACAAATATTCCACAATGAGTTAGAACAAAAATCCTCAATTCGATTATCATTAGTTGCACTTGCACGGTGTAAGCGAGAACTTATATTGTGTGGCCATACGGGTTTGACAAACCCTCATTTCGGACGGTTCGCTACCGTCCACGGATGAAATATATTTTCGAGAAACAGTGTATGTTCTAACACTATTGTGATGGGGTTCTATGGATGGAAAGTTAAGCCTTGATAATTGGGTGCTCGCGAACTTACTTTTGGAATGCAAACGATTTGGAAAAATTAACTTTATAGAAATACTAAATCTTGTGGTTCAAAAATAACGTCTACAAACACCTATGATTTCACCAACATTTTTCGTTGACAGTTTTCTATATGTTTCTCAGGTTCATGAATGGCTATTTGATACATGTTTTTGCACACTTTGATTACTTGCTTGGAGTCAAGCATACATGCATACGCTAGTGATAGCACCTTTGGATTCAAACTTTTGTCTACATACTTACGCTATTTATAGCAACTGTGATTTTCAACTAATTATGTCGCAAGTTATTTCATTTATACATACCTACTTTTGTAACCTTAAACTTGTTGTCGAACCGTTTGTAAACTAAACTTTGTAAGTCTTATACGTTTCAAATGAATGCGACATAATTTTGGTCAAACGAGCCTCATATAGGGACTACGACCACGTAACGGGACCTAAGTTAGCGGCGCCGTCAATGACGATTTTGTCGGGTCGCCACAGATGGTGTCAGAGCGTTGGTTGTAGGGAACTAGGATATGCATTAGTGTGTCTGACAGAGTCGTTAGGACACATTAGTGAATCTAGACTACAACCGGATAGTTAGCCATTGCATTATGACATACATTTGCTATAGATAGCACTTACTTAACTACTTGTGCATTATTCTTGAATCATTCTTAGGCAAACTTCTTAATGGTACCAAGTTTTCATCATACGAATCTGTAATCTACCACTTTCGGGTAACACTCGTAAACTTAAGATTCATACGCGTAAGGACGACGACGACTTCATTAGTCATACTTGTTCGGGAACTCTGTCTCCCAGATTGTTATTTGCCACCGTTTCAACTTACTATCGGTGTCACACCGGTGTTCCTTACTATCTACCACTTCTTGTTACTACCATCACTACCCTAGGTGAGTATTATCATCGCTAATTATCACTACGGTTGCGTACTATTCGTTATCATGATTCGCTACACTTCTCGTACTGGAATACATTATTGTTTGACTTGAACTGCATTGACGTGAACAATCATTTATACACTTCCCTTGGGGAATGCTTCTTTAGAGTTGCACTAATTCTTTCGATTCAATACGAGTCACGTTAGAGACGTCGTTACACTTTGTTCATTTTAAAACTTCACGATTACACGAACTTGAATCTATGGAGTGATGTGGGAATGGAGGTATGAGTTAGCATAATATAACGGCACTCGATAAACGTGGTTATATTACGGTAAGTCATACCAAAGTTCTAATGACTCGTGATGGTGATTGGACTCGATCAACCTAATCACCACCATGTGCCATGTACATGACTTCATTTTTCTTGTTTGAACATCCGAAAACTCCAAGGATACTGATAACAACCATACCCGGGACACATCTTCGATTATTGTCGAACCATATTTATGTTTCCAAATGAATGGCAAATTCTTTCAACATCAGACGTATGTTACACGTGTATACCATCTCGTTTTTGCACAGTTTTATCGACGAACTACAATATGCTTGTTATGCTCACATCGAGGCAGAAACTTCTCTTGTATTACACTCGTACTTCCGTATAAGGAAATATTTTATCTAAATTCTCAATGGAGAGAGAGACTCTTCACATTATGTAACACCCTAAGCAAATCCCACATCGCCCATGGACATGAGTGATCATGGGATTATAACGTAATGCTCACGATTAAATGATACAACGCGTTTTGGGACCACAGGCAGAGCAGGTGTGCGAGTACATTGTGGTTAAGCATGCTCAGGCGAGAGCACTACTAGGATGGGTGACCTCCTGGGAAAGTGCTTCTCGTGTGTGGTCATCAAGAAAAAGCCGTGCGCCTGCGAGCAAATCGGACAATATTGTGGTCATGTTAAGCTGGGGTGTTACAGAATGGTATCAAAATCACTCATGTGCCGTTGGGGGTGGTGGGGAAAACCTCATTGAGGACGATGAGTCTCTAAGGGGGGGTGAATGTAACACCCTAGGCAAATCCCACATCGCCCATGGACATGAGTGATCATGGGATTATAACGTAATACTCACGCTTAAATGATACAACGCGTTTTGGGACCACAGGCAGAGCAGGTGTGCGAGTACGTTGTGGTTAAGTGTGCTCGGGCGAGAGCACTACTAGGATGGGTGACCTCCTGGGAAAGTGCTTCTCGTGTGTGGTCGTCAAGAAAAAGTCGTGCGCCTACGGGCAAAGCGGAAAATATCGTGGTCATGTTAAGCTGGGGTGTTACACATTATACTAGTATTCACCACGAGGGAGAATAGTCCTAACGAACGTTTTTGAAAACCGATAAATCTTCCACGGCGCGAAATTCTTGAGAAACAGAAACTTGTTCCAACAAACGTTTTCAGATCCTAGCAAGCTTGTTCAAATGTATCTTAAAAGAACTGTACCTCATTTCAGATCGAGATCCTCGTTCACTTCTAAATTTCGGGGTGTTTTACAAAAAGCCTCGGGACCACGTTTAAACATGAGTACGACACCTCAACCACATCTCGAAGGACCAAACAAACATACGATTCAAACCTTGGAAACCATAATACGAGTTCATCTTATCAACTTCAAAATTTCTTGAGAAGAGTCTTTGCCTTTAGCCAAATTCTCTTACAACGATGGTTATCATTCAAGTCTTAACATCACACCTTTTGAAATCTTATATGACCGGAGACATCATTCTCCTTTTGTAGAACCAAGTAAATGATAATCAAATCACCGGACCCGCACTCGTTCATGAAATAACCATTAAGATCGTTCAATTCCAAGAGAGGCCCAAGACGACCCGTAGTCGCCAAAAGAGCCATGCAAATGTTAGACGTAAACCTCTCAAATTCCAAGTGGGAAACCGCGTAACATTAAAAGTCGCACCTTGAGGAGGTGTAATCTGTTTCATGAAACGTAGAAAGCTAAATCCGCGATATTTTGATCCTTTTGAAATCTTGGGGCGTATTGGACCCGTTGCTTATCGTTTCGATCTTCCGACTCCATTGAGCTCCGTTCATCCTACATTTGGTGTATCAAACTTGAAGAAGTGTCTTGCGAAACAAGAACTTGTTATCCTCTTCGACGAGCCTACTATCGATGACAAACTTTCCTTCCTAGGAGAACCGGTTGAAATATTGAATCGTGAAACCAAACTCAGAAACAACGTAAAATCCCGACTGTCAAGTTCGTTGAAATTTCCAAGGAAGTACCTTCACTTATTCGTAGAAGTTGCAACGCGAGGTTTCGAAGAAGAAACAACAACTACTACTTCCAACTAAATTTCGGGACGAAATTTCTTTTAAGGTGTAGGTAATGTAACATCCCGCATTTTTTCCTTAAATTTATTTTAACACCGTCTTTTTTTAGATAATATCTTCCGTTATCTAAATTCGTACCTTTCGTTGACTAACGTTCATAATATTCCCGTTATTTAATTATAACATCACTCGTTTACTCGAGCGTTTTTAAAATATTCGTTTGGTTAATTTCCGCACCCGCTTTGAAACTTGAGGGACCAAAGTTGCCAAGTGGGCAAAGTGGTGACTAGGTCAACTAGTCAACCACTTCACCACCACCACTCATTCAACCTCCTCCTTCTTTTTCTTACTTCTCTTTTTCTCTCCATCTCAAGAACACACACAAACACCCAATTCAATCATTCAGCATCTAAATTCGATCTAGGAGGCCAACATCAAAACAAATTACATATTCGTGATCCTCTCTTCATCCTCTACATTTTGGTACCAATTTCATCTCGTTTGGGTAACATTTATAAAACACTAAATTTCTCTAAATTCGTTTTATATACTTGAAATGGTGTTAATTAGTGTCTATGGCTCAAGTATAACATGAATATATGTTTTGTTTGCTCGATTTGTTGTTTTGGAGTAACTAGTATGAACTTGAAAATGGGTGTGCTTCATCTTTGATTTTTGGATTAGTTAATGTTGTTAAATTGTTAAAGTTCATGTTTTAATTGTGTTACTAGTATCACTAGCTTCGTTTTGATGCGTAGGTTGATTAAGAAAACTTCAAACACATGATTATTGATTTTTGTGAATTTTGGTTAGGGTTTGATAGACTTAAAACGACTTTCGATGTTTTGAATGCCATGAAATATTATTAGTAAGTGTTTAGTTGTAATGTATGTTTCATTACCTTCAAAACGGCATATCATATGTGTGAATTGGATTCCCGAATCTTAAAATGCATTTTGTGAACTTGAAACTTCGAAAATAAACTTTTAATGATCACTTGACGAGATTTTGGTTATTGTAAATGATGTTTTTTCTTAATGAAAAGTGGTTAGTTGTGTTCCTCGTCAAAATACCTTTCCAACGATATAAGATACGTGTTCTAAGTGTTTACAGTTTGTGAATTGTGCTAAATTGAAGTTTGGTTGAGACTTGAACTTTTGAAACAGACCAGGCATCGGGCCACGCCTATTGGTGCGGTGCGACACCAGGGGCCGTAGTGCGGCATTTGCTGTGTCTGAGGTTCTGTCCAACTTTGCACTTTTACGAAAAATGTTTGCTATGCTACGCACCTCCGATTCACATGTAACTTGTTCTAACATGCTTATATATGATTAAAAACCTCAGAAAAAATAGTTCGGGACCCGACCCGAACGTGTTGAATTTTTCGTTGACTTTGACCGAGTTTTACTTTTAGTCAAGCTTAACAAAAAACTTATGCAATCATTCTAATCTTCTTTTAAACTTGATTCTTGCATGAAACTTGACAACGTGATTCACATGCTATACTAATCGAGTCGTAACGAGCCATAGGACTAATTGAACACATTTCACCTGACCTAGTGTCGTAACCGGTTAATTGATACAACTTACTTGTTTAGGTCGAGGCTAAGCAACTTTCATGCATACGTTTACTTTGTGAAGTACATTTATACTCATGCACTCGAGGTGAGATCATAGTCCCACCTTTTCAACAACTTTTTATATTTTTAAATTGTGGGCTGAGAAACATATACTTTGTTATATTTTGTACTACTTAATTTTATACTTTGAACACAAGTACGATGAAACAAACATTCCACAGCGAGTTAGAACAAAAATCCTCAATTCGATTATCATTAGTTGCACTTGCACGGTGTAAGCGAGAACTTATATTGTGTGGCCATACGGGTTTGACAAACCCTCATTTCGGACGGTTCGCTACTGTCTACGGATGAAATATATTTTTGAGAAACAGTGTATGTTCTAACACTATTGTGATGGGGTTCTATGGATGGAAAGGTAAGCTTTGATAATTGGGTGCTCGCGAACTTACTTTTGGAATGCAAACGATTTGGAAAAATCAACTTTATGGAAATACTAAATCTTGTGGTTCAAAAATAACGTCTACAAACACCTATGATTTCACCAACGTTTTTTGTTGACAGTTTTCTATATGTTTCTCTGGTTCATGAATGGCTATTTGATACATGTTTCCGCACACTTTGATTACTTGTTTGGAGTCAAGCATACATGCGTACGCTAGTGATAGCACCTTTTGATTCAAACTTTTGTCTACATACTTACGCCATTTATAGCAACTGTGATTTTCAACTAATTATGTCGCAAGTTATTTCATTTATACATACCTACTTTTGTAACCTTAAACTTGTTGTCGAACCGTTTGTAAACTAAACTTTGTAAGTCTGATACGTTTCAAATGAACGCGACATAATTTTGGTCAAACGAGTCTCATATAGGGACTACGACCATGTAACGGGACCTAAGTTAGCGGCGCCGTCAATGACGATTTTTTCGGGTCGCTACACATAAGCCTCGTCAATATCCTTGGCTTGAGCAAGTGTGTTCCACTAGGTTAGTGTGCCGTCCGACAGCTTACATGAGGCATACTTTGTTTTGTTCATCTCTGAGCAGTTGCTTACACGGAACACAGATTTTAATTTCTCAAACCACCTAGTGAGACCAACTGGCCCCTCAGTACCACTAAAGTTGTGGGGCTTGCAGCTTTGGAATTCCTTATAAGTACACCCATTACGAATGGGCTGGTTAACTGGTGGGGCTTGGGGGTTCATTTCCGCTAAAGCTGTGGCTACTCGTTCAGTGATCATTTCTTCGATCTGTGCTGCTATGGACGTTGATCTTCCGTTGGCCATTGATGTTCTAAACAAAAATTTTGACTCAAGTCAAAATCCAGTATTCAAATAATAATAATACAGTATACGGTAACCAACATGGAATCAACACAACACATGTTACTTAAGTAACGCAAATAGATTCAGATGCCATAAAATCATCATACAGTAACGTAAATAGAACACCGTACAAAGATGAAACAACACTAAGTTCCATTCATTAATAAAAAGTTGCATACATTCGCATAAGATTCGTACAATACATGAGCGAAACATGAAACTACAAACGGGATTACAATAAGAAATCTAATACAAAAGCTCTATGGTGACGGTGGGTAAAGGATGTCCATCATGTGGGACACCTGGTCCTCGGAGCACAGAGGATATGCAGTTCCCTCATCAGTTCCTCGATGACGGGGGATGCTGGTGGGGCTGGCGGTGCAGATTGTACAGGTAGAGCTGGTGGTGCAGACGATGCTGGTAGAGCGGGTGGTGCAGACGATCCGGCACCAGAAGTATTTAATGCATAATGGGGAGCTTTACGTATGAATGGATCAGCAGGATACGGCACAAGCCGCTTACGGGCGGTAACTCTAACCTTCAGTCCACGTGCGTTAACGAACGACCTCCCTCCGTTAGCCCCTGGAATAACAGTACCGTCGAAACGATACTGCTTCTTCGACGGGGTAGAGGGTGGCTACACGGGTGCCTCCTCAGGGTCCTCGTCGGAATCATCGTCGCTGGAATCGTCGGATGTTGAGTCGTCAGATGATGAGTCGTCGGAATCATCGGAAGGTGGATGTGCTCTGCCAGTAGTCATCAGTCGGTATCTGCCAGGTGGAATCGGCACAACACATCCATCAGGAAGGCGTCTAGCCCAATGATTATGCTCATTACAGAACGGAACGTCCCCATATTCCCCAGGAATCACAGCACCACCGGAATGGTGCTGTGGCTCCGAGGGTCCTGGGATGAGTGGAGCTGGAATCTCTGGTGGATCCTCATGTCCGTCTGAGATGATCACTGGGTCGGGTGCATGGCTACTGGCTCCAGAGGACGAAGCGTCAGAGTCGCTGGAGGGTAAAGAGGACGGGATCTGTGAATCGACAACAATGGCAGGTGGTGTGGCAGATGAGTCTGAGTCGCTCTCTAAAATGATAACAGGCGGGATATCCGACATCTGAACAAGGAAAATAACTTTTTCCATTTCAGTAAGTCATAAAGCAAGCACGTATTAGGCAAAGTAACTACGACAGTCAAGATCATCTATAGCAGTAAGTAGCATGGCAATAACGACAAGTATCATGCAATCGAAAGCAGATAATAGCATGCAGTAGTGAAATCATGTAGTAGCATACGGCACATAGCAGTAAAAGTAAGCAGCAACATGCAGCAAGTTCCGCAGAAACAAGTAAACTAGCAAGTTGAAGATTAGTCCTATTAGTGAATCCTACTCGGTCCGGTCTAGACTCACTAATGCAACCTAATTCCCTACAACCAATGCTCTGATACCAAATGTGACGCCCCATACAAAATCAACGTGTACGGATCATCAACAACAGGATCATTAAAAGGTCAAACACTATATGCTGTTTCAAAAGAAGTTTGCATTCATGAATATAGGTGACGTCTTAACCAACGTCAATTGTTTAACATACGAAAGTGTGCTTCTACGAATAGAAGGCATTAATAATAGTAGGTGACCCATAGGTCGTTACAAATCATTGTTTCAAAAGTAATAAAGTTTGAATGCAAATAAACGTTTCATGCGAAGACATCTCTAATAAGCGCAGCGGGAGTCTACAAAGCATAACAACTATAGCGGAAGCAAGCAAACCTTAAGCACCTGAGAAAAACATACTTAAAAACGTCAACACAAAGGTTGGTGAGCTATAGTTTAAGTATAACAGTAATGTAAGGTAGGCCACGAGATTTTAGTGTTTCAAAATAGTATGAAAAGTATATGTATAACTGTGGGCACTTGGTAACTAACTTAACGTAAATAACATCCCCTAAAAGTACACTTGGCGAGTTCATATGTTTACGTAGTATTAAACACCCGTTAAATGCTAGCGCTACTAGCCCGAGTGGGGATGTCAAACCCTATGGATCCGTATCTAAGATTCGCGTTCACCGGTTCAAAGACCAATGACTAAATGTTACCGAGCTAAGGAGAAAGTTTATGCCGTTGTATAACCCACACATATATAAAGTTTAAGTACTTGTGCCTAGTATGTAAAACGTAAAATGCGCATGTATTCTCAGTTCCCAAAATAGTTAAAGTAAAAAGGAATGCTATAACTCACAGTGGAAAGCAGTAAAAGTCGATACGCGGGAATAGTAAGCAAGTAGTTTGGTCCGGAAGGTCCTCAACCTAAGTCAAAAGTTACTAAGTCAGTAAATCGTTCCCAAAGGTTTAAAAGTATATAAATTAGGTCTTAAGTATCATCATCATTCATCATCAAACAAAAAGTGTAAAGTAAGTTTTATTCAAGAATAGAGTTTGAAATAAAGGCTGACTTCGTTCAGTCGCCACGACCTCTATAAACACTGAAATGGGGTGAGACCAGTGGCCATGGCTCCGTATATGAGTCCCCTAGAGGCTAACCAACTTCCAGAAGCAAACTCATCTTCGTTTGACCATGGTGATGGTTTAAGTGCGAGTAGGTCAGAAATTTCAGCACAACGTTAATAGGGTGTAGTGACTTTCGGGAGGCCATAGATCCTAAACCGTAACTCGGATTAAGACGAGGTCTAAATGGAAAATCATCTACTCGAACCGAAATAACTGAAAATCATATTTCCAGTAGCCCAGGTAGTCTGATAAATTCCAGAAACAGTAAGTAAAGATGTTTTAGTGGGTTCTTGATGCTTGATGCTCATCACGGTTCTCATCCTTGATGCGTATAGCTTCAAGTGTACAACTCGTTGATGGGTTTGCATCATCTTTACCAAGGTTTGACCATCATAACACTAGTGTAAGTCTAATATATGTAGCACAACTCACTTAAGAGTTGTATGTAGTTTGATGAACCAAAGTTACATCAAGATCTTAGATCCGACACATACATGAGTTCTAATAGTAATATTAAGCTACAAACTTGAAAGTAAACTATATAAATAAGATCTTAAGTTGTAAAACTTAGATCTTAGCTAGATCTTAAAGATCCTAGACTAGAAAGTCTAGATCTAGTGTTCTTAAGTTAGATCCTAAGTTATAGAACTTGGATCTTCACTTTAATGAAACCATAAGTTATGAAACTTAGATTTTCAACTAGTAAAATGTATATAAGCTTATAAGCTCTTGTTTACAACAAATTTAGAAGACCATAAGCTATAGAAACTTAGATCCAACACAAGTGTATGAAGTTATAACTAGAAAGTTATACTTCCATGTTCTTGAACTTACAAAGTTAACTTTTAGTTTCAAGAAATATGAGATCAAGTTTAACTAGTAATACTTGACCAATTTAACAACATCATAACTTTAAAGTACATAAAATGAAGAGATAAACTAAATCTACAAGTAATAAGTTCATGGTTGTTCATACTTACAAAGATTCAAGGCAAGGCTTTGATCTTTAAGAAAGTAAACCTTAAGTTTACAAACATGAACACAAGTATGATTTATAAAGCTCATGAACTTTTCTTTTAACAAGTTCTATGGAGGAATCAAACTATAACTTGATCCTCTTTGGTTCTTGTATATTCTTGTATAAACAAGATAATATGAAGAATAAACTAGAAAGTTTGATTCTTACAACTAGTAAGTAAACAACAACAACAAAAGAATAAGTAACAAAACATGCAAATGATGATGATATTCATGTTTATTTTTCGGTTTTTAGAGGAAGAAAGAAGGAGAAACAAAGTTTGTTACTTAAAATATTTTGAGAGAAAAATGAGAGAAAGAAAAGTATAAAGTGAAGTGTGTGTGTGGAATGAAAAATACTAGTGAATAAGTAATACAAAAATTTTTTTAAATCCCTCCCTCCTCAATCTTGGCCGACGGTTTAGAGGACAAAAGGGGCAAGCCAAAACTCAACTTTCCAATGTGGGAGAATGGTGAAAGCTTAGAATAGATAAAGTTAGATGTATGGAGAAGAGTTTCTAGCATGCTTGCACAATTCTCTTCAAACTTAACTTAATTAATCTAGTTCTTAACCTTAATGAGTCATTAGCTTAAAAGATGAGCTTACTAGTCCATTAAGTGTGTAGAGTGGGCTTCCAAGTCGATAAACATTAACAAAAGCCCATGTGTAAGTAAGTAACAAATAAATAAACAAAGCCCAAGTAATTAACTACTTGCATTAGTTAATTATAAATGATTAATAATAATTAATCATGAACGTAAATAATATTCAAAATATTATTCGTGTAAAGTACGTGTGTCACAAAGACAAATCGGGCCATGAAAAGTTAAATACGGTAACAAGTAACACGTATAAGAACACGTTTATTAAAACGCAAGCATTAATAATAAATATTAATAATAATAAGTTGGAAAATACAGGGTCGTTACAAAAATTCTCTACCTGAGCCGGATGCGGTCGAAGATACTTAATATAAGGCCGAAGAAGTTGAAGAAACGCAAACACCCGAGTTGGGAGAAAAAGGAAAACACGCAAAGGTTATGTGCTCCAAAGATGAAAGTCAAATTTTAAAGGAATGTTGATCACACGCTTCTGAATACAACATTATCAAAAATTCTCAAACTACGGGGACATATTGGGCCACCGTTCGAGCGGAATACAACAGTTTGGTAAACGAGCCTCGCCGACAAGATTAATTAACTAGAAAGATGTGCAAAGACATCAAGATCTTCACTGCAATTTACGAAAAGCTTTCAAAGCATTGGCAAGGTGAACAGTCGGACACAGATATTATGAAACATGCGAAAAAACACTTCAAAATTCAAACGACTAGGTCATTCGTATATGAAGAAGCTTGGCGAAGTCTAAAAGATTGTCCTTAATTTTTAACTTATGAAGGCTTCATTAACAAACGCCGAGAACCCGAGACGATTAATCTAGAAGATCCCAACCTGACTCCAACATCGAACACGAATGTACCAAATTTGGAGCCTTTATTCCGAGGAGATCCTATCTGTCGTCTTCGAGGTCGTGATAGTTCTAAAAGTGCTAAAAGTTCAGTTCTTCGGATGCGGATTCTAGTTATTCTTCGTAAGAGGCCTGAGCTCATGTTATTTGTTCCGCGGCTGCTACAAGGCTTACTATGGAGGAGTTATAAAAGAAATCACAAACACGTACGAAGTTTAACGGTTTAAAACTTCTATCTCAACTGTTTTCTACCGACATTCCTCCGGAACAATATGATTTGGTCATGAAATATCATAACAAGCTCACCAAGAAATACGCCAAGGAGTACAAGCCCGACGACTAAGCGGGGTCAAAGTACCAATCAAAAATGAACTAAAAATTCTAGACTAGCTAGGGTAAGTAGGATTCGTTCCATGAGAGATTGTGGTCAAAAGCAAGCAATTCTTAGAAGGGTTTGATGATTAAAAACTAAATTAAATTAATTAAAAGCTAAAAAAAGTATTAAACTTTAAATGGTTTATATAAAGCACACAAATAAAAGATCAAAAAAACAAAAGTTGTTATCAATTGATTAAAACCTTTATCCCTTCCAAATTCAAATTTGATATCATTCATTCAAACAAACATGTGTGCTTATCAAGTTGTTATCTAAGTCACATAGACATGAATTCTTAAATTCGTTAAAACAATTATCTTGGGCATGATTATGTAACCTAAACACTTGTCTTCATCCCTAATCTAAATTAACACTAAGTGGATAAAGCACAATTGTTAAATCACAATAATACGTCTTGCAATAATCAAAATCAACAAACTTGCATTAAATAATCACTTGAACAGTTTACGAAATTATTAATTAAAGAACTTTATCATTGTAAAATTACAAACCACACACATACTTGAATGAATAAACAATACACTAAATGTTCATTGGAAGAAATAAAGAAAGGAACTTAGTCGAGCATGATGATGATGTTGAAGAACATGGTGGATTGTTAATGATGCATGAAGATCTTGCTTATGATTCTTGAAAGTAGATGAATTTTGGTGTTTTGAGTTTATGCTCTCTGCTCAAAAACTGATGAAAAAGCCTCCCAATTCGTAGCAAAGGGTTTCCCTTATATAGGGAATGACTAACTTGTTCCTAAAGCAAAAATCTCTTAAAATTCGGGTGCAGAAAAATGCACTGGCGTATTTACGCCACCATGTGAAATCCGTGCGTAAAATTACGCCCCCAAGTGACATTTTTCACTGTCTTCCAACTATAAATGGCGTAATTTATGCCAAGAGTGGAGTGTATTATGCCAACCCATAAAAACTAAAGTTATGGCCCTCTGAAATACGAACGTCTGGGCATTTGAATCACCTCAATCGGAGGTCGTATGCTCAAGTTATGGCCAATTTCGTAATAGCTCACAAGAGTCGATTTTTTCAACATCTTATATCATCTTTTCGTGAATCTTCTTCCACACTTAACATACATGAAAACCCACTAAAACACTTCGTTTTGACCACTAAAGTCACATAAAACCCTTGTCATTAATCATCATTCCGAGCATAAATTAGGAACCGATCAACGACTTGTTTAATTATGTATTATTTTTTAATTTTATTTGTACTTGTTGTTTTAATGTAATGTGTGCTTTTATTTTAATGAAAATTTTTATTTCGAATTTTTTAATTATTATTTTTTATTTATACTTAAATATAAATGCGATTTGTAATAATAATAATAATAATAATAATAATAATAATAATAATAATAATAATAATAATAATAACAATAATAATAGTAATAATAATAACAATAATCATAATAATTAAAAAAATTAAAAGTGGAGCCAATGTGGTTGTATGACAAGTGTCATGAATAGTAGGGAGTTTGATGAGTTAAGCGATAGGAAGAAGTTGCTGAGGTGACGTTGATGTGACAAAATTTGATTGTATAACAGCTGTCATGAATAAGAGTAGTCTAATATATTACTAATCTATAGTTTCTATTAAATCTCTAAAATGATGATGTCATTATTAGGCTAATTCTTTTGTTAAGAAAAAAAAAAAAAAAAAAATCTAAGCATGGTGGGTGATGTCATTAATTTAAATAATTTTAAATTAAAATTAAATCTTATTAATTAATGATTATTAAATCTTATTAATAATTATTTTAACTATTAAAATTAAATAATTTTGAATTGTTTTAATTAATTATTTTGAATTGAGTACGAAAAGATATAAAAGCTAGGTAGAACGAAACCAATTCTAAATTTATATTTTAATTTACACTTTTAAAATAAAATGACAACCAATATTATCTCTTATGATTCAATGTAGATTGTTTAATATACATTTTAGGTGTTTGATGAAATGTTCAGCTGACGAGTTTCTTAGTCGGACTATGTGGTTTCACGGGTCATTAAACTAAATGGTTTTAGCATTTACGTTTACTTAATACTTAAAACATTTCATTAAACGTTTTTGTTTAAATAAACCCGTGATTTCACGGGTCATTTCACTAGTATCCAATCAAATTCCTTAGATTCTTTGAAGTTATTTTCAAAAATCAACTAGAAATGTACATAAACATGCTTTTTAACTTCCTTGGTTTATTTGATTTCGAGATTTTTCGAACTAAAAATAGAAAATCAAGCCGAATTAAGGGTTTAGAACCTAAAATTATTATTATTTGATTTTTGATATTCCTTTTAGTTTTCGTAAAAAAAAGTACATATTACTAATATATATATATATATATATATATATATATATATATATATATATATATATATATATATATATATATATATATATATATATATATATATATATATAGTCAATATTTAAAATGAGAAAAAGAAAACGAGAACCGTTAAATTACAAGAATTTTCACATATGAGTAGCTTGTATCACATATAAATATTGATGGATAGCAAAATTGAACAAAAAAATTGAAGATTGACAATATATGTAGCGGTGCTAAAGGCATCCGCCCATAAAGAAGCGAGGGCATTTGCATTAAACATCATAGCTAGCCAAGTATCTGTAATATGACGATGTTTGCGTTCAATGCGTCTGTTTTGTTGCAGAGTGTAACGACAAGAAGTGCGATAATGAGTGTCATTTTCTTGAGAGTTTAAGAACTTGGTACCTCCATCACTTAGAAATATTTTAATTTTGTGAGAAAATTGAGTTTGCATAGATAGCAAAAATGCCTGAAATACATGAAAATAGATTTTGCTCTTGAGATGATAGAACCACGTGAACCTTGAATAATGATCAACAAATATGAAATAATATCGGTATCCGTTAGTAGCAATAATAGGAGCGGGACCCCGCAAGTCACGATGAATTAAATCTAAAACATTATAAGCACGTTTTTCATTAATATCAAAAAACCAAACATTTGCATTTAGAAAGCTCACAAGAAGAACATAAACCCGGTTTTGGTAAAATAGAAGTTACCAACAATTGTCCTAATTTATTTCAAATTTATTTTAATCGACTAGTAAACTAACTAACGAACCCCGTTGACATTTTGTTTTCTAAAATTTATTTCAAATTCAGAACAGGTACACCAAGCATATGATTCTGACTTGATCTCGACTTGGTCTCCAAGTCGTGTGGTGATGGTGTAATACGGCTAATAATGTGAGCCAATATTACAATGATATGATGCATCATAATACAATTAAACCTTCTATAGAAGATGAAAGATTAATGTGCAAGGTACAACATATAACTATATGACTAAATTCATTTGAGCCTTCGGGGTCACACATATATACACCTAGACGTTAATATAATATATATATATATATAATATATATATATATATATATATATATATATATATATATATATATATATATATATATATATATATATATATATATATATATATATTACTCAAGTAACAAAATAAATGTAATTACATTAAATTGATTAGTTGTTTAAATTAATTTACAAATGTAATTTTTTAGTAGCAAACAAAAGCTAAAGCATAAGTGAAAAGCAAAAAGAAAAGAAAAGAAACAAAAATTTGTTAGTTGCAATTTCTTTTTCCTCCAATAATTTTGAAGTTGGTTACTTACTCCATAATATAAAAATTAAGAGTGTACCACTTTATTCAATATATACAGAGATGTGGTCTTTGTTTTTAAAATGAGTGTCAAGGAAAGAAACCAAAGAGAGTAATCTATTTTCTGTTGTTTTTGGTTCAACGTAAACAACAACAAAAATAAAAGCTTCAAGTTAGTTATTGTCTAAAATTAGAATAAAGCAACATCAAGTTTCTTTTGATTCATTTTGAGAAGTCTTAAGCCAAATATTTACAGAGTATCATCGTATTAATTGTTTCACACAATTAATCAAGGGTTGATTAATTTGTTACTTGGGTATTGGACTAGCATCCATTGACGATCGCTTGAAGTGTAGTGTGGACTATACAAAGAGACGGTCATACTTTTGATCGTGAGTTTCTCTCCATCAACCCAGTTCTATAAGAAAGGTACATCGTTTACTCACTTTGTGAATATTATATATTTTGACAATTATTAGTGGTGTAACTGGATCTAATGGAACCGTTAATTGTGTGTATGTTTTGTAATGTAAAGTAAGTTTATTTTAACTATCCGCTGCATTAATTTGTTTTGAAAGTACACACAGTTATCCATCAGTGGTATTCGAGCCGCTTTTGCACCATTTTAATTGTCACGTGATTTTCTCATATCTAGTTTTGTGGTGAATTGGTAAAAAGTAAAAAACTTTTTTTATATAATTTCAACATGTTTGTTTTAAATTAAACCTCATGAGGCACAAATAAGATCTAAAAAATATCCCTGTTATAAATTTTGAATTTATTATGGCTTGAATAATTGTTGTTTATTTCATTCTATGGTTGTACACATGCATTGTAACCATGGACAAGCCATATGTAGTTTTTAATAATGTAGTTATTAGAATTGTGATTGCACACATAGCCCATACTGCCCCGACCTATGTATGATTGTTGTGATTGTTGATTACGGCAATATTATGTCATGATTGATTATTTATATTATTATAAAGGCCATTTTGAAGCCAAAGTTGTATTATTTTTATTTTTCATTTTCATAGTATTGTATTTAAGTTTATTTCAATTTGTAAAATTACTAGTTTAGTTGTATTTTCAAATTTAAATAAATGTAACAAGATGAAGATTGAAGATAAAATACAACATGCTTTTGGCTTATAAGATGGCGAACAGGTCAAGTTGACAACGATGGCGTTTGTCAAGTTTTCACTTGATTCTTGAATCAAGTGGGAGCTTCGATATTACCCTTAGTTTGACCTCTTGATCCCATGTCGGCTCATGGGATCGAGAATAGGATTTTCAGGCTAGGCTATGTGTGTGTGATGCATGATATGGTTGTGTTTTATTTTTGCATTATACATAATTGTTAATTAGAACATATGCTAAATGTTTTTGATGAAAACATCAAATAAAACCGGAAAAAGTTTCAAAGATTAAAATTGATGATTTTAAAAGTTAAACTCTAACGAGTTTAAAGTTAAATGATTTTTGAAACACAAATTATGTATGACCGAAATCGTTTAAAATAGTTTTAAAACGATACACGTTTGTGAATTTGTTATTTTTATATATAAAATAAAATAACAAACTAGATGCATAAACACGATCGACATATATACAATTGGTTAAAATGATTTTTAACAAATAGTGTAGCGAATCTTGTGTGCATGCATTATTCGTTAACACAAACATTTTTAAAATATCCGTCAAATTTAAGTCATGCCATCTAATGAGCTTGCAAACACTCCTCGTTATTTTTTGGTTACGGTGAGACCTAATTGAATTATAACCACTATGTGGATTTTCAGTTACGAGTGAGACTAGGCTGAATTTCCACAATTTTCAAATTGGATGAATTAATCATATTCACAGTGAGACCTGAGTTCGAGGCAAGGATGGGACAAACATGCTAGTAGATAATAGTGGTTTGTTGAACTACACATACTACTGAGTCCCATAAAGATCTAAGAGTTGCACTTGTGATGTAATTGGTAACCGCTACCTACCAATAGACTCTATAACTGCTAGCTGATCAGCAGATGTAGTTATGGAACCTCTATGTAGATCTTAGGCTTTCGTAAATTAATTGTTTTCAAATATATTAAAACCTGGGTAGTTAATTTATTAAAGTAAAATATCGAAAATACTAAAATTGAATCTTGTTCTTTTGTAGATGTCAAACAATCAAAACGTAAACCAAAACACCCTCCATTCTTTGTTGGAGAAGGAGAAACTCAATGGTTCAAACTTCCTCGATTGGTACCGCAACCTGAGAATTGTTCTCAAATATGAAGGGAAGTTGAACAAAATTGAAGAACCCTTACCCGAAGCTCCTCCTGAGACAGCTACTAATGCTCAAAAGAATGCTTATCAGAAGTTGTTTGATGAGCAAGAGAATATAGCTTTAATCATGCTTGCTAGTATGACTTCTGACCTCCAAAAGGAAATGGATGATCGTACAGCATATGATATGATGACTGAGCTGAAAAATATGTTTCAGAAAAAGGCTAGTCAAGAGTTATATGAAACTTATAAGCTTCTTCAAACATGAAAAATGGAGGAGGGTCAATCAGTGAGCTCTCATGTCTTAAAAATGAAAAGCTACATTGACCGATTGAAAAAACTTGGAACTACCTTGCCGCCTAACTTGGCTGTGAACACGGTTTTGGTTTCACTACCAAAATCGTATCACCAATTTGTGATGAATTACAATATGCAAGGTTGGGAGAAATCTCTGGCAGAGGTGCACTCGATGCTCAAAACTACTGAACAGGATATTCCATATAAGGTTTCTAATCCAGGTGTCCTGATGATTAGGGATGGTAAGGTGAGAAAGAATAAGCCGAAAACTTGGGGAAAAGGAAAAGGCAAGTCAATTGCTAAGAAAAATATTCCACCACATCCCAAGAAAGAAAACCCAGCGAAAGACGCCGAATGTTTCCACTGTGAAAAAGTTGGCCACTGGAGGAGGAACTTTCCTTCCTACCTATCTGAGTTAAGAAAAGGCAAAGCTGGCCAGACCAGCAAATCATGTATATTTCATATACAGTTATATACTTTTTCTAGTGATTCCTGGATTTTTGATACTGGTTGTGGTACTCACATCTGTAACAATATGCAGGGAATGAGAAGAAGTAAGAGACTGAAGAACAACACACTAGACTTAAGAGTGGGCAATGGGGCTCGAGCTGCAGTCGAAGCTATTGGAACCTATGAGCTTACTCTACCTATTGGTCTTATTGTTTTGTTAGAACAATGTCATTATGCTCCTAGTATTATGAGCAATGTAATTTCAGTTTCTCTTTTGAAAGATGTTGGTTTTGAACTTACATTTACGCACATTGGTATTTCAGTTTCTAAGAATAATGTATTTTATTTTAATGCTATTCCACGTGATGGTATTTTTGAAATTGATATGCATGGTGTGATTTCAAATAATAATTCTGTATATACCTGTACTGCCAAACCAAGCAAGACTTGAATAATACCTATCTATGGCATTGTCGTCTTGGTCATATAAATAAATAAGCATTTTAAAACTCTAATCGGATGGGCTTTTGGAATCAACTGGCTCTGAGTCATTTGATTTATGTGAGTCATGTTTATGTGGAAAGATGACAAAGGCTCCTTTCTCCGGTTTAGGTGAAAGAGCTAAAGATCTTTTAGGACTAATACATACTGATGTATGTGGCCCTTTTAGAACTATATCTAGAAATGGCGAATCATACTTCGTTACATTTACTGATGATTATAGTAGATATGGTTATGTTTACTTGCTGAAACATAAACATGAAGTTTTTGAAACGTTCAAAATCTTCCAAAATGAAGTAGAGAATCAACTTAGAAAGACCATTAAAGCCCTTCGCTCTGATCGGGGAGGGGAATATATGAGTCAAGATTTTTTGGACCACCTGAAGAATCGTGGGATTGTCTCACAGTTTACTCCACCTTACACACCACAGCACAATGGTGTGTCAGAACGGAGGAATCGAACTTTACTTGATATGGTTTGATCTATGATGAGTCTAACTACTCTACCAATGTCTTTTTGGGATTATGCATTAGAGTCTGCTGCACGCATACTCAATATGGTTCCAACCAAGAAGGTAGAAAAGACACCATATGAGTTATGGCATGGAAAGAGTCCTAAGTTGTCTTATTTGAAAGTCTGGGGTTGTGAAGCGTATGTGAAACTTGACACTTCAAACAAGTTAGAACCCAGAGGTATCAAATGTCACTTTGTGAGATACCCAAAAGAAATAATGGGTTACTACTTTTACTATCAAGCTGAAAACAAAGTGTTTACTGCTCGTTTTCCTGAATTCTTTGAAAGAGATCTTCTCTTACAAGAAGTCAGTGGGAGTAAAGTAGATCCTGAAGAAATTCAAGAATCACAAAGTAACATACCTTCTGAAGGCACTAGCTAACCGCACGTTGAAGCTGAACACACTGTTGGTGAGCCAGAACGTGTTGCACCTATAATTCGTAGATCTAGTAGAACTCCTCATCAACCTGAGAGGTTAAATCTTCTGATTAATTTAGATGAATCTCATCTAGGAGATTATGATGAACCCTCTAGCTACCGTGAGGCCATATCAGGTTTAGAATCTGAAAAATGGAGAGATGCTATGGATACAGAGATGCAGTCCATGAAAGAAAATCAAGTATGGGACTTGATTGATCTTCCACCCAATTGTAAAACAGTTGGGTGTAAATGGGTCTTCAAGAAGAAGACATGGACGGTAATGTAAACACTTTTAAGGCTCGATTGGTGGCAAAAGGTTATACTCAAACTCAAGGAATTGATTATGAGGAAACTTTTTCACCAGTCGCGAGCATTAATTCAATTAGGATACTTATTGCCATAGCTGCTTTTTATGATTATGAAATATGGCAAATGGATGTCAAAACTGCTTTCCTAAATGGCGACCTAAGCGAGGATGTATATATGGTTTAGCCAGAAAGGTTTGTGAATCCTAAGCATTCTACTAAAGTATGCAAGCTTCTAATATCTATTTATGGATTAAAGCAAGCATCTAGGAGCTGAAAACTTAAGTTTGATCAAAAAATCAAAGAGTTTGGTTTTTCTCAAAACCAAGATGAGCCCTGTGTTTACATTAGAGCTAGTGGGAGCAAAGTTGTCTTCTTGATCTTGTATGTTGATAGCATACTACTTATTGGAAATGACATTCCAACTTTGCAAGATGTCAAATCTTGGCTTGGAAAATGTTTTGCCATGAAAGATCTTGGAGAAGCTAAGTATATTCTAGGAATCGGGATCTATAGAAATAGATCCAAAAGGCTAATTGGTTTGAGTCAAAGTACATACATTGACAAAATCTTACGAAGATTTAACATGTAAAACTCCAAGCGCGGAGCAATGCCCATGCAAAAGGGCATAACCTTGAGCAAGTCTCAAAGTCCTATCACACCTGATGAGATAAGACGAATGAAATGTGTTTCATATGCTTCGGCTATAGGATCCATTATGTATGTCATGTTATGTACTATACTTGATGTCTCGTTAGTGTGACGACCCGGGAATTTCTGACCAAATTTAAACTTGATCTTTATATGGTCTCGACACGATAAGCAAAGTCTGTTAAACCGAGTCTTAAAATTTTAGAACTATGTTCATATATCCAGTTAACCTTTGACCATTCCCGACGATTCACGAACAATTGTGTGTAAATAAATAAGTAAGTATATTTATAAATATATAAATAAATATAAATATAAGTGTACATATAATATTTTAAATTAATAATGTACGTTTAGTCAATTGGAATTAAAAATGTAAAATATATTAGAATAATTAAATTAATATTAGAATGAATATATAATTATATAATATTATTATAAATCTCTATATATATATATATATATATATATATATATATATATATATATATATATATATATATATATATATATATATAATGAATACTACACATATGTAATATTATGTATATTGTAAAATAAATTAAATAATCAAAATATATTATCATATAATATTAATAATTAAATTTAATTACAAGTTTAAATATAATTTTTATATTATCATTACTTTCATTATTATTATTGTTAAAATTAATATTTATATTATTAATATTATTATTTCAAATATAAAACATATATATAAATAAAATTTGATATGTATAAGTTAGTATATTATATATTTTTTTGTTTTGTTTTAATTAATTTAATTAAATTAAGTAAACTCTAATCGTTTCTGTTTGTACTTTAAATCATAAAACTGATAAATAAACTTTTTGTTAATTGGAATTGTTTCCTGGTCGATTGAAAAGGGAAGAAGGAGGGGAAGAAGATACACTGTTAAACATACGGGTTATAATTATTTTATGGGTATTATAAAATAGATAAGGGGCAACAGCCCAATGGTTAGGAGTGTTAGCGGTGAGCGGGTGGTCGTGGGTTCGAGTCCAAGCATGAACTGTTATATTTTTGGGACTCATTTTATTGAGGTAGTCTTCATTTAATTACTTATTATTATTATTATTATTATTATTATTATTATTATTATTATTATTATTATTATTATTATTATTATTATTATTATTATTATTATTATTATTACTACTTATTAATATTAGTTATTATTAGTATTATTAATATTAATATGATTATTATTGCTATGATTAATATTGCTGTTGTTATTAATTTTAGTACTATAACTATTATTGTCATTAACATTATTAATAAAATCAGTAATTATCAAATATTATTATTATCAATAGGTATTAGTAACATCATGATCATTATTAGTATTATTATTATGATTATGATTATGATTATTATTATTATTATGTTATTCATTATTATTAATATCATGATTATCATTATAAGTTATGTTATTATCATTACTAAGTATTTTTATTACTAATATTATTATCATTCCTGGTATTATTATTATGTAGTAATATTATTAATATTATCATAGTATTATTATAAGTATTAATAAAAACATAATTTTTACCATTTTAGTATTAGTATCAAAATTATGATTACGATTATTATCATTATGAAAATAATACAAATTATTATTATTTTTCGTAAATATTAGTATTAGTATCTTTTTATAAATAATAGAATTGTAATATTAACTTATGTATTATTATTTATATTATCACGAGTAATATTATTATGTAATTACTAAAAATCAATATCATAACTATCATTAACAGTAAAATTAATATTTTTACAAGTATTATTATTAATATCATTGTTATTATCATTAATAGAGTTATTATTAACATAAGTATATTACTAATGTTATTATCATTATTTTTACTAATATTAACTTAGTATAATTAGAACTACTGTTTTGATAAACAAATGAAATACAAAAATATATATATTTAACACATATAACATAACAAGATATTTTATTATATATAAATAAATATATGAAACATATATATTATTAATATAAAAAGCATATAACTAATAAATTTATATATATATTCCTCGATTACAACTATGTATATTAATAAATACAAATAATATAGGTTCGTGAATCCGAGGCCAACCCTGCATTGTTCAATGTCATCATATGTATTTTTACTACAAAATACAGTATGGTGAGTTTCATTTGCTCTTTTTTTTAATGTTTTTGCAATATATATTTTTGGGACTGAGAATACATGCGCTGCTTTTATAAATGCTTTACGAAATAGACACAAGTGATCAAAACTACATTCTATGGTTGGATTATCAAACTGAATATGCCCCTTTTTAGCTTGGTAGCCTAACACTTGGTGTTTATTATAATTGCCACCAATTGACGCGAATCCTAAAGATAGATCTATGGGCACTAACAAGCCCCAGTCAGAGAATTTGAACTGCTTTAGTACTTCGATTTATCACGTCCGATGTGAGTCCCGGAATGATGGGGATATTCTATATGCATCCTGTTAAGGTCGGTTACCAGGTGTTCACCATATGAATGAATTTTAATTCGCGAGTTACGCGTGTCAATATATGAAATCTTGTGGTCTATTAAAATGATGAAATGAATGATTATGATAAACTAATGAACTCACCAACCTTTTGGTTGACACTTTAAAGCATGTTTATTCTCAGGTATGAAAGAAATCTTTCGCTGTGCATTTACTCATATTAGAGATATTACTTGGAGTCATTCATGACATATTTCCAAAGACGTTGCATTCGAGTCGTCGAGTTCATCAAGATAATTATTAAGTCAATTATAGTTGGAGGTATTATGAAATAGTATGCTTGTCATCAACTCTCGATGTAAAGAAAGTTTGTCTTTTAAAAATGAATGCAATGTTTGTAAAATGTATCATATAGAGGTCAATTACCTCGCGATGTAATCAACTATTGTGAATCATTTATATTGTATATGAACGGGGCATGAAAGTTGGTATCAGAGCAGTGGTCTTAGCGAACCAGGTCTTGCATTAGTGTGTCTAACTGATAGTTGTTTAGATGCATTAGTGAGTCTGGACTTCGACCGTGTCTGCATGTCAAAAGTTTTGCTTATCGTTTTTAGTTGAAAATAATCTGCTTATCATCCTTAGGAAATTACCTGCTTATCATTCTTAGTCTAGACACATTTTACTGCACTGACTGCATGAATAGTGTATAGACAAAATTCATATCTTAGCGTATCTGTTACTGTAGACTTTGCCTGACAGCTTCCGTAGATTCCTCCGTAACTTATGGGATTTTAGTATTATATATGCATATGTAAATTATGTATTGCAGGGTACTAATCTACATCCTATAATCTATTTCTTATTGAAAATACTTCATCTGATTGTACGAGATGAATCCCTCAACCAGTTCGAGTCCCTCAGATTTCGATAGCTATTCCGATAGTTATTCCGACAGCTATTCCGATATGGATTTCCACTCGAGCTCCGAAAGCAGTGTAACCGGAATGAATCAATCAATTAGCCATCATCTCTTCTGGATGAATTGGAGATGGGTTCGTAGTCGACTTAATCAATGGAGACGCGAAGAAGGCGATCCTTTCCACCAACCAAATTACCCTCTTGACGATGAACCTGAAGCACTTACCGGCGAACCTGTCCGAGACACCATTTTCTCTCTCATTTCCAGAGTATCTCGTCATAATTATATTCTATCCACAATTCTAAACCTTATTCATCCACTCATTTCGACCGACAATCATCTCGGAGTAATACAAGAAGTCAGCGAACTTCGTGCTCGAGTAATAGTTTTGGAAAATATGGTGCAAAATTTACCAGCTTCAGCAACATAACCGACACCAACAGTATCATCAGTAACAGCACCAGTACCATCAACAATCCATGCCTCAACATCTCATTCTATACCTCAAAGTATAATCATCGTTCTACGTGACGTTCTACATCATTTATCTTCTTCGACATGGCGATTATGTAATCTCTAATATTTTAGAGATTATATACTCTTGTTCTAACGGTATATCAAATGAGATTAATATTATATTAACTCATTAAATCCATAATTACATCTGAAGAAAATATATAAGTATATATATTTTCATAAGGATTGTAATTAAAAATTCTTTTGTACAAACTGTTAATGGTGAAAATATTTTAACGGGTAGGTAATACCCGAGGAATATTTAGATTTCACATTAATAAGTTACACTGTACATTCTTCAAATCTGATTCAACATTCATTTACTATCCTACTTACATCTACAAAGATACGAATCCGTTCACCGCAGAATAACCATTTTCATTCAATTTCATATTTGGATTTTGACCTATCAGAATCCAACAAGTGGCATAATGAAGAAAACATTGGACAAAATAAAATTTGTTAGAAACAAACAAATTAACTATGAAAAATTTTGTTAAGAATCCACGCTAACTGTTCCTAGCTAACTGTTCCTAGCTAACTGATTACATTTTATTTATCGCAATTTATATTCTCGCAATTTTAATTATCGTCATTTAATTTCTGTTATTTACTTTACGCACTTTATTTATCGTCATTAAATTTATGTTATTTATTTTACGCACTTTAAATATCGGGACACGTATACAAGGTTTTGACATATCATATCGACGCATCTATATATATTATTTGGAATAACCATAGACACTCTATATGCAGTAATGATCGAGTTCGCTATACAGGGTTGAGGTTGATTCTTAAATAATATATATACTTTGAGTTGTGATCGAGTCTGAGACATGTACACGGGTCACGATACGTATTAATTAATTCAAATATTATATATTAAACTATATATGAATTATTGAACTGTTAACTGTGGACTATCGACTGTGGACTAATAACATTGGACAATTAAAATGAATTAAAATATTGATTTTAACACATGAAACTAAACATTTCTTCAAGTTTTCCACATGATTTCATCTTAAACCTCATTTGTATCTGGACGATTACAATCTGCGTTTGATAATGCTAAAAACGAACATATAATTCATAGCATTATTCCTCAAGAAAGACAAGCTTTTAGTTGCAATTGTTCTATTTACAAGTGATATTCGTTTAAATAATAAAAGGTGAAGACAAAAGGCAGATTCGACAAATTGAAGACAAAAAGGTCCAAAGAGCTAAAAAGTACAAGATACAATCAAAAAGGTTCAAAATATTGATGAGGAACGTCTCAAAATGACAAGAGTACAAGTTACAAGACGCAAAGTACACGATATAAAATAATACGCGAGGACGTCCGAAAATCCGGAACCGGGACCTGAGCCAAGAAGAAACGCCCGACGCAACGGACCAAAAATATCTAGTCTACTATGCACAAGAATATAATATAATATATATATAATTATATATAATTATATATTATATATATTATTATTATTATATTACGTCGGCAAGAAGAAAACAAAAGTAGTTGGCTGAATCCAGGGTGGCCATGCGACTCGCATGGCCAGAAGCACAAAACCATGCGAGTCGCATGGTGTGAGATTTCTGGTCAGGTCCTATAAATAGCCAGTTTTCTGACGAGTTTTATTATCCTTTTTCTCTTCCTCTTCATAAGTAATATATATTTATATTTATAATTTATATTTTAATTTTAATTATAATTCTAATAATAAGGGTATGTTAGCGAATGTTGTAAGGGTGTAAGTCGAAATTCTGTCCGTGTAACGCTACGCTATTTTTAATCATTGTAAGTTATGTTCAACCTTTTTACATTAATGTCTCGTAGCTAAGTTATTATTATGCTTATTTAAAACGAAGTAATCATGATGTTGGGCTAATTACTAAAATTGGGTAATTGGGCTTTGTACCATAATTGGGGTTTGGACAAAAGAACGACACTTGTGGAAACTAGGCTATGGGCTATTAATGGGCTTTATATTTGTTTAACTAAATGAAAGTTTGTTAATGTTAATATAAAGATTTACAATTGGGCGTCCCTATAAATTACCATATACACTCGATCGGACACGATGGGCGGGGTATTTATTTGTACGAATAATCGTTCATTTAACCGGACACGGGAATGGATTAATAGCCACTAGAATAATTAAAACAGGGGTGAAATTACATTCAAGGGTAATTGGTGTAATTGTTAACAAAGTAGTAAAACCTTGGTTTACACGCAGTCGATAACCTGGTGTATTCATTAAACAAAGTATTAAAACCTTGTTACAATTCGAATCCCCAATTAGTTGGAATATTTATCTTCGGGTATAATAATAATTTGACAAGGACACTTGCAATTTATATTTATGACTGATGGACTGTTATGGACAAAAACCAGACGGACATATTGAATAATCCAGGACAAAGGACAATTAACCCATGGGCATAAAACTAAAATCAACACGTCAAACATCATGATTATGGAAGTTTAAATAAGCATAATTCTTTTATATCATATTTTATTTCCTTTATTTTATATTTAATTGCACTTCTAATTATCGCACTTTTATTTATTGTACTTTTATTTTATCGCACTTTTAATTATCGTACTTTTTAATTATCGCAATTTAATTTTTATCGCATTTTTATTATTCGCAATTTCATTATCGTTATTTACTTTACGCTTTAATTTACAGTCTTGTATTTATTTTATATTTTACATTAGGTTTTAACTGCGACTAAAGTTTTAAAATCGACAAACCGGTCATTAAACGGTAAAAACCCCTCTTTATAATAATAATATTACTTATATATATATTTGTATTTTTATAAAAGTAAACTAATATAGCGTTGAGCTTTGCTTAAAGATCTCCCTGTGGAACGAACCGGACTTACTAAAAACTACACTACTGTACGATTAGGTACACTGCCTATAAGTGTTGTAGCAAGGTTTAAGTATATCCATTCTATAAATAAATAAATATCTTGTGTAAAATTGTATCGTATTTAATAGTGTTTTCTAGTAAATTAATAACTATTTTATATACCACCTCGTTCGACATCAAGTATTTTTGGCGCCGCTGCCGGGGACCTCTTCGCCGAAGCGAAACGCCATATTTTTAATTTTTAAGTTATAATTAGTTTTTGTAAAATTTATATTTTTGTTTAAAAATTAAAAAGATAAAAAAAAAAAAAAAAAAAACTTTTAAAATCGAAAAAAAAAAAAAAAAAAGAAGGTATTTTAAGTATATTTTTAAGTTTTTCTTTTATTTTTACAAAATTATAAAGTATTTTAAGTTTATTTTTAGTTTTTAAAATTAAGTTTTATTTTAATTATATATATATTTATATTTTAAATATAAAACAGAAAAAAGAAATTAAATATAAAATAATACGTGACCCGTCATTTGAACCAGTCCAGTTGAACTGGTCCAGTTCAGTCATGCGACTCGCATGACCCCCCCCCCCTAAACCCATGCGACTCGCATGAAGGGTCTGACAGGGCCACCCTCAAACCCTAAAAACGCATTAATTACGGAGTATAATATATTATTATTTAATTAAACCCTAGTTTTATTATTATTAATTAAGATTTTAGTTTAATTAATTACTTTTAATTAGTTTTATTATATTTAAAACTTAATACTTTTATTATAAAATATAAAAATAATATTTTTATAAAATCTAATATTTTTATAACTTTTTATAACTTTTAATATTTTGTACCTTTTTAATCGTTGTAGCGTAATATTTGTATTTTTTAGCTCATAATTAATTTTAAACTTAGTTTTTGCTATAGTTATAATTACTCCTAGATTTTTAGGCTTTGCCGTAGAATTCCTTAAGAGCTTTTTCTTTAGACTAAGATTTAGGTGCTTTAGAATTTTGCGACGCCTTTTTACGTTTTAGTTTCTTTTTAAGTTATTTCCATTTGGGATTTAGTTTTTTCTTGTAAGCTTTAATATTTTTAGACCTTTTACTATGTATCAATTATCATTCCAATTAGTAATTTCAATTTGCGATTATAATTTTAAGTTAGTTGTAGTAATAAGGTTAAATTAGTTAAGTATTTTTAAGTTTTGATAAGTTTCTTTTATTTTTCCGTCACCTTTTATTTTTCAACCATTTTTTTTTTTTTCTTTTTCGACATTTTGCGACGCAATCTTTTTCTCTCTTATTTCTCGCTATTCTAGTTTTAGGACTTAGAATTTTTTCTACTTCTTATCTAAATTTCTTAAAATTACGAAAATTTATTTTGAGTGGTTAAATTAATAGACATCAAAATTTTCTGGTTCGTAGTAATAGTTGGATTTGTACGTGGACCGGGTTATTGGAGCCAAACAGTCCTCAATTATATTGAGACCAAACGAATCCTGCCCCTCTGCTGCATCTTTTGGCTATTCGAAACGTGGGCAAAATCAGAAAAGTCTATTGATTGGATAACTTATTATAATTTTTCTTTCCTTTTTAAAACTAATAGGATATTCTGTGAATGCACCGAGCAAGACGTTCATCACCTTTTGTACGTTCACCACCTGTAACTCGATCAAGACATCGTTTAACAAATATAACCGCCGTTGATTTTTCTTTAGAATCGTCATCCAGTCGACCAAGTACTTCAGTTCAAATTTCCGATAATCCAGTTTTTGAAACAAACCTCACAATTGAGAATCCAGAAAATATTCAGGAACGGTTCGTAGATCCTGAACCATTAAACTTTCCTCCGGAACCACCAATCATTCAAACAGAGATTGTTGAGGAACGAACTATTAAATCAGAATCATTTAGTGATACCGATTCAACAAATTCAATTATGGAGAATCTGGAACCTTTAAGTATGGAAGACCGAATGAGAGCTAAACGCACTGGCCAAGGTCACGCAATTACCCATCCAGACATTAATGCGCCAGACTATGAAATCAAAGGACAAATTTTACACATGGTGACTAATCAATGCCAATTTAGTGGTGCGCCAAAGGAAGATCCAAATGAACATCTACGTACCTTTAATAGGATCTGCACACTATTTAAAATACGAGAAGTGGAGGATGAACAGATATATCTCATGTTATTTCCCTGGACTTTAAAGGGAGAAGCCAAAGATTGGTTGGAATCGTTACCTGAAGGGGCGATTGATACATGGGACGTTTTAATTGATAAATTTCTTAAACAATTTTTTCCTGCATCTAAAGCAGTAAGACTTCAAGCAGAAATTGTTACGTTCACACAGAAGCCAAATGAAACTCTATATGAGGCGTGGACAAGATATGGAAAGTTGTTAAGAGGATGTCCGCAACATGGTTTAGACACCTGTCAAATAGTACAAATATTCTACCGAGGATGCGACATCACTACAAGAAAAGACATAGATATAGCAGCTGGTGGTTCTATTATGAAGAAAACCGAAACTGATGCTTACAAAATTATTGATAATACTGCTTCCCACTCACATGAGTGGCACCAAGAAAAAGATATCATTAGATCATCTAAAGCAGCTAGAGCCGATTCTAGCCATGACTTAGATTCCATTTCCGCAAAGATAGATGCTTTCGAGAGACGAATGGAAAAGATGACTAAAGATATTCATGCTATACGAATTAGTTGTGAGCAGTGTGGAGGACCACATTTGACAAAAGATTGTCTCAATATTGAATTAACAATGGAACAAAGAGAGAATATTTCATACATAAACCAAAGGCCTGGAAATAATTATCAGAATAATTATCAACCGCCAAGACCGATTTACAATCAAAACCAGAATTATAACCGAAATATTCCATACAATAACCAACAAGGTCCTAGCAATCAACAAGTATCCAATAATACTTACAATCAGCAAAGACCGAATTTTCAAAACAAACCACCACAACAAACCGATGATAAAAAGCCGAATTTAGAAGATATGATGACGAAGCTAGTTGAAACTCAAACGCAGTTTTTCACATCTCAAAAACAAACCAATGAACAAAATGCTCAAGCATTTAGAAATCAACAAGCTTCTATTCAAAATCTGGAACAAGAAGTAAGTAACCTAGCAAGGTTAATAGGTGAAAGAAAACCGGGAAGTCTACCAAGCGATACAAATGCTAACCCCCGGAATGAAACAGCTAAAGCTATTACCACAAGAAGTGGTACAACACTTAAATCACCTGAAATACCTGTAACTTCTGATGAAACTATTCCTACTCCACAAGAACCACAACCTGATAAAGAAAAGGAAAAAGAACCGGTAGTTGAAAAGGTTAATGAAGATAACACAGTTAAGGTTAAACCTTATGTTAAACCATACCAACCACCACTTCCTTACCCGAGTAAAATGAAGAAGGAAAAACTTGAAGCCGAGCAATCCAAATTCTTGGATATGTTTAAACAAATAAATGTAAATCTTCCTTTCATTGATGTGATTTCAGGAATGCCAAGGTATGCTAAATTCTTGAAAGATCTAATCACAAATAGAAAGAAAATGGAAGAACTCTCGGCTGTTACTATGAATGCAAATTGTTCAGCAGTGCTGTTGAATAAGATACCAGAAAAACTATCTGATCCAGGAAGTTTCACAATTCCATGTTTTCTGGGTAGTCTTAGTTCAATAGAAGCATTGGCTGACTTAGGTGCTAGTATAAATCTAATGCCGTATTCACTATACGCTAAACTAGACCTTGGAGAATTGAAACCAACAAGAATAAGCATACAACTAGCCGATAGATCAATAAAATATCCTAGAGGGATAATGGAGAACATGCTAGTTAAAGTTGGTACTTTAGTATTTCCAGTAGATTTTGTTGTTCTAGACATGGAAGAAGATTCTCAAGTTCCTCTCATATTAGGAAGACCATTCTTAAACACGGCTAAAGCAATGATAGACGTGTTCGGTAAGAAACTGACCCTAAGTATAGAGGATGAGAGTGTTACCTTTTCAGTTGATAGAGCAATGCAACAACCACAATCTGCAGATGATACATGTTATTATATTCAAACTATAGATGCACATGCAGAATTATTAGAAGAATTTCCAGAATTACAAGGAACGGGAGAATGTTCTTTAGGAGAAGGTAATGAACCAATTGATGAAGCTGAAATGTTAGCTACACTTATAGCTAATGGATATGAACCAACAACAGAAGAAATTCAAATGCTAAAAGAAGAAGACAGATATCGATATAAATCATCGATAGAAGAACCTCCGAAATTAGAGTTAAAGCCACTTCCAAACCATTTGGAATACGCTTATTTACATGGTGAATCTGAATTACCTGTAATAATATCGTCTTCTCTTACTGAAAATGAGAAATCACAACTCATTTCTGTGTTGAAAGCTCATAAACCAGCCATTGCATGGAAGATTCATGATATTAAAGGAATAAGTCCTTCGTATTGCACACATAAAATCCTTATGGAAGAAGGTCATAAAACGTATGTGCAACGCCAACGAAGACTAAATCCTAATATGCAAGATGTAGTTAAAAAGGAAATTATTAAACTGCTAGATGCAGGTTTGATATATCCAATTTCTGATAGTCCATGGGTAAGCCCAGTTCAATGCGTGCCTAAGAAGGGTGGCATGACTGTCATTACAAATGAGAAAAATGAGCTTATTCCTACTAGGACTGTAACAGGATGGCGTGTATGTATTGATTATAGAAAATTAAATGACGCCACCAGAAAAGATCACTTTCCCTTACCTTTCATAGATCAAATGTTGGAAAGATTAGCCGGAAATAGTTACTATTGTTTTCTAGATGGATTTTCCGGATATTTTCAAATTCCAATAGCACCCGAGGATCAAGAGAAAACCACATTCACGTGCCCTTATGGTACTTTTGCTTACAAACGCATGCCATTTGGACTTTGTAACGCCCCTGCAACCTTTCAAAGGTGTATGATGGCGATTTTTCATGACATGATAGAAGAATGCATGGAAGTATTCATGGATGACTTTTCAGTTTTCGGTGATACATTTAAATCATGTCTAGTTAATCTGGAACGAATGCTAATTAGATGCGAAAAATCAAATCTAGTACTTAATTGGGAGAAATGCCATTTCATGGTTAAAGAAGGCATCGTTCTTGGACATAAAATTTCAAAAGAAGGAATTGAAGTGGATAGAGCTAAAGTAGATGTAATTGCTAAACTTCCACATCCCACCAATGTTAGAGGAGTTAGGAGTTTTCTAGGGCATGCCGGTTTTTACCGACGTTTCATAAAAGATTTTTCAAAAATTGCCACTCCTATGAATAAACTCCTAGAAAAGGATGCGCCATTCATCTTTTCAGATGAATGTATCAAATCTTTTAATATTCTTAAAGAAAAACTCACTAATGCGCCGATCATGATAACACCAAATTGGAATCTACCATTTGAACTAATGTGCGATGCAAGTGATTTTGCAATGGGAGCCGTTTTAGGACAAAGGATTGAAAAACGATTTCAACCTATATATTATGCTAGTAAGACATTACAAGGAGCACAAACGAACTATACAACTACTGAAAAAGAACTCCTTGCTATTGTCTTTGCTTTTGACAAATTTCGATCATATCTCGTTCTAGCAAAAACGGTGGTCTATACCGACCATTCTGCTCTTAGATACCTATTTTCAAAACAAGATGCTAAACCAAGATTAATCCGTTGGATCTTACTCTTACAAGAGTTTGATATTGAAATCCGAGATAAAAAGGGAGCAGAAAATCTCGCCGCTGATCATCTTTCTCGTCTTGAAAATCCCGAATTAGAAGTTCTGAATGAATCGGCCATACAAGACAACTTTCCTGATGAATATCTATTGAAGATAGATTATAAAGAAATCCCATGGTTTGCAGATTATGCAAACTACTTAGTTTGTGGATTCCTTGAAAAAGGATTATCGTACCAAAGACGAAAGAAATTCTTCAGTGATATAAAACACTATTTCTGGGAAGATCCACATCTGTTTAAAAGTTGTCCCGATGAAATAATACGCCGATGTGTATTTGGAGATGAAGCGAGTAAAATTTTAAACCATTGTCACACAGGACCAACAGGAGGGCATTATGGGCCTCAACTAACAGCAAGAAAAGTTTATGAAGCTGGATTCTATTGGCCTGCAATTTACAAAGACGCACACCTTCTTTGCAAATCCTGTGATGCATGTCAAAGGGCCGGAAAAATAAGTCAACGTGATGAAATGCCACAAAATGTCATCCAAGTATGTGAAGTATTTGACATTTGGGGTATTGACTTTATGGGTCCATTTCCAAAATCTCATAATAATTTATATATACTCGTAGCCATTGATTATGTATCTAAATGGGCGGAAGCACAAGCTCTCCCAACTAACGATGCACGAGTTGTAGTCAACTTTTTAAAACGTCTTTTTGCAAGGTTTGGAACACCGAAAGCTTTAATAAGTGATCGGGGAACTCATTTTTGTAATAATCAACTTGAGAAAGTTCTTAAAAGATATGGAGTAACTCATAAAATCTCCACCGCATATCATCCACAAACAAGTGGACAAGTTGAAAATACCAACCGAGCCTTAAAACGTATTCTAGAGAAAACCGTAGGATCAAATCCGAAGGAATGGTCCATTAAATTGGAGGATGCACTCTGGGCTTTTAGAACAGCCTACAAAACTCCAATTGGAACCACACCTTTTAGACTTGTTTATGGAAAAGCATGCCATCTTCCAGTAGAAATTGAACACAAAGCATTTTGGGCTTTGAAGACATGTAATCTTGATTTACATGAAGCCGGACGTCTAAGATTAAGTCAACTAAACGAATTAGAAGAATTAAGACATGAAGCATACGAAAATTCGTTAATCTATAAAGAAAGAACGAAGAAATGGCATGATAAAAGAATCAGAAGTTCAAAAGAATTTAAAGAAGGAGACAGAGTTCTTCTTTTCAATTCACGATTCAAGCTATTTCCTGGAAAATTGAAATCAAGATGGTCTGGACCATTCATAGTCAAAAGAGTTTTCCCATACGGAACGATAGAATTAATAAATTCAAATGGGATTGAATTTAAAGTTAATGGTCACAGAGTTAAACATTACATACATGGTCCGATGGAAGTCGACAACGAAGTTAATCACAATTTCGACACCACAGCTAACTAAGTGTGGGGAGAATCAAGTCTTTAAAGGATAATATATATTTCTGTTAGAGTTAGATTGTCTGTTTTCGTGTAGTTCTCAAAAATGGAACACGTATGGTCTTTCCCTAGCAGACCCTAAAGAACTAGTCTTCTCCCCCCATTCTGAATTTTTATTTTTTTTAGGTTTTTACAAAATGAAGACTGCCTGTGAACTAAACCATGGTCTAATGCTACACGTTTTGATCACTAAACGTAATAATGACATACTACCGAGTGAATTAGTATCAGTAATCAGAGAAAGAATGGACGGAGTTAGAAAAGGATCCAGATGCGAAGATAATAAGTTACAATTTGGTAAAGGAAAATCAAAATCCGCAGCGAAAAGAAGAGCACGACACCTAGAAAAATGTCACAAATGCGGAAAATGGTCACATGGAGGTAAATGTTCAAATAATCAAACCTATTCAAATACCGAATTTGTTACTTTATGCAGAGACGGACCGTTCATATGTTTAGAAGAAAAGACAATGAATGCTCGAGGTTACGCCTATGCAGCCATGGAAGACCAATTAAACCGACTATCTTATGAATATAATAGGTCATATAACTAAGAAATCTATTTCACAGGTATGTCTGTACAGTTTTTATTTTTATTTTTATTTTTAACCTTTTGATAATAAACGCTAATTTGTTCGCTAAAAAGTATTAAATTGGTATTAAATAAAATTAGGTTTGGCGACCGAAATTATTGATATCCTTCAAAAATTTATTACATCACTGCGAAATTTAACGTTTATTCTTAAGGTATAAATATCTTTAATCAATCAACCCAAAATATTTCAAAAATTCGTCATGAGTTAAATTAGGTCTTGGAACCGAAATTACTTTACCGAAAAGAGGGGCGCATATTTTTGATAATATTTGATTGATTAAAGTGGGATAAAAAGACAAAAAGATTTTTAATTTTATTTTTACCATATTTTTAAAAATTAATATTTAAATCTTAAATTAATATTGTAAACTTTGTAAAAACAATATATTTAAATATTTGAAAAATTAATATAAGTTTGATATGAATTTATGCATTTCAAATTTTAAGTTTGGTGTGAATTTTTAATTTTTAATTTTTTTATTTTGAATTTTATATTTAAGTTGTGTGAATTTAAAAACAAAAATTTACTTTATCTCATTAAGTTAAAAATATGATTTTTAAAATTCGTCGTAAGTTGAAGACTAGGTCTTTGAACCGAAATTGCTTTACCCGAGGGAGGGACGAGAACTTTTATTATCATTATTTTTAATCTTTTTGATTTAAAGTATGCCAAAAAAATTAAAAAATCCAAAAATCTAAGCTTTTAAAACAATCGCTACAAAAAGACAAATTTTAAAATTTTGTCGAGGGACGGACTAGGGCATCGTCCCGAAACGACCTCGTCTTAAAAAGAAACAAAATTTTTAAAATTTTATTAAATTTTATGTTTTAAAAGTTTAAGGTTTATATAAAAAAAAAAAAAAAAAAAAAAAAAAAAAAAAAAAAAAAAAAAAAACCTGGAATTACACCCCATGCGAGTCGCATGGGGGAAAGGCTTAAGCCATGCGACTCGCATGGATGTAAAAAACTGGACAGGATCAAAAGCTCAGCGAGTTCTGCTCTGTCTCTCACATTACACACACATATACACGAACCATCTCCAAAACCCTCTCCATTTTTCACCAATTTTCACCAAATTTCTTGCAAAACTTCACAATAATCATGCCTAGATTCAGTAGTCTCAACCCCTTCAGGAGAAAGGTAAAGATTTCACCCCTAATCTCTTTAAATTCGAATTTTTGTGTTCTTGAGCTAGAAAATTTATATTTTGATTTTGTAAATTTAGGTGTAATTAGAGCTAAATTGTTGTTATATTATGCATGTATATCCTAGATAGAAGCTATTTAACATGAATTGAAGCTAAAAACTTCAAATTTTTAAGAATCTAGGGTTTGTGTTCTTGAGCAATTTGGGGCTTTTTGATATAAACAGGTTATGGCCGATTTTTGTCATGAATTGTTGCTAAATTAAGTAGTGTAACATGTTTAGGTAGTTAATTGATCCAAACTTTGAGCCTAAACATGTTTTTGAGAATTAAAGTAGACTTTTTAAGCCTAAAAATTCATGAACTTGGATAATTTGATATAAAGGCCATTTGAAACTTGTTTCATTGCTAGTAGTGATTATTTTGGCATGTTATTTGAGATAAATGCTTATGAACTTGATGTACATTTTTCGTATATGCTTATTTGACAAAGTGTAGACTTGACAAAAATATGAAAATGAGCACTAGTTTGATTTGAATGCCATGTAACAAGTGTTTAATTGTTATAATAATTATTGTTGACATGTTTAAGAGTTTAAATGTGATAAAACATTGTACACATTTTCGTATGTAAAAGTGTAGAATTGTTATCGTTAAGAAAGTGTGTATAAAATGTGTTATGAATTGAACAGGTCATCATAATTGTTTCAAGTTATTATTTTGCTAACACTAATGCACATTTGGATGCACAAATTTTGTGTTTAATGTGTTTTGCAGAAAGCCGATACTGGAGGTTCAGGAGCATCATCATCCAGGCAACCAGAGCCCGAACCGCAAATGTTTCATGAACAAGAACAACATATGCAACAAGAAGAAGAAGAACAGGAGGAGCAACATATTCCTTATCACGATCAAGATCAATTATTCGTGAATCAGTTTCGTCAATTCGCTCCACATCAAAGGATTCTGAGCTTAGACATTAATGAAGATCAGTTACACCCAAATCTGAGATTTGATCGATGTTGGATAGAGTATCCAGATTATCAAAAGAACATGCACATTCTCTACAATAAGGTTGTTGAAATGCCAAGGGCAATTGACTGGGTACCTTTGGAAACAGTTGACCTTGCCGAACCGATTCGGGGATTATTGGTGCAAAGGTATGGTAATTCTCAGTTTAACGATTGGATGCGCCTATTTTCCATTCGTAGAACCATATATAGGGAATGGTGTATAGAATTACTTAGTACTATTAAGTTAAACAGTGATGTTAGGAGGATAGATGATAGAAGCTTTATTAGATTTCTGTTAGGTGGACGCATGTACAGAATGTCCATGATAGATTTAGCCAGGGCCTTACAGATTTACACCCCTGCTGAACTTTTGAGCCCCGACTGTAATAGCCTGATTGCCCAAGGAGAAAGGGTAGATAGGGAATTTGATGTTAACGCTGTCTGGAGGCGTATGTCACACTTTAATGAATTTCACGCCAGTGGAAATCATACATACTTAGATATAGACAGAGCTGAACTCCGGGTGATTCATAGATTCTTAGCAAACACAATTACACAAAGGGGTAGGAATAAGGAGAAATTGACCGTAAACGATTTGTTCTACCTTAAGTGTATTAGAGACCCGAGGAGTTTCGTTAACATTCCCTATTGTGTTGGTTATTATCTCGCTAATGTAGTTTCGGGGATGAAATCGGGGAGTATTATAGGTGGTGGTATTTTCATTACTCTCATTGGAGAGTATTTAGGTGTAGATAAGCACCAAGGGGGTCCAATGAACGAAATAGAGGACGGAGGTGAAACTATAAGTTCAAACCTTTATCACGGTGCAAGGGTATTATTGATGAGACGTGGTCGGGTATATCGATACGAGGGACCTCAGCGACAGGTAGAGAGAGGTTCGGATGACGAGATGGAGGAGGCGAACAACATTATAGGAGTTGTTCGGGAGACTGCTCTTGATTTAGGTATTCGTATGGAGGATGAATACATGACGAACTATGATAGGCATATGCAGTACGAGGCATGGCAACGCCGGAATGACTACGAGCATTCCCGGCAACGAGAGCATGACCGATGGGATTATCATCAGCGCCAAATTATAAGCCAGTTGCAGCCTGGTGAGATGTATTATCCGACCCGACCCGCATACTATCCCGCACATCAGCCAGAGATGAGACCACCCTATGATTCATATGATTATGACGCAGCATACCAGTACACCTATAATCAGCCATGGAACCCGGACGCGAACATGAATTGGGATCCCTATCCTAATTATCCTCCTAACCCACCTCCTGATCAGTAGAGATAAGTTGGTAATTTTTATTTTTATTTTTTTTTTTTAAAAAACACTTAACATTTCTATTACGTTTATGTAATGTTTGATATTTCTATTATTATTGTGTACTAATATTTTTCTTATGGTTTGAAAGTGGGATGCCAAAGTTCCATTTCAAATTGCATGTATGATTATATTTGTATTGTATGTATTCTATTTTATGCACAAAACAGGGTAAAACAACGCGTTTTCAAAGACTGGCATTAAGTTCAGCAAAAGCAAGTAATTTTGACGACAATGATGCAAAATGTATGTGAAATAACAACAAGACGGAATGAACAAATGACGTGCACCATTTATCATTCAGCAAACAAACGCCAATATATTTGGAAACTTTGGTAAAAAATTTAATCATTTTCACACAAATCACCCTCAATAATTTAAATTGTTACTGATTTCTTGCAAATGAGGGCATTGCAAGATCTTAAGTGTGGGAAGGGGTTAAATTCTTTCGGATTTTAAAATTTTTATATTAAACACTTGGTTACCATTAAAAATACTAGTAAAGCAGTAGTTGTATTAGAATCTAGTGCTCTCTGATAAAAAAGAACAGCCCTAGTCTTATATACTGACTACCCAATTCTAGTAAAATTTTTCAAAATTTTCAATTAAATGAATTCAAAATCATGTTTACACATATTTATGAACGATAAAACTAGGTTTTAACACCGAAATTATTGTTACCTCGGAAAGGACATAAATTGAGAAACAAACTAAAATGTTAAAATTCATTTAAAATGGAATAGAGGACGATAAAAAGGAAAATAAAAGCCAAGTGTGGGAAAATTTACCAAGTTATTTTAAACATATGTCACATATATTTGTAGCAAATAACTGAAAATACTTTTGCTTTGGACTAAACTAAACTGTTTTACCCGATGAAAGAAAATAAGAGATGGATCTACACGATGAATCAATTCCATCATTAAAAGGAAGTAAAGTCTTCCGAAAAAGACACGCGCTTCTTGATTTAGGTCATGAAGTTGTCGTTCAGACCAGCTGTAGGTTGACGAAAAATCTAGAAAAGTCATCACTAAAATCAGCAGGAAATCCACGGACCTCAGCATTAAACAGGATCGCCAAGTGGTCAGATTTATCCTAACCATGAGAAGGATTTATCTCGTACAATGGGGAGGCACCGTGCAAATTAGCTGGATAAGACTAATGAATCAGATCCCCAGAAAGGATAATCTCCTTAAAGATTAAAAATCAGCTTTTAAGACTGATATTACTCAATCCTAGAGATTGACCTTAAAGATTGAGAATTACAAACTCATGGAATTCAATGATATCTAAACTCGAGCTTAAACGAGAAAATATTTTGATCAAAATTACAAACCGATTTGTTTTCTGAAAACCCTATTTTCAATGCGTTCATTACCATTGAACGTAAAATCCTAGGAATTCACCTGGAATTCATTAGGTCACCTGAACTAAATCGGGTGTCAACCGTAAGAACGGTGGTTGCATAGCATGGTCAAAGACAGGACTTTGTGCCAAACCGACAAATTATAAGGGTGAGCTTTACTATTGCTCCTACCAAGGATAGTAATTGCGTCCGACACGTTATAGACCATAATTAAAAGCATGTCACGGGACATTGCCTTAACAGTTTCTTGTTCAACGCTTTCCTTTACAACCGGACGGTAGTTTGCCGAAAGGTAATATACGGGACAAGTAAACTGGACGTGTTGCTTTCCTGATACAAGGTTAGCAAGTGGATGACACAAAACCGCGAGTTTTGAGCTAAAATTTTCAAATCTGAAACCCACCAAACCCACAAAAATATTTTGCAAACACCGGTAAAGGGTTATTCCGGAAAACTTATCTAGGGTAAAAACTAGATTTCAAAAGATCAAATGTTTTCATAAAGATCCAATTTCCTTAATGGATCTAAATTTTTATAGTCATGTGGGACTGTAAACCATATCGTCACTACCATTGTTTATACCACCGTATAGAAATCACTGATGTACAAAGTATGAAGAATAAAGAAGTGATTCTAGTATTTCAAGACAATATTGCTTGAGGACAAGCAACGCTCAAGTGTGGGAATATTTGATAATGCTAAAAACGAACATATAATTCATAGCATTATTCCTCAAGAAAGACAAGCTTTTAGTTGCAATTGTTCTATTTACAAGTGATATTCGTTTAAATAATAAAAGGTGAAGACAAAAGGCAGATTCGACAAATTGAAGACAAAAAGGTCCAAAGAGCTAAAAAGTACAAGATACAATCAAAAAGGTTCAAAATATTGATGAGGAACGTCTCAAAATGACAAGAGTACAAGTTACAAGACGCAAAGTACACGATATAAAATAATACGCGAGGACGTCCGAAAATCCGGAACCGGGACCTGAGCCAAGAAGAAACGCCCGACGCAACGGACCAAAAATATCTAGTCTACTATGCACAAGAATATAATATAATATATATATAATTATATATAATTATATATTATATATATTATTATTATTATATTACGTCGGCAAGAAGAAAACAAAAGTAGTTGGCTGAATCCAGGGTGGCCATGCGACTCGCATGGCCAGAAGCACAAAACCATGCGAGTCGCATGGTGTGAGATTTCTGGTCAGGTCCTATAAATAGCCAGTTTTCTGACGAGTTTTATTATCCTTTTTCTCTTCCTCTTCATAAGTAATATATATTTATATTTATAATTTATATTTTAATTTTAATTATAATTCTAATAATAAGGGTATGTTAGCGAATGTTGTAAGGGTGTAAGTCGAAATTCTGTCCGTGTAACGCTACGCTATTTTTAATCATTGTAAGTTATGTTCAACCTTTTTACATTAATGTCTCGTAGCTAAGTTATTATTATGCTTATTTAAAACGAAGTAATCATGATGTTGGGCTAATTACTAAAATTGGGTAATTGGGCTTTGTACCATAATTGGGGTTTGGACAAAAGAACGACACTTGTGGAAACTAGGCTATGGGCTATTAATGGGCTTTATATTTGTTTAACTAAATGAAAGTTTGTTAATGTTAATATAAAGATTTACAATTGGGCGTCCCTATAAATTACCATATACACTCGATCGGACACGATGGGCGGGGTATTTATTTGTACGAATAATCGTTCATTTAACCGGACACGGGAATGGATTAATAGCCACTAGAATAATTAAAACAGGGGTGAAATTACATTCAAGGGTAATTGGTGTAATTGTTAACAAAGTAGTAAAACCTTGGTTTACACGCAGTCGATAACCTGGTGTATTCATTAAACAAAGTATTAAAACCTTGTTACAATTCGAATCCCCAATTAGTTGGAATATTTATCTTCGGGTATAATAATAATTTGACAAGGACACTTGCAATTTATATTTATGACTGATGGACTGTTATGGACAAAAACCAGACGGACATATTGAATAATCCAGGACAAAGGACAATTAACCCATGGGCATAAAACTAAAATCAACACGTCAAACATCATGATTATGGAAGTTTAAATAAGCATAATTCTTTTATATCATATTTTATTTCCTTTATTTTATATTTAATTGCACTTCTAATTATCGCACTTTTATTTATTGTACTTTTATTTTATCGCACTTTTAATTATCGTACTTTTTAATTATCGCAATTTAATTTTTATCGCATTTTTATTATTCGCAATTTCATTATCGTTATTTACTTTACGCTTTAATTTACAGTCTTGTATTTATTTTATATTTTACATTAGGTTTTAACTGCGACTAAAGTTTTAAAATCGACAAACCGGTCATTAAACGGTAAAAACCCCTCTTTATAATAATAATATTACTTATATATATATTTGTATTTTTATAAAAGTAAACTAATATAGCGTTGAGCTTTGCTTAAAGATCTCCCTGTGGAACGAACCGGACTTACTAAAAACTACACTACTGTACGATTAGGTACACTGCCTATAAGTGTTGTAGCAAGGTTTAAGTATATCCATTCTATAAATAAATAAATATCTTGTGTAAAATTGTATCGTATTTAATAGTGTTTTCTAGTAAATTAATAACTATTTTATATACCACCTCGTTCGACATCAGCGTTCAAACTTTTCATGATTCTTGAAAACACCTCAATCGAGAGGATGAACCAACCGCATTTCATCTACGGAAGAAAAGATCGATGCATATAGTTATACACACTCAGAACCTGAGTAAACGTTTAACACGTATCTGTGCTAGCTCCTTTGGCATTGTTATTACCATAAATAACAATGCAATTCTTTTTCAAATTAGCCAATTTTGTCACAGCTCCAGCAAGCCAACTTCGACTTTTCGTTTAAAACAACCTTATAACCACCTTGATATATATGTGTGCTCTTTTATTGTTACTGGGGAACCTTTTATATTCCATCATATTACCATCAGCGTTTAATCATCTAAAAACACAATTCTCTTGAAACCACCTCGGATTGATAACTGATGATTCAGATATTGTAGCATTAAATGTAGAGGAAACAGAAAAATTGTAGATGGTCTAAACGGCTAAAATTTTGATGATAAAGAAGGGAGTGTTAGGAACGCTCGATAGAAAATTTGGTACTGAAAAACAGATTGAGTAAACCATAAAGGAGACTAAGGCTAAATACAAGGACCATACCATATATTCAAAGAATCCGAGTAATTCTAGATCCGATGAAACCTTCAACGAATATCTTGCTTCGTACTCATGTTAAAATCTTGCGGAAAATCCTTCTTCATCAACCATCGAACTTAGAAATTCCAAAATATCATCATAAATATCTTCGATATTTTTGAAGATATTTTCATAAATATTCTCGTCCGATATTATTTATCTCTTCGTGCTATCTATATTACACAATAAAGGAAACTACTTTAGTTTCTAAATTTCTTTAAAATGCGAGTTTGAATTATGAATGATTTTGAAGTAGTGTTGGAAATTGATGCATGAGTTAGTATAATATAATGACACTTGATCAACGTGATTATATTACAGTAAGTCATGCTGAGTTTCTAATGAAACATGATGTGATGACCCGGAAATTTCCGACCAATTTAAAACTTTAATCACTATATGTTTCTGACACGATAAGCAAAATCTGTAATGTTGAGTCTCGAAAGGTTTGAAATCTATGTTCATGTAATCAATTACCCTTTGACCATGCCTGAAGAATCACGAACTATATATATATATATATATATATATATATATATATATATATATATATATATATATATATATATATATATAAGATTTCTATATTAAAGTGTTTATACAATATATAAATAATAATAAATATTCAATAGAGGTAGTCATATAGTATATAATATAAATTGTAATATAAATATATTAAAAGTAATTACAAATTTAATTATAATTATTACATGATTATTATTACATTCATTATCAATATCAATATCATTAGAATTTATAAATTGTTATATTTGACTTGTTAAAATCAGTATTATTGCCACTAGTAGTAAAGTTGTATTTGTAACTATACAATTAATATTAGTGATATTATTAAATATTATTATTTTCATTAAAGATTATTATTATTATTAATTAAGTGTTAGTATTATTGTTATGATTATAACTATGATTATCATCAGTATTATTTTTTTATGAAGATAATAAAAGTTTAGTATTAGTTCATTAAAATTAAGACTTGTATCATTTTTATGATTATTAGTATTATTATTATTATTATTAATATAATAGTTATTATTAGTATAATTATTAATTATTAATATTAATTATATAAATTATATATATATACATAAAAATCGTACGATCTTGTTTCCTACGCCTATCAACTGCACTAAATTGAAGATTTCAAATCAAATATAAAACAATTTCAATCACAATCATACAGGGAATTCTGTTAGCAATCACGATCCCTTTAATTTTTTTTTATATATTTTCTTTCATGTCTTGCTTTTGTCTGCTTCCCATTGGAAATCGAATTCAACCAATTCAATAATTGTGATCAATTCATGTATAGCCTAACTAAATTACAATGCATGCTACCAAATAAACTACCAAATAAACAACCCAAAACCCCACTTGAATTGGAGCCGCTGTTTACTTTGTTCGATTACAACAAAACCGAAACGCCATCCTCCACCATGACCACACTCTCTCATTCACATCTTTAACCACCTTCCATCACCAAAACAACCACGGTGACCACCATCATCAATCATAGACCATCGTACACCTGAAAATGCAACTGTTGCAATACATACATATATATATTTTTTTTCTTATTTCCTTCTCTGTCGAACCCAAGTACAAACCACCATTTTCTCTATGATAAACCATCAACTACAACCGTGAACCACCATATTTAAAACTGTTATGGTTACTACTGCATACAAACTGACTTCCTGTCTCTGTCGTTAACAACCCGACGCCATAACTGCAACCTCCTTCTGTTTGAGTTTCATGCCGATAAAAATTTCTTTTAGTTAATATCCGAATACGTACAACCACTACCATCATTGTTTTTTTTTTGTTTCTTCTTTCTCTCGTCTACTTGTTCAATCCAAGACCCAAGTCCCATAAACCACCTTTTTATACGCGATTTATTTTCCACTTTATTTTATCTTTTAACCGACAATTATGAACCAAATAAACCACTTGATAAAGTGATTAAAAAGGGACGGATCATAATTTTTTTTCATCGGATCCTTGGTCCAAACGTGGACCCTTTTGCTCCACTATCTAGCACCATAAATGATCACTTGCAACTAGTAGGGTTATTAAATTGGATAATATTATACCTTATTAATGGAACCGTGATTTATGGAGTTAATAGTGGGAAAAGTTGGATTGCCTTGTTCCTTGTGGGCCGTGACCCAATTGTTTTGCTATTTGGCCAATACGTAAAGAGCATGGTGATGCTGGTGTAAGAACATGATGATGATAATGATAATCGTTGATGGTGATAACAATATGATGCTCACGGTTAGAATTATGATGATGAAAATATGAATATAATGATAAACAGATGGTTTTACGTATTATATAATTATTCGTACGAGTTATTCCAAGAAAGTATTGAGTGGTTTGAAGGTTTGGGGTGATTGGTCTAATCGAGAGGTCGCGGGTTCGAACCCGGGCATAGTCATTTAATTTTTGGAGCTTTTTCTTGAGAGGTAGCTATTATTATTATTATTATTATTATTATTATTATTATTATTATTATTATTATTATTATTATTATTATTATTATTATTATTATTATTATTGATATTGATCTTGATATCATAGGTAATATATTATTAATAACCTTAAAACTAATATAATTATGATTACAAATGTTAAGATAAAAACGATTAGGGTTGTGAGCATAAATATAGTTAAGGTAATTACTACCGAGGAGTATAGTTATAAATACGTTTATGAATAAAGATGAATGTAAATACAATTATGTCACGATTAAATAAAATTATCATTTAAATTATTATTAGTATTATCATTAAAAATTATCATTTTTATTAGAAACTATCATTTTTATTAAAGTTATCATTATTAGTAAAAATTATCATTTTATATAGAATTTCATTTTTGTTAAACTTATCATTATTAATATTAGAAGTATAATAATTATTATCATTTTATCATTATTATTTTTATTATCATATTTATTTATAGTATCATTTTATTAATATTCTAATAATTATTAAAACTACCATTTTTATTAAAATTATCATTTTCATTAATATTATATTATAACAAATAATGATTTTTTTTTCATAAAATATATTTATATTGCCTATAACTTTATATTAAACATATTAACATATTTTTATATATATATATACAAAATAAACAAATATATAGTATAATGTAAGATATTATATATAGACAAAATGTAATAAAATTCTATATAAACTACAACACCAAATACATAAATATTATATAATTAATATATGTAATTATTTGATTACGATTATATGTTTTAATATATATAATTGATATGGGTTCGTGAATCCGAGGTCAACCCTACACTTGTTAAATGACGTCATATGTATTTTTACTACAAAATACAACATGGTGAGTTTCATTTGCTCCCTTTTACTCTTTACGTTTTTGGGCTGAGAATACATGCAAATGCTTTATTAACTGTTTTACAATATTTATATACGTGAGTTTCATTTGCTCCCTTTTTACTCTTAACGTTTTTGGGCTGAGAATACATGAAATACTTTATTAACTGTTTTTAATATTTATATGCGTGAGTTTCATTTGCTCCCTTTTTACTCATTACACTTTTGGGCCGAGAATACATGCAAATGATTTATTAACTATTTTGCAATATTTATATGCGTGAGTTTCATTTGCCCCTTTTACTCTTTATATTTTTGGGCTGAGAATACATGCAAATACATTATTAACTGTTTTACAATATTTATATGTGTGAGTTTCATTATTCCCTTTTTAAATGCTTTTGCAATATATATTTTTGGGACTGAGAATACATGCGCTTTTATAAATGTTTTACGAAATAGACACAAGTAATCGAAATTACGTTCTATGGTTGAATGATCGAAACTGAATATGCCTCTTTTTATTAAGTCTGGTAATCTAAGAATTAGGGAACAGACACCCTAATTGACGCGAACTCTAAAGATAGATCTATCGGGCCCAACAAGCCCCATCCAAAGTACCGGATGCTTTAGTACTTCGAAATTTATATCATGTCCGAAGGAGGATCCCGGAATGATGGGGATATTCTTATATACATATTGTGAATGTCGGTTACCAGGTGTTCAATCCATATGAATGATATTTTTGTCTCTATGTATGGGATGTATGTTTATGAAAAATGGAAATATGAAATCTTGTGGTCTATTAAAATTATGAAATGATTATTTATGATAAACTAATGAACTCACCAACCTTTTGGTTGACACTTTAAAGCATGTTTATTCTCAGGTATGAAAGAAATCTTCCGCTGTGTATTTGCTCATATTAGAGACATTACTTGGAGTCATTCATGACATATTTCAAAAGATGTTGCATTCGAGTCATTGAAGTTCATCAAGATTATTACTAAGTCATTTATAGTTTAGATATATTATGAAATGGTATGAATGCCTGTCAACTTACGTTGAAATGAAAGTTTGTCTTTTGAAAACGAATGCAATGTTTGTAAAATGTATCATATCGAGGTCAAGTACCTCGCGATGTAATCAACTGTTGTGAATCGTTTATAATCTATATGGACTTCGTCTGGGTGGATTAGGACGGGTCCTTTCAGTTGGTATCAGAGCGGTGGTCTTAGTGAACCAGGTCTGCATTAGTGTGTCTAACTGATAAGTCGTTAGGATGCATTAGTGAGTCTGGACTCCGACCGTGTCTGCATGTCAAAAGTTTTTCTTATCATTTCGTGTCAAAAATTTCTTGCTTATCATTCTTAGGGAATCACTTGCTTATCATTCTTAATCTAGACACGTTTTACTGCATAGACTGCATGAATAGTGTATAGACAAAATTCATATCTTAGCGTATCTGCTACTTTATATCTTAGCGTATCTGTTACTTTAACTTTGCCTGACAACTTTCGTAGATTCCTCCGTAACTTATGGGATTTTAGTATTATATATGCATATGTAAATTATGTATTGCAGGGTACTAATCTACATCCTATAATCTATTTCTTATTGAAAATCCTCCATCTGATCGTACGAAATGAATCCTGCAACCAGTTCGAGTCCCTCAGATTTCGATAGCTATTCCGATAGTTATTCCGACAGCTATTCCGACATAGATGTTCACCTAAGCTCCAAAAACAACGTCATCGGCATGAATCAACCAATCAGCCATTATCAATTCATCTGATGGGTTTGTAGTCGACTTAATTAATGGAAATGCGCAGAAGGCAATCCCTTCCACCAACCTAATTCACCTCTTGACAATGAACCTGAAGCGTTTACCGGCGAACCTGTTCTAGACACCATATTCAGTCTCATTTACAGGGTAACTCGACAAGATTATGTTCTATCCACAATTCTGAACCTTATTCATCCGCTCGTTCCGACCGACAATCATCCTGGAGTAATAAGTCAACGAACTTCGCGCTCGGATAATCAATTTGGAGAATATGGTGCAAAATGTACCAGCTTCAGCAACATCACCGGCACCAACAGTACCACCAATAACAGCACCAGTACCATCAACAATCCATGCTTCAATATCATCATCTATACTTTGAGTATGATCTTCGTTCTACGTATCGTTCTACCTCATTTATCTTCGTTCGACATGGCAAATATGTAATCTCTAAAGTTTTAAAGATTATTTATTCTAGTTCCAACCGAAAAGCAAGGGAGTTTAATATCATATTAACTCATTAAATCCATGAATACATCTGAAGAAAATATATATGTATATATGTTTTCATAAAGATTGTAATTAAAAATTCTCTTGTACAAACTGTTAATGGTGAAAATATTTTAACGGGTAGGTAATACCCGCGGAATATTTAAATTTCACATTAATAAGTTACATTGTACATTCTTCGAATCTGATTCAACAGTCATTTACTATCCTATTTACATCTACCGATATACGAATCCGTTCACCACAGAATAACCATTTTCATTCAAATTCAATTTTATATTTGGATTTTGACTTACCAGAATCCAACAAGTGGCATAATGAAGAAATAATAAACACAATAAGAATTGATTAGAAACAGATTAATTAACAACATGAAATTCTATTAAGAATCCACGCTAACAAAATCCTAGCTAACTGTTCGTAGCTAACTGTGGACTAATCAACTAAGGACTACCAACAGTGGATAATTAAAATGAATCAAAATATTGTTTATAATATATGAAACTGAACATTTCTTCAAAATTGTCACTTGATTTCTTCTTAAACCTCATTTGTATCTTGACGATTACAATCTGCGTTCAAACTTTTCATGATTCTTGAAAACACCTCAATCGAGAGGATGAACCAACCGCACTTCAACTACGGGAGAAAAGATTTATGCATATGGTTATGCATCTGAAAACACTCGGAACCTGAGTAAACGTTTAACACGTAATTGTGCTAGCTCCTTTGGCGTTGTTATTACCGAAAATAACTTTATAATCTCTCTTCAAATTAGCCAATTTTGTCACAGCTCCAGCAAGTCAACTTCGACTTTTCATTTGAAACAACCTTTTTGTAACCTTGATATGAATCTGTGCTCTTTTATTGTTACCGGGGAACCTTTTATATTCCACCATATTACCGTCAGCGTTTAATCATCTAAAAACACAATTCTCTTGAAATCACCTCGGATCAATAACCAATGATTCAGATATGGTAGCAGTAAATGTAGAGGAATCGGCAATCAGTACTTTGAAAACTCACAGCATATCTACATCAACAGTTATACATATAACATCTATCTCTTAGAATAATGACCTTCCATTCTAAAATTTTGAAAAGCACCCAGTCTACAAATCAATAATCTGAATATTGAAAAAGCTGAATGAAGCAGCAGAAACCGTAGACAACCGTAAACGATCTTAACAGCCAGAAGTTTGATAATAAAGAATAGTATGTTGGAAAAGCTCAGAAAAGTTGGAACTGGAAAACGGATTGAGCAAACCATGAAGGAGACCAAGGACAAATACAAGGACCATACCCTATATTCAAGGAATCCAGATAATTCTGGATCCATTGAAATTTTTAGAGAATATCTTGCTCCGAAGTCATGTTAAAATCTTGCGGAAAATATTTCTCCATCAACCATCGAACTTAGAAATTTCAAAATATCATCATCAATATCTTCAATATTTCTGAGGACATTTTCATAAATATTCTCGTCTGAAATTATATACTTCTTCGTGCTTCCTGTGTATCATTATATTGGAAACATTCAAGAGAAAATTTCGTACCAAAAAGCAGATTATACGAAACTATGAAGAAAGCCGTGGACAAATCACAAAGAATAAGTTTGACTTCAAAGAATCTAAATGATTCTGGTTCAGATGAAATCTTTAACGAATACCTTGCTTCTGAATCTAAATCCTTACGGATAAATCTTCTTCATCATCCATCGATATTAGAAATTCCAAGATACCATCGTATCTTTCATTATAAATATCCTCCATATTTCTGAAGATATTTTCATAACTATTCTTATCCGAAATCATTAATCTATTTGTGCTATCAGTGTTACATCATATAAAAACTGTTAGTTTCTATATTCTGTAAACTTTCAAGCTTAAGATATGAATGTTATTGAAGTAATGTTGAGAACTGATGCATGAGTTAGTATAATATAATGACACTTGATCAACGTGATTATATTACAGTAAGTCATGCTGAGTTTCTAAATGGAATGTGATGATTCACAGATCATAACGTCATCATGTGCCATGTTACATAACTCCTTCATTCTACTTAACTCCTGAACAAAGTAAGAAAATGTATTATTGATGGTTCTAACTTCCGTGATGTTGATAAATTTGAAAATCAAATCGTACTATCACGATCCTTCGTGCTTAGAACATTATAATCATTCGAAACTCTATATCTACAAATTTTGAACCATTATTTGCTTGACTGGAAGTCGGGAAGAGAAAACAAAAGCATAGGGCTTTGAAATATAAGGGAGAATATAAAGCCCGATAATAACACATAAATTACAAATCGTGTATATCAATGTTCATCGCAACATAAAGACACGGGAGAATTAAAAACATTATAATCCCAAGGGCGAATTAGAAGAAAGCAGATTTCTCTGGTGGAAGTTGGAAAAGGAGAATGATTGTTGCGATAGTAAGGATGAGGACAAGGATTAGAACTGGATTAAGTATTTTCAGAATCTTTTGAATGTATGAAACAAGAAGGAAAGTATAGGAATGGTGAAAATAATGGAACGGAAGAGTTTAATTTATAATGGAAATATCAGACAGAGTAATCGAAGCAGATTACCGTATTTAATTAGAGAGATCTTAATTTCCTTATTCGCCGAAGAATCAGATCTTATAGATTTCCAAGATTTTTTTTTTAATCCCTTGAATTCCGGAATTCAACCAAGGCAACGTCAAAAGTTAAAACGAAACTTCATTTATTCATTTCACTCTTTTGTGATAGCTTCATTCGTGCTCTTTGAATAATCGAATTATTTTATCTGTATTATTCAATAATGATAAAACTCTATTTATCAGCTCTTATTCGTCAGGAAAACATATTTATTGTTAGCCATGACGACCTCACTCAAATTTCGGGACGAAATTTCTTTAACGGGTAGGTAATGTGATGACCCGGAAATTTCCGACCAAATTTAAACTTTAATCACTATATGTTTCCGACACGATAAACAAAATCTATAATGTTGAGTCTCGAAAGGTTTTGAAATCTATGTTCATGTAATCAATTACCCTTTGACCATGCCTGACGATTCACGAACTATTAATTTAAAATATATATATATAAATGATTTCTATATTAAAGTGTTTATACAATATATAAATAATAATAAATATTCAATAGAGGTAGTCATATAGTATATAATATAAATTGTAATATAAATATATTAAAAGTAATTACAAATTTAATTATAATTATTACATGATTATTATTACATTCATTATCAATATCAAAATCATTAGAAATTATAAATTGTTATATTTGACTTGTTAAAATCAGTATTATTGCCACTAGTAGTAAAGTTGTATTTGTAACTATACAATTAATATTAGTGATATTATTAAATATTATTATTTTCATTAAAGATTATTATTATTATTAATTAAGTGTTAGTATTATTGTTATGATTATAACTATGATTATCATCAGTATTATTTTTTTATGAAGATAATAAAAGTTTAGTATTAGTTCATTAAAATTAAGACTTGTATCATTTTTATGATTATTAGTATTATTATTATTATTATTAATATAATAGTTATTATTAGTATAATTATTAATTATTAATATTAATTATATAAATTATATATATATACATAAAAATCGTACGATCTTGTTTCCTACGCCTATCAAGTGCACTAAATTGAAGATTTCAAATCAAATATAAAACAATTTCAATCACAATCATACAGGGAATTCTGTTAGCAATCACGATCCCTTTAATTTTTTTTTATATATTTTCTTTCATGTCTTGCTTTTGTCTGCTTCCCATTGGAAATCGAATTCAACCAATTCAATAATTGTGATCAATTCATGTACAGCCTAACTAAATTACAATGCATGCTACCAAATAAACTACCAAATAAACAACCCAAAAACCCACTTAAATTGGAGCCGCTGTTTACTTTGTTCGATTACAACAAAACCGAAACGCCATCCTCAACCATGACCACACTCTCTCATTCACCTCTTTAACCACCTTCCATCACCAAATGACCACCATCATCAATCACAGACCACCGTACACCTGCAAATGCAACTGTTGCAATACATACATATATATATTTTTTTCTTATTTCCTTCTCTGTCGAACCCAAGTACAAACCACCATTTTCTCTATGATAAACCATCAACTACAACCGTGAATCACCATATTTAAAACTGTTATGGTTACTACTGCATACAAACTGACTTCCTGTCTCTGTCGTTAACAACCCGACGCCATAACTGCAACCTCCTTCTGTTTGAGTTTCATGCCGATAAAAATTTCTTTTAGTTAATATCCGAATACGTACAACCACTACCATCATTGTTTTTTTTTTGTTTCTTCTTTCTCTCGTCTACTTGTTCAATCCAAGACCCAAGTCCCATAAACCACCTTTTTATACGTGATTTATTTTCCACTTTATTTTATCTTTTAACCGACAATTATGAACCAAATAAACCACTTGATAAAGTGATTAAAAAGGGACGGATCATAATTTTTTTTCATCGGATCCTTGGTCCAAACGTGGACCCTTTTGCTCCACTATCTAGCACCATAAATGATCACTTGCAACTAGTAGGGTTATTAAATTGGATAATATTATACCTTATTAATGGAACCGTGATTTATGGAGTTAATAGTGGGAAAAGTTGGATTGCCTTGTTCCTTGTGCCGTGACCCAATTGTTTTGCTGTTTGGCCAATACGTAAAGAGCATGGTGATGCTGGTGTAAGAACATGATGATGATAATGATAATCGTTGATGGTGATAACAATATGATGCTCACGGTTAGAATTATGATGATGAAAATATGAATATAATGATAAACAGATGGTTTTACGTATTATATAATTATTCGTACGAGTTATTCCAAGAAAGTATTGAGTGGTTTGAAGGTTTGGGGTGATTGGTCTAATTGAGAGGTCGCGGGTTCGAACCCGGGCATAGGCATTTAATTTTTGGAGTTTTTTCTTGAGAGGTAGCTATTATTATTATTATTATTATTATTATTATTATTATTATTATTATTATTATTATTATTATTATTATTATTATTATTATTATTATTATTATTATTGATATTGATCTTGATATCATAGGTAATATATTATTAATAACCTTAAAACTAATATAATTATGATTACAAATGTTAAGATAAAAACGATTAGGGTTGTGAGCATAAATATAGTTAAGGTAATTACTACCGAGGAGTATAGTAATAAATACGTTTATGAATAAAGATGAATGTAAATACAATTATTTCATGATTAAATAAAATTATCATTTAAATTATTATTAGTATTATCATTAAAAATTATCATTTTTATTAGAAACTATCATTTTTATTAAAGTTATCATTATTAGTAAAAATTATCATTTTATATAGAATTTCATTTTTGTTAAACTTATCATTATTAATATTAGAAGTATAATAATTATTATCATTTTATCATTATTATTTTTATTATCATATTTATTTATAGTATCATTTTATTAAAATTCTAATAATTATTAAAACTACCATTTTTATTAAAATTATCATTTTCATTAATATTATATTATAACAAATAATGATTTTTTTTCATAAAATATATTTATATTGCCTATAACTTTATATTAAACATATTAACATATTTATATATATATATATATATATATATATATATATACAAAATAAACAAATATATAGTATAATGTAAGATATTATATATAGACAAAATGTAATAAAATTCTATATAAACTACAACACCAAATACATAAATATTATATAATTAATATATGTAATTATTTGATTACGATTATATGTTTTAATATATATAATTGATATAGGTTCGTGAATCCGAGGTCAACCCTACACTTGTTAAATGACGTCATATGTATTTTTACTACAAAATACAACATGGTGAGTTTCATTTGCTCCCTTTTACTCTTTACGTTTTTGGGCTGAGAATACATGCAAATGCTTTATTAACTGTTTTACAATATTTATATACGTGAGTTTCATTTGCTCCCTTTTTACTCTTAACATTTTTGGGCTGAGAATACATGCAAATACTTTATTAACTGTTTTCAATATTTATATGCGTGAGTTTCATTTGCTCCCTTTTTACTCATTACACTTTTGGGCTGAGAATACATGCAAATGCTTTATTAACTGTTTTGCAATATTTATATGCGTGAGTTTCATTTGCCCCTTTTACTCTTTATATTTTTGGGCTGAGAATACATGCAAATGCTTTATTAACTGTTTTACAATATTTATATGTGTGAGTTTCATTATTCCCTTTTTAAATGCTTTTGTAATATATATTTTTGGGACTGAGAATACATGTGCTTTTATAAATATTTTACGAAATAGACACAAGTAATCAAAATTACTTTCTATGGTTGAATGATCGAAACTGAATATGCCTCTTTTCATTAAGTCTGGTAATCTAAGAATTAGGGAACAGACACCCTAATTGACGCGAACTATAAAGATAGATCTATCGGGCCCAACAAGCCCCATCCAAAGTACCGGATGCTTTAGTACTTTGAAATTTATATCATGTCCGAAGGAGGATCCCGGAATGATGGGGATATTCTTATATACATATTGTGAATGTCGGTTACTAGGTGTTCAATCCATATGAATGATATTTTTGTCTCTATGTATGGGACGTATGTTTATGAAAAATGGAAATATGAAATCATGTGGTCTATTAAAATTATGAAATGATTATTTATGATAAACTAATGAACTCACCAACCTTTTGGTTGACACTTTAAAGCATGTTTATTCTCAGGTATGAAAGAAATCTTCCGCTGTGCATTTGCTCATATTAGAGACATTACTTGGAGTCATTCATGACATATTTCAAAAGATGTTGCATTCGAGTCATTGAAGTTCATCAAGATTATTACTAAGTCATTTATAGTTTAGATATATTATGAAATGGTATGCATGCCTGTCAACTTACGTTGAAATGAAAGTTTGTCTTTTGAAAACGAATGCAATGTTTGTAAAATGTATCATATAGAGGTCAAGTACCTCGCGATGTAATCAACTGTTGTGAATTGTTTATAATCTATATGGACTTCGTCTGGATGGATTAGGACGGGTCCTTTCACATGATGATTCACAGACCATAACGCCATCATGTGCCATGTTACACGACTCTTGCATTCTACCTAATCTCTAAACATATCAAGAACATATTTTTATTAATAGTTCTATCTTTTTCGGTGAATTCTTATAATTTGACAAATGTTTTGGAAATATGAATTGAAGTATAAAAGATGAGAGTTGTGAAAATAATGGAACGAAAGAGGTTCATTTATAGTGGAAATATCCGAAAGAGCAATCAAAACAGATTATCGTATTTAACCAAAGAAGATTCTATTTCCTTAATTATCGAAGAACCAGATCTTACTACGAAAATTTTCTCTAAGTCCCTTGAACTTCGGAAATCAACCCTATCTACGTCAAAAGATATGACAGAACTTTATTTATTCATTTCATTCTTTTGTGGTAGCTTCATTCGTACTCTTCGAATAATTGAATTGTTTTATCCATATTACTCACTGATAATAAAACTCTATTTATCTGCTCATATTCGTCATGAAAACATTTTTATCATTAGCCATGACGACCTCACTCAAATTTCGGGACGAAATTTCTTTAACGGGTAGGTACTGTGACCACCCGGGAATTTTCGATCAAATTTAAACTTGATCTTTATATGGTCTCGACACGATAAGCAAAGTCTGTTAAACCGAGTCTTAAAATTTTAGAACTATGTTCATATATCCAGTTAACCTTTGACCATTCCCAACGATTCACGAACAATTGTGTGTAAATAAATAAGTAAGTATATTTATAAATATAAAAATAAATATAAATATAAGTGTACAGATAATATTTTAAATTAATAATGTACGTTTAGTCAATTAGAATTAAAAATGTAAAATATATTAGAATAATTAAATTAATATTAGAATGGATATATAATTATATAATATTATTATAAATCTATATATATATATATATATATATATATATATATATATATATATATATATATATATATATATATATATATATATATATAAATGAATACTACACATATGTAATATTATGTATATTGTAAAATAAATTAAATAGTCAAAATATGTTATCATATAATATTAATAATTAAATTTAATTACAAGTTTAAATATAATTTTTATATTATCATTACTTTCATTATTATTATTGTTAAAATTAATATTTATATTATTAATATTATTATTTCAAATATAAAACATATATATAAATAAAATTTGATATGTATAAGTTAGTAAATTATTGTTACCATCATTAGTAATTAAATTTATTAAAATTATCATTATTGTAGGTAATAATATTATTATTTATCATTTATTATTACTAGTTTCTTTATTAATAATATTATTATTAGTATTGTTAATATTAATATTAATACATTTATATTTATTAAATATCAAAACTTAAGAATTAGATATATATATATATACATAGATATATAAATATACATATATATAAACAAGTTATATAAATATAAATATATATGAATACATATATAAAAAATCTAAATTTATATATATATATATATATATATATATATATATATATATATATATATATATATATATATATATATATATATATATATATAATTACATAGTGTATATATATATATATATATATATATATATATATATATATATATATATTACGATTAAAAATATATATATATAAAACTAACATGGATAAATACGTAGAGATCCAAATTCTGTATGCATCACGATCAAACTGTGATAAAACTTTGTTTCTGTCTGACTAATTGGTACGAATGAATCCATACACAATCGAATTCTGTTGCCCGTCACAATCTGACTTCATTTTTTATCTTCTTCTCCTGATTCGTATATGTTCCTGTCGACCCTTTACAGACTAGAAATCAAACCAATTAATTCTTGTTATTATATAGAAGCTCATTCACTTATTCCTTATGATTATCAGGTATCAATTACATCTGTTTTATTTGATAAATCAAACTGAATTAATTTTTTTAGCTCGATATACCCTGTACCTGCTACTTTTTGGCTAAATCTCAAATTCAAAACAAATTACAAAATGTATAAATGCCATTTTGTTAGAAATTCTTTAATCAAACTGTCTGTAGATTTTCAAGTTCCAATTTTATCTCTTGAATTCGAATTTCAAAGTCAAACCTCAAAAATTAAAAGTCAATCGATTGTTTTTCATTAAAATTTGAATTCGTGTTTATGTATTAAGTGAAATGTAAGACCCGTTTATTTGTAGTGTACATAGGTGTAGTTAATGTACTTGAAGTGGGGTTTTGGTTGTACATATTTAAAAGAAGGCAGAAAACTGGGCTGGGCGTTTGGCGCGCTGCGCCATTGTTCTGTGACAGATTCCTTTTAATTAGATATTTTGAGGGCAAATTGGTAAAATCACAAGGAATCCGACTTTAAGGCTTGGGATCAGTTGTTGGAGCCTCATTTACTCCATTTCCACCCACTTAATCATCTTCCATTAAATCCTAGAGAGAGAGGAGGTTTTAGAGTGAGAAAGCTCCATTAAAGGAAGAAGGAGGTTGAATCGGGTCTTAGTGCGAGTTTCAAAGTTGTTCATCTTTCCTCTAGCTACGTTTGGTGATAGTGGTATGCTCTAATCTTGATTTCTTGATTTTAATTTGATTATGGGTTAGGGTTTGGGGTAAGTGATGAACCTAAAACCCATTTGTTAGTAAATTGGGTCGTTACAAGTGGTATCAGAGCATGGTCTAAGGGATTTAGGTGACTTGAGATAGGCACCTAGACTTAGACTTTTTGTGTGCGCATTATGCGGGACTTGTAGGACTTTGGGTCGGATCGGGTTTTGGTTAGTGCATCGGTTTATGTGAACTAATCATGCGCTATTGTTTTGTGTGGTATTTGAAATCATCAAGCGAGATAGACGTGGTACTAGTGAGTTAATGCGATGTGCTCGAGTAACAATGATTAGCTACCATTGTTACGGGTTCAAATCGTGTCAAACAAGCGATGTACGACGATTGTTGAGCAAGACGGGGTAGTGTGGTGTATACGTATATACATATGGGTTAAGTCCTTTCATTTTGTTGCTTAATTTACTTCGTTTTATAGAATGAAGATGAGAAATGGACACGACACCAATGAAGGAAGTACGAGTGAGGACGTTAAACTCACGGCCAAGGTTGAGGCCATCTTTAAAAGGCTAAAGAAGGATTTTCTTAACGATGTCTGAAAGGTCTTCCAAGAGTCGGTTGATGGACAAGTGACCGAAATGATCAATGATCGAATGAAAGCCACAATAGAGGAGGCTTTAGAGGCTAGAAACATTTATCCTCGAGGCGAAGGGGGTGAAGGTAATGGTGGGGGTGGAAGGCGGGACTTCCACTACAAAAATTTCAAGGATACTCAACCTCCGATGTTTAATGGGGTGCGAGATCCATTGAAAAGCACGTGTTGGATTTTCGATATCGAGGGGACTTTCCGTACCACGGAGTGTCCTCCCGAAAGGAAGGCGAGGTATGGTTCTAGTATGTTGAGGGAAGAAGCCAAGTTGTGGTGGGACGAAAAAATCAACTTATATGGTGAAGAGCAATGCATGAACTTGACATGGGAGGAGTTTAAGAAGGAATTCTTCAAAGAATACCGAACTTCTTCCGATCTTGATAGAATCCGGGATGAGTTGCACCATTTGCAACAAGGTTCAATGGACTTGGTCACACTCAAGTCTACCTTTTTGGCAAAAACTCATTTTTGTCCGGAATATGTGGGTGACGATCACAAGCTAATGAAAGATTTCTACCGTACTTTGAATGATGAGTTCAAGGGCAAGATTAGTCGGGGTATGGCTAAGTCTTTTGATGAGTTATTTGAATTGGCCCGGGGTTTTGAGCCGGATGTTCCAAGAAAAAGCGATTTCAGGTTTTTCAAAAGAAAGTTTGAAGGTTCTAGTCATTCTAACTTTTCAAACAAGAAGAACAAGAACAAGAAGGGTTCCGAGAGTATTAATAACCTGAAGAAGGGCGCTTCCGGGGGTTTTTCTGATGCGTGTTACAATTGTGGGCAACCGGGTCATATGGCTCTTGAATGTCCTAAATCATCTTTCGGAAACAAGGTCACTTGTTTTAATTGCAGAAAAGAAGGGCATAAGAAGCCGGAGTGTCCCGATTTATGAAACGATAATGTGAAGCGATTAGAGAAGGCGGTGGGTACGGCTAGGTGTCACAACTATTTGATGACCAATGATGAAGCCAAACAATTGAACGAAGTTGTCTCAGGTACTTTCATGGTTAATTCTAATCCGGCAAGGATTCTCTTCGATAGTGGTGCAAATTTATCGTTTGTGTCTCCTAAATTTGTGCCTAAACTTAATAGACCGTTAGCTAAGTTAAATCGTCCGGTAGAAGTCGAAATAGCGGACGGCAAGACGGTGCTAGTGGTCGATGTGTGCAAAAATTGTGATGTTGTGTTTGGTGCCGAAAACTTTAAGATAGATCTCATTCCGATGACTTTGGGTGACTTTGATATTGTTGTGGGTATGGATTTGCTCGATTGTAATAGAGCCAATATTGCATGCCATGAAAAATTTATTCGTGTGAAGACCCCAAGTGGGGGAGAGTTAATTATTCACGGTGATAAGCATAGAAGACTTGTGCCGATATGCACTTTTGCAAGGGCACGTCGTTTCCTTGTTAGTGGTGGCATGACTTTTCTTGCCCATGTTGTTGATACTCGTGATGAGCCACCACCCATTCGTGAAATTCCGGTGGTTAGTGAATTCGAAGACGTTTTTCCGGACGAGTTACCGGGTGTTCCGGCGGAAAGACTACGACGACCCGGAAATTTCTGACTAAATTTAAACTTGATCTTTATATGTTTCCGACACGATAAGCAAAATTTGTTAAGTTAAATATCAAGAATTTTAAACTATGTTCATACATTCATTTAACCTCGACCAAATTTCAATGATTCACGAACCATTAAATGAACATATATGATTAGGTATGTATATGTGTATATATTATAATTTGAAAATGTCAACAAAGTATTTAAACGAATAATACTTACATGAACGTACTTATTTCAATATTATTAGTGATGGAATTAGAAGACAATATCAAATGATTGAATTATCAGATACATTGACTTATGATTACGAGTCTCTGATGAGAGGTCCACGTTGATTTGAGAAATCTTTTCATTTTATCAATATTCGGAAAATGGTAAAGTGATTTACGAGTAAGAACAAATTGTCAATCATTGAGAGTTAGACAAAGGATAGTGGAAGATTGAATTTCTTAAAACTCGATTGATCTATTTTCAAACGAACGAAAACACTTTTCGATATAATAGAACTTGTTTATTTAAAATATCTTTAATAAACGTAAATTGGAATGTTGGTTGTGTTCATTAAATATATATGTTTTCAAATTAGTTAAGTACACGATAGTAACACTCGTTTAGTGATACGATTGATATTGAAAAAGATAGTACCTAAACAAAGTTGTATCTATTTAAGTTTTAAAATGAAAACGTTACATATTATAATATTTTTCTAAACAATTTTTAAAACGAACTTTGAAATATATTTGGTTTTGAAAGACTAAATATTATAACATTAGTTAAAATAATTCAAATATATTTATTATGTACAAATTTATGATTCTATATATATATATATATATATATATATATATATATATATATATATATATATATATATATATATATATATATATATATATATATATATATATATTAACTAGTCATAAAAATTCCCAATTTAAAATAATATATTATGGTAAATAACGAGTCACTGATTTATAGAAGCAAATGACCACGACACTCAAATTTTATAAGATACATTTTCATAAAGTAAATTTTTGATAAATAAGTCAAATTATTATTAAAGATACACGTCGCGTAACGTAAAAAGCTAGTTTTCTAAACGTACGAAAGTGCGCTCGAAAAACCGAAAGTGGTACATGAGTCGTGAGACCACGACCGTGTCATTTTTGTAAAAATTATATTTTTACCATGAGCGTAAATATAATATAATATTTAATTAATTCTAAAGATTAAATATAATATATATTAAATAATTTATAACTTACGTATCATGTGTCTAATGTAATTGAAATTGGTGTCGACAAGAATGGAAATTGGATACCAGCTGTAAAACTAAGTCATGCAATTGCATGACATTATAACATCATCCCCATGCGATCGCATGGGGATCAAATCCTGAAAATGTGTTTAAATATTCGACGAGTTGCAGTTGTCACACACAATCATTCATTTCTCTTTGAATTTCATATTACTCCGAATTATATATTACTCGTATTATTAATTATATTATTATTATTATTATTATTAAAATTAATATTATTATTAAAATTAATATTATTATTAATCATATTAGTATTATTATTATACATAAAATACTACGACGGAGTGCTGCTTGTGTGATCTAAAAAGGGTTTTCAAAACTGGATTTCGAGTAGGATAGGGCTAAGGAAATTATGGGTTATAGCTATGGAGGTGATGGGTATGGTTCATGGGTATGCTCGTGAGGTCAATCTAGTATTTATCGTCTCCGTTGCGTCTACGTACCTTTCCTGCAATATTGAATCTCAATATTGATACGTAAGCACTCATAATTAAATTATTACATGTTAATAGTGTATCCCTGACTAGTTTTCGAGTATTTAGGATTATGCATGCTTGTACTTTTGATATTGCCCTTAGTTAGGTTATGTTGAATATCAAATTAGTTACACCTGCAGTTGAGATAAGGTATAAGATATACATGTCGTTGAAAAGCTAGCGAAGAATTAAGAACTTTTCCTTTAGATGTCGAATGGTTTCGATGAACAGATTAGAAGTTATAGTCAATTGAATTCTTGATATTATTATTAAAAATGATTATTATTATCGCCGTTATTATCGTCGTTCTAGTTTTATCAAATTATTATTATTATTATTATTATTATTATTATTATTATTATTATTATTATTATTATTATTATTATTATTATTATTATTATTATCATCATCATCATTATAAATGAAAAGTATTATCATTGAAAATTGTTATTTTTATTATTATTACTATCATTAATATTGTTAAAATTATAATTAGTATTATCATTATTATTATCATTATCATTAATATTATCATAATAATTATTATCATTATTACTATTATAACTAGAAACTAATATTAGTAACACCTAAATTATTATAATTACAATTATTATCATTAACATGAACGCGATATAAAAGACGATTAAAAACTATTAAATGAATTTATTAGGAAATAATGAGTATGAGTATAATGATGAAATTAAAATATTGTAAGGTATTAATCTAGATAAAAATTATCGTTCTTATTATTTTTATCATTTTATTATTATTAAAAGTATTATTAATATTTTTACTAAAATTATCATTTATAATAGAAATAGCATTATTATTATAAAATATCATTATTATTGTCATTTTAGATAAAATTATTATTTTAAAGTTAATATTAAAAGTATCGTAAATATTAATGTTATCATAGTTAGGATTATCATTTTATTATAATATCATTTTTAGTTAATATAAGTATTGATATTTTTATTAATAGAATAATAATAATTATTATTACAAAAATAATACAACTTTTATTTATTATTATTATCAATGTTATTTTATCAAATAAATATGTAATACAAGCAATATAATTACCTTAATAAAACCTATTGTAATACTTTTATAATGTTAAATGAACTTTATAAATTTATTACTTAAATATATAAAAGTATATTTTTAAATAAAGTTTTATTTATCAATAAATGAATTATATTATTTACTCTAATAAATCTTTTAAAATATTTTAATATCTAAAAACAACGATATTTAAACTATATAATAACCATGTATAAATTTTGGAAATCATTTTTGAGTCAAATTGACTTTTGTTGACTTTTGCGTATTAGTCTCGAGCATTAGGATTGTGGTACACTATGACATAACCTAAATTGTTAGACAAATATTGATAACATATAAATATATATAAATAATATAGGTTCGTGAATCCAAGGTCAACCCTACACTTGTTCAATGATGTTATATGTATTTTTACTACAAAATACAGTATGGTGAGTTTCATTTACCTTTTTACCCTTTATATTTTTGGGCTGAGAATACATGCGAAATTTTTTATAAATGTTTGACGAAATAGACACAAGTAATTGAAACTACATTCTATGGTTGAATTATCGAAATCGAATATGCCCCTTTTTATTAAGTCTGGTAATCTAAGAATTAGGGAACAGACACCCTAATTGACGCGAATCCTAAAGATAGATCTATTGGGCCTAACAAACCCCATCCAAAGTACCGGATGCTTTAGTACTTCGAAATTTATATCATGTCCGAAGGAGGATCCCGGAATGATAGGGGATATTCTTATATGTATCTAGTTAATGTCGGTTACCAGGTGTTCACCATATGAATGATTATTTTTGTCTCTATGCATGGGACGTATATTTATGAGAACTGGAAATGAAATTCTCGTGGTCTATTAAAATGATGGAAATAAATGATTATGATAAACTAATGAACTCACCAACCTTTTGGTTGACACTTTAAAGCATGTTTATTCTTAGGTGTTAAAGAAATCTTCCGCTGTGCATTTGCTCATTTTAAAGATATTACTTGGAGTCTTTCATAGCATATTTCGAAGAACGTTGCATTCGAGTCATTGAGTTCATCAAAGATTATTATTAAATCAATTTATAGTTGGATAATGGATATTATGAAATGGTATGCATGCCTGTCAATTTTCGATGTAAAGAAAGTTTGTCTTTTAAAAACGAATGCAATGTTTGTAAAATGTATCATATAGAGGTCAAATACCTAGCAATGTAATCAACTATTATGAATCGTTTATAATGTATATGAACGGGTCCTTTCAGTTGGTATCAGAGCGGTGGTCTTAGCGAACCAGGTCTGCATTAGTGTGTCTAACTGATAAGTCGATAGGATGCATTAGTGAGTCTGGACTTCGACCGTGTCTGCATGTCAAAAGTTTTGCTTATCATTTTGTGTCAAAAATTAACTACTTATCATCCTCAGGTAATTACCTGCTTATCATTTTTAGTCTAAGACACGTCTTGCTACAATGATTGCATGAATAGTGTATAGACAAAAATTCATATCTTAGCATATCTGCTAAATCATATCTTATCGATCTGTTACTTTAAACTTTGCCTAACATATCCCGCAAAGTCCTCCGTAATCTACGAAATCTTTTGATCTATATATATATATATATATATATATATATATATATATATATATATATATATATATATATATATATATATATATATATATTCTATTCTATGTAATTAGAATACCATCCGTTAGCCAAAATCATTTCATATCAAAAAAAAAAAATCCTTTATCCAATCGTACGAAATGGAATTCGTCATCAGTTCAAGTCACTCAGATTCCGAAATGGAATCCCATTCAAGCTCCGAAAGCAGTGTGATCGGAATAGATCAACCAATCAGTCATCACCTATTTTGGATGAATTGGGGATGTGTTCGTAGCCTCCTCAATCATTGGAGACAAGAAGAAGGTGATCCCTTCCATCCACCACATTGCTCTCTTGACGAAGAACCTGAAGCACTTACCGGCGAACCTGTCCGAAACACCATTTTCTCGCTCATTTCCAGAGTATCTCGTCACGATTATATATTACATCAAATTTTAGATTTTATTTATCCACTTGTCCAAACCGACAATAACCCCGGTGTAATAGAAGAAGTCAACGAGCTTCGCGCTCGGGTAGTGGCTTTGGAGAATATGGTGCAGAGATTACAAACACCAGCAGCAGCATCAGCAGCATAACCAGTACCACCATCATCAACGCCAACAGTACCATTACCACCTCCAACCACAACCGCGTCGTAAACCTCAACTTCACAATCTGTCCCACGAGCATCAACGTCATACCCACCATAGATACCAAGGAGTACCAACAACAATAACTGAAGAAGTATTAATTCATAACTTCATTGGAGAAACATTCTGCGGCGATTATGTAAATTCTAAAGTCTTAGAAATTATCTATTCTAACCCTAACCATAAATCAGATGAGTGAGCCAAAATAATAGAAGGAAGAATAGAAACCCTGACAAGAATGGTGCATGATTTACAAGTTAGACTTGTTTTACCAACAGCATCATCAGTACCGTAGCATCACCAGCACAGTCAGTGCCTTCAACATCATCGGAATCAGCAACACCTACAACATCGCAAGCTTTGCCAGTTCAAGAATCACTGTGGACATCATTACGAATCAATAACGCATATATTGTATCAACGAGTTACGAAGTATTAATTCATTCCCTCTGAAGAAATTATATGTATATTTCATATAAATGTTGAGATCAAAATAAATCTTTCCGTACTAAGCTATTATGTATGGATCTTAACTACTTGGTTAATTCATATAACAGATATGCAATAATGTACGTCCTTCACCACAACTTAACTATCGTTAACTACAAACTTTGTCTCAATTCAATAAATTCCAATTCATAATAAATCAAGTATATTATTCAAATATATGTTTGATTTTACACTTTCATCATCAATGTATTCGAAAACTTTTCAAACAACATCATTCGTATCTTGCGAAGTTCATAAGAATTCCACAAATAACAACATCATGCATCAACAAATAACGAAGTATTGATAATTTCAATCACCTTGAAGAAATACTCCGTAAAAGTTATGTAATTTCTAAAGTTTTAGGGATTACTCAATTCTAGTTTTAACCGTAAATCAAATGAGTTTAATTTAATATTAACTCATTAAATCTATGTTACATCTGAAGAAAATATACACAAATATATTTTCATAAAGATTGTAATAAAATTCTTTTGTACAAAATATTAATTGTGAATTTTTTTTAACGGGTAGGTAATACCCGAGAGGTATATAAATTCACAATTAATATGTTACATTCTTCGAATCTGATTCAACAATCATCAACTATACTCACTATTTTCTCAACAATATACATTCTTTTATAAAAATCAAAACAACCATACTCATTCAAATTCAATTACATATTCTGATTTTGAAACCTCAAAATTCAATTCGAGATATAACCGGTATCATCATTCATAGATTCCTACATCTTTCAAAGCTATACTTTGATTTCAAAACTGTGCTAGAACATCATATGTCTATCAACGATTACAATCCGTGTTCAAACTCTCCTAAATTCCTGAAGACACTTCAAATAATAAACGATCGAGATGATGATCTAACCACAAATTACCCACAATTATATACCCGAAAAGCTCTCGAAACCAAAAATCAAAATTTAACACGTATCCGCGTTAAATCTTTTGGCATTTATTAGCAAAAAAAACTTTGCGATTCATTTTCAAGGTAGCGAATTTTGTCACAGCTTCAGCAAGTCAACTTCGACTTTTCATTCGAAGTAGCCTTATTATAACCTGTAATATATACGATTACTCTTTTATTACCGGAGAACCTTTTATATTCCATGACGTTATCAACAGATGTACCAGCAACTCCTTATCCCTTTGGCAGAATCAATAATCAGTATTTTGAAATCTCGCGGCGTTTCTACTTCAACAGTTATTTATATATACAACGTCTATCTCCAAGAATTACATATTTCGAATGTGAAGTTTCTGAAAAACACTCCGAACTACAAATTGGTTCTCCGAAAAAAAAAATGCTGATGAAGCAGCAAAAACTATAAACGACTTTAAACGGTAAAAGCTGGATGATAATGATGAAGTGTGCTGGTAAAGCGCAGAAAAAGAGAAGTTTTGGAACTGAAAAACGGATTGAGCAAAGTAGGAAGGAGGCTGTGGACAAATTACAAAGACTGAACCTAACTTCAAAGGATCCAAATGATTCAGTACCTGCTGAAGTCATTAACGAATACCTTGCTCCTGACTCAAAACCCCTACGGACAATATTTTTCATCATCCTCTGATTTTAGAAATTCTAAAATATCATCATATCTTTCATTATAAATATCCTCCATATTTCTGAAGATATTTTCTTAATTTTTCTTATTTGAAATCATTTACCTCTTCGCGCTATCTGTATTACATCATAAAAGAAACTATTTTAGTTTCTAAATTCTGAAACATTCAAGTTTAAAATAGGAATATTTTGAAGTAGTGTTGGGAACTGAAGCATGAATTAGTATAATATAGTGACACTTGATCAACGTAATTATATTACAGTAATTCACGCTGAGTTTCTAAATGAAATGTGATGATTCACAGATCCTAACGTCATCATGTGCCATGTTACACGACTCTTGTATTCTATTTAACTTCTAACATATCAAGACAATATTTTCTTGATGATTCGGTCTTTTCTAAGGTATTCTAGTAATTTGACAAGTCAAGATCGTGCCATCACAATTTCCTTTCTAGAACATTAACAATGTTCATTCCGAAATTCATATATGTGAATTCTGGACCATTACAAGCGGTACTTAATCGCAAGAAGAAGAAACGAAAGGACAAAACTCCGAAATAGAAATTGGGGTATAAATTGCAGCAAATAAAAGAAAACATTTAACTGGAGATGACAATGGTTATGGGAGACAGAAGCAGAGACATCGAAATATAAGAAAAGATGTAAAACCCAACAACAACCCAGAGACTATAAACCGTAGATATCGATGCATATAGTAATATAAAGACACGGGAGAATCAAGAGCACTATAACCCCAAGGGCAAAATAGAAGTAAGCAGATTCCTCTGGTGGAAGATGAAAAAGGAGGATGATTGTTGCGATAGTAAGGATAAGGACAAGGATTAGAACTGGATTGAGCATTTTCATAATCTTTTGAATTTGGGAATTGGGTACAGAAATGGTAAAAGTAAAGGAACGGAAGAAGTTAATTTATAATGAAATATCTGATAAAGAAATTAAGGCAGATCTTCGCATTTAATTAGAGAGATCCTAATTTCCTTAATCACCGAAGAATCAAATCTTATATAGATTAAAAAAAAATTCGGAGATCAACCATGATGACGTCAAAATATAAGACAAATCTCTATTTTCTCATTTCACTCTTTTACAATAGTTTCACTCATACGCTTTGAGGAATCAAATTATTTTATCTGTATTTCCTAATCATGATAAAACTCTATGTATCAACTTATATTCGTCATAATAACATTCTCATTGTTAACCATGACGACCTCTATCAAATTTCGGGGACGGAATTTCTTTAACGGGTAGGTACTGTGACGACCCGGAAATTTCCGACTAAATTTAAACTTGATCTTTATATGTTTCCGACACGATAAGCAAAATTTGTTAAGTTAAATATCAAGAATTTTAAACTATGTTCATACATTCATTTAACCTCGACCAAATTTCAATGATTCACGAACCATTAAATGAACATATATGATTAGGTATGTATATGTGTATATATTATAACTTGAAAATGTCAACAAAGTATTTAAACGAATAATACTTTACATGAACGTACTTATTTCAATATTATTAGTGATGGAATTAGAAGATAATATCAAATGATTGAATTATCAGATACATTCACTTATGATTACGAGTCTCTGATGAGAGGCCCACGTTGATTTGAGAAATCTTTTCTTTTTATCAATATTCGGAAAATGGTAAAGTGATTTACGAGTAAGAACAAATTGTCAATCATTGAGAGTTAGACAAAGGATAGTGGAAGATTAAATTTCTTAAAACTCGATTGATCTATTTTCAAACGAACGAAAACACTTTTCGATATAATAGAACTTGTTTATTTAAAATGTCTTTAATAAACGTAAATTGGAATGTTGGTTGTGTTCATTAAATATATATGTTTTCAAATTAGTTAAGTACACGATAGTAACACTCGTTTAGTGATACGATTGATATTGAAAAAGATAGTACCTAAACAAAGTTGTATCTATTTAAGTTTTAAAATGAAAACGTTACATATTATAATATTTTTCTAAACGATTTTTAAAACGAACTTTGAAATATATTTGGTTTTGAAAGACTAAATAATATAACATTAGTTAAAATAATTCAAATATATTTATTATGTACAAATTTACGATTCTAAATAAAAAAAATATATATATATATATTTTAAATAGTCATAAAACGTCCCAATTTAAAATAATATGTTATGGTAAATAACGAGTCACTGATTTATAGAAGCAAATGACCACGACGCTCAAATTTTATAAGATACATTTTCATAAAGTAAATTTTTGATAAATAAGTCAAATTATTATTAAAGGTACACATCGCGTAACGTAAAAGGCTAGTTTTCTAAACGTACGAAAGTGCGCTCGAAAAACCGAAAGTGGTACATGAGTCGTGAGACCACGACCGTGTCATTTTTGTAAAAATTATATTTTTACCATGAGCGTAAATATAATATAATATTTAATTAATTCTAAAGATTAAATATAATATATATTAAATAATCTATAACTTACGTATCATGTGTCTAATGTAATTGAAATTGGTGTCGGCAAGAATGGAAATTGGATACCAGCTGTAAAACTAAGTCATGCAATCGCATGACATTATAACATCATCCCCATGTGATCGCATGGGGATCAAATCCTGAAAATGTGTTTAAATATTCGACGAGTTGCAGTTGTCACACACAATCATTCATTTCTCTTTAAACTTCATATTACTCCGTATTATATATTACTCGTATTATTAATTATATTATTTTTATTATTATTATTATTATTATTATTAAAATTAATATTATTATTAATCATATTAGTATTATTATTATACATAAAATACTACGACGGAGTGCTGCTTGTGTGATCTAAAAAGGGTTTTCAAAACTGGATTTCGAGTAGTATAGGGCTAAGGAAATTATGGGTTATAGCTATGGAGGTGATGGGTATGGTTCATGGGTATGCTCGTGAGGTCAATCTAGTGTTTATCATCTCCGTTGCATCCACGTACCTTTCCTGCAATATTGAATCTCAATATTGATACGTAAGCACTCATAATTAAATTTTTACATGTTAATAGTGTATCCCTGACTAGTGCTCGAGTATTTAGGATTATGCATACTTGTATTTTTGATATTGCCCTTAGTTAGGTTATGTTGAATATCAAATTATTTACACCTGCGGTTGAGATAAGGTATAAGATATGCATGTCGTTGAAAAGCTAGCGAAGAATTAAGAACTTTTCCTTTAGATGTCGAATGGTTTCGATGAACAGATTAGAAGTTATAGTCAATTGAATTCTTGATATTATTATTAAAAATGATTATTATTATCGCCGTTATTATCTTCTTTCTAGTTTTATTAAATTATTATTATTATTATTATTATTATTATTATTATTATTATCATTATAAATGAAAAGTATTATCATTGAAAATTGTTATTTTTATTATTATTACTATCATTAATATTGTTAAAATTATAATTAGTATTATCATTATTATTATCATTATCATTAATATTATCATAATAATTATTATCATTAGTACTATTATAACTAGAAACTAATATTAGTAACACCTAAATTATTATAATTACAATTATTATCATTAACATGAACGCGATATAAAAGACGATTAAAAACTATTAAATGAATTTATTAGGAAATAATGAGTATGAGTATCATGATGAAATTAAAATATTGTAAGGTATTAATCTAGATAAAAATTATCGTTCTTATTATTTTTATCATTTTATTATTATTAAAAGTATTATTAATATTTTTACTAAAATTATCATTTATAATAGAAATATCATTATTATTATAAAATATCATTATTATTGTCATTTTAGATAAAATTATTATTTTAAAGTTAATATTAAAAAGTATCGTAAATATTAATGTTATCATAGTTAGGATTATCATTTTATTATAATATCATTTTTAGTAAATACAAGTATTGATATTTTTATTAATAGAATAATAATAATTATTATTACAAAAATAATACAACTTTTATTTATTATTATTATCAATGTTATTTTATCAAATAAATATGTAATACAAGCAATATAATTACCTTAATAAAACCTATTGTAATACTTTTATGATGTTAAATGAACTTTATAAATTTATTACTTAAATATATAAAAGTATATTTTTAAATAAAGTTTTATTTATCAATAAATGAATTATATTATTTACTCTAATAAATCTTTTAAAATATTTTAATATATAAAAACGACGATATTTAAACTATATAATAATCATGTATAAATTTTGGAAATCATTTTTGAGTCTAATTGACTTTTGTTGACTTTTGCATATTAGTCTCGAGCATTAGGATTGTGGTACACTATGACATAACCTAAATTGTTAGACAAATATTGATCAACATATAAATATATATAAATAATATAGGTTCGTGAATCCAAGGCCAACCCTACACTTGTTCAATGATGTTATATGTATTTTTACTACAAAATACAGTATGGTGAGTTTCATTTACCTTTTTACCCTTTATATTTTTGGGCTGAGAATACATGCAAAATTTTTTATAAATGTTTGACGAAATAGACACAAGTAATTGAAACTACATTCTATGGTTGAATTATCGAAATCGAATATGCCCCTTTTTATTAAGTCTGGTAATCTAAGAATTAGGGAACAGACACCCTAATTGACGCGAATCCTAAAGATAGATCTATTGGGCCTAACAAACCCCATCCAAAGTACCGGATGCTTTAGTACTTCGAAATTTATATCATGTCCGAAGGAGGATCCCGGAATGATAGGGGATATTCTTATATGTATCTAGTTAATGTCGGTTACCAGGTGTTCACCATATGAATGATTATTTTTGTCTCTATGCATGGGACGTATATTTATGAGAACTGGAAATGAAATTCTCGTGGTCTATTAAAATGATGGAAATAAATGATTATGATAAACTAATGAACTCACCAACCTTTTGGTTGACACTTTAAAGCATGTTTATTCTCAGGTGTTAAAGAAATCTTTCGCTATGCATTTGCTCATTTTAAAGATATTACTTGGAGTCTTTCATAGCATATTTCGAAGAACGTTGCATTCGAGTCATTGAGTTCATCAAAGATTATTATTAAATCAATTTATAGTTGGATAATGGATATTATGAAATGGTATGCATGCCTGTCAATTTTCGATTTAAAGAAAGTTTGTCTTTTAAAAACGAATGCAATGTTTGTAAAATGTATCATATAGAGGTCAAATACCTCGCAATGTAATCAACTATTGTGAATCGTTTATAATGTATATGAACGGGTCCTTTCAGTTGGTATCAGAGCGGTGGTCTTAGCGAACCAGGTCTGCATTAGTGTGTCTAACTGATAAGTCGATAGGATGCATTAGTGAGTCTGGACTTCGACCGTGTCTGCATGTCAAAAGTTTTGCTTATCATTTTGTGTCAAAAATTAACTACTTATCATCCTCAGGAAATTACCTGCTTATCATTTTTAGTCTAAGACACGTCTTGCTGCATTGATTGCATGAATAGTGTATAGACAAAAATTCATATCTTAGCATATCTGCTAAATCATATCTTATCATATCTGTTACTTTAAACTTTGCCTGACATATCCCGCAAAGTCCTCCGTAATCTACGAAATCTTTTGATCTATATATATATATATATATATATATATATATATATATATATATATATATATATATATATATATATATATATATATTCTATGTAATTAGAATAACATCCGTTAGCCAAAATCATTTCATATCAAAAAAAAAAAAAAAAAATTCTTTATCCAATGGTACGAAATGGAATTCGTCATCAGTTCAAGTCACTCAGATTCCGAAATGGAATCCCATTCAAGCTCCGAACGCAGTGTGACCGGAATAGATCAACCAATCAATCATCACCTATTTTGGATGAATTGGGGATGGGTTCGTAGCCTCCTCAATCATTGGAGACAAGAAGAAGGTGATCTCTTCCATCCACCACATTGCTCTCTTGACGAAGAACCTAAAGCACTTACCGGCGAACCTGTCCGAAACACCATTTTCTCGCTCATTTCCAGAGTATCTCATCACGATTATATATTACATCAAATTTTAGATTTTATTTATCCGCTCGTCCGAACCGACAATAACCCCGGTGTAATAGAAGAAGTCAACGAGCTTCGCGCTCGGGTAGTGGCTTTGGAGAATATGGTGCAGAGATTACAAACACCAGCAGCAGCATCAGCAGCATAACCAGTACCACCATCATCAACGCCAACAGTACCATTACCACCTCCAACCACAACTGCGTCGTAAACCTCAACTTCACAATCTGTCCCACGAGCATCAACGTCATACGCACCATAGATACCAAGGAGTACCAACAACAATAACTGACGAAGTATTAATTCATAACTTCATTGGAGAAACATTCTGCGGCGATTATGTAAATTCTAAAGTCTTAGAAATTATCTATTCTAACCCTAATCATAAATCAGATGAGTGAGCCAAAATAATAGAACGAATAATAGAAACCCTGAAAAGAATGGTGCATGATTTACAAGTTAGACTTGTTTTACCAACAGCATCATCAGTACCGTAGCATCACCATCACAGTCAGTGCCTTCAACATCGTCGGAATCAGCAACACCTACAACATCGCAAGCTTTGCCAGTTCAAGAATCACTGTGGACATCATTACGAATCAATAACGCATATATTGTATCAACGAGTTACGAAGTATTAATTCATTCCCTCTGAAGAAATTATATGTATATTTCATATAAATGTTGAGATCAAAATAAATCTTTCCGTACTAAGCTATTATGTATGGATCTTAACTACTTGGTTAATTCATATAACAGATATGCAATAATGTACGTCCTTCACCACAACTTAACCATCGTTAACTACAAACTTTGTCTCAATTCAATAAATTCCAATTCATAATAAATCAAGTATATTATTCAAATATATGTTTGATTTTACACTTTCATCATCAATGTATTCGAAAACTTTTCAAACAACATCATTCGTATCTTTCGAAGTTCATAAGAATTCCACAAATAACAACATCATGCATCAACAAATAACGAAGTATTGATAATTTCAATCACCTTGAAGAAATACTCCGTAAAAGTTATGTAATTTCTAAAGTTTTAGGGATTACTCAATTCTAGTTTTAACCGTAAATCAAATGAGTTTAATTTAATATTAACTCATTAAATCTATGTTACATCTGAAGAAAATATACACAAATATATTTTCATAAAGATTGTAATAAAATTCTTTTGTACAAAATATTAATTGTGAATTTTTTTTAATGGGTAGGTAATACCCGAGAGGTATATAAATTCACAATTAATATGTTACATTCTTCGAATCTGATTCAACAATCATCAACTATACTCACTATTTTCTCAACAATATACATTCTTTTATAAAAATCAAAACAACCATACTCATTCAAATTCAATTACATATTCTGATTTTGAAACCGCAAAATTCAATTCGAGATATAACCGGTATCATCATTCATAGATTCCTACATCTTTCAAAGCTATACTTTGATTTCAAAACTGTGCTAGAACATCATATGTCTATCAACGATTACAATCCGTGTTCAAACTCTCCGAAATTCCTGAAGACACTTCAAATAATAAACGATCGAGATGATGATCTAACCACAAATTACCCACAGTTATATACCTGAAAAGCTCTCGAAACCAAAAATCAAAATTTAACACGTATCCGCGTTAAATCTTTTGGCATTTATTAGCAAAAATAACTTTGTGATTCATTTTCAAGGTAGCGAATTTTGTCACAGCTTCAGCAAGTCAACTTCGACTTTTCATTCGAAGTAGCCTTATTATAACCTGTAATATATACGATTACTCTTTTATTACTGGAGAACCTTTTATATTCCATGACGTTATCAACAGATGTACCAGCAACTCCTTATCCCTTTGGCAGAATTAATAATCAGTATTTTGAAATCTCGCGGCATTTCTACTTCAACAGTTATTTATATATACAACGTCTATCTCCAAGAATTACATATTTCGAATGTGAAGTTTCTGAAAAACACTCCGAACTACAAATTGGTTCTCCGAAAAAAAAATGCTGATGAAGCAGCAAAAACTATAAACGACTTTAAACTGTAAAAGCTGGATGATAATGATGAAGTGTGCTGGCAAAGCGCAGAAAAAGAGAAGTTTTGGAACTGGAAAACGGATTGAGCAAAGTAGGAAGGAGGCTGTGGACAAATTACAAAGACTAAACCTAACTTCAAAGGATCCAAATGATTCAGTACCTGCTGAAGTCATTAACGAATACCTTGCTCCTGACTCTAAACCCCTACGGACAATATTTTTCATCATCCTCTGATTTTAGAAATTCTAAAATATCATCATATCTTTCATTATAAATATCCTCCATATTTCTGAAGATATTTTCTTAATTTTTCTTATTTGAAATCATTTACCTCTTCGCGCTATCTGTATTACATCATAAAAGAAACTATTTTAGTTTCTAAATTCTGAAACATTCAAGTTTAAAATAGGAATATTTTGAAGTAGTGTTGGGAACTGAAGCATGAATTAGTATAATATAATGACACTTGATCAACGTAATTATATTACAGTAATTCACGCTGAGTTTCTAAATGAAATGTAATGATTCACAGATCCTAACGTCATCATGTGCCATGTTACACGACTCTTGTATTCTATTTAACTTCTAACATATCAAGAAAATATTTTCTTGATGATTCGTTCTTTTCCAAGGTATTCTAGTAATTTGACAAGTCAAGATCGTGCCATCACAATTTCCTTCCTAGAACATTAACAATGTTCATTCCGAAATTCATATCTGTGAATTTTGGACCATTACAAGCGGTACTTAATCGCAAGAAGAAGAAACGAAAGGACAAATCTCCGAAATAGAAATTGGGGTATAAATTGCAGCAAATAAAAGAAAACATTTAACTAGAGATGATAATGGTTATGGGAGACAGAAGCAGAGACATCGAAATATAAGAAAAGATGTAAAACCCAACAACAACCCAGAGACTATAAACCGTAGATATCGATGCATATAGTAATATAAAGACACGGGAGAATCAAGAGCACTATAACCCCAAGGGCAAAATAGAAGCAAGCAGATTCCTCTAGTGGAAGATGAAAAAGGAGGATGATTGTTGCGATAGTAAGGATAAGGACAAGGATTAGAACTGGATTGAGCATTTTCATAATCTTTTGAATTTGGGAATTGGGTATAGAAATGGTAAAAGTAAAGGAACGGAAGAAGTTAATTTATAATGAAATATCTGATAAAGAAATCAAGGCAGATCTTCGCATTTAATTAGAGAGATCCTAATTTCCTTAATCACCGAAGAATCAAATCCTATATAGATTAAAAAAAAAATCCGGAGATCAACCATGATGACGTCAAAATATAAGACAAATCTCTATTTTCTCATTTCACTCTTTTACAATAGTTTCACTCATACGCTTCGAGGAATCAAATTATTTTATCCGTATTTCCTAATCATGATAAAACTCTATGTATCAGCTTATATTCATCATAATAACATTCTCATTGTTAACCATGACGACCTCTATCAAATTTCGGGGACGGAATTTCTTTAACGGGTAGGTACTGTGACGACCCGGAAATTTCCGACTAAATTTAAACTTGATCTTTATATGTTTCCGACACGATAAGCAAAATTTGTTAAGTTAAATATCAAGAATTTTAAACTATGTTCATAAATTCATTTAACCTCAACCAAATTCCAATGATTCACGAACCATTAAATGAACATATATGATTAGGTATGTATACGTGTATATATTATAACTTGAAAATGTCAACAAAGTATTTAAACGAATAATACTTTACATGAACGTACTTATTTCAATATTATTAGTGATGGAATTAGAAGATAATATCAAATGATTGAATTATCAGATACATTGACTTATGATTACGAGTCTCTGATGAGAGGCCCACGTTGATTTGAGAAATCTTTTCTTGTTATCAATATTCGGAAAATGGTAAAGTGATTTACGAGTAAGAACAAATTGTCAATCATTGAGAGTTAGACAAAGGATAGTGGAAGATTGAATTTCTTAAAACTCGATTGATCTATTTTCAAACGAACAAAAACACTTTTCGATATAATAGAACTTGTTTATTTAAAATGTCTTTAATAAACGTAAATTGGAATGTTAGTTGTGTTCATTAAATATATATGTTTTCAAATTAGTTAAGTACACGATAGTAACACTCGTTTAGTGATACGATTGATATTGAAAAAGATAGTACATAAACAAAGTTGTATCTATTTAAGTTTTAAAATGAAAACGTTACATATTATAATATTTTTCTAAACGATTTTTAAAACGAACTTTGAAATATATTTGGTTTTGAAAGACTAAATATTATAACATTAGTTAAAATAATTCAAATATATTTATTATGTACAAATTTACGATTCTAAATAAATAAAAATATATATATATATATATATATATATATATATATATATATATATATATATATATATATTTTAACTAGTCATAAAATGTCCCAATTTAAAATAATATATTATGGTAAATAACGAGTCACTGATTTATAGAAGCAAATGACCACGACGCTCAAATTTTATAAGATACATTTTCATAAAGTAAATTTTTGATAAATAAGTCAAATTATTATTAAAGGTACACGTCGCGTAACGTAAAAGGCTAGTTTTCTAAACGTACGAAAGTGCGCTCGAAAAACCGAAAGTGGTACATGAGTCGTGAGACCACGACCGTGTCATTTTTGTAAAAATTATATTTTTACCATGAGCGTAAATATAATATAATATTTAATTAATTCTAAAGATTAAATATAATATATATTAAATAATCTATAACTTACGTATCATGTGTCTAATGTAATTGAAATTGGTGTCGGCAAGAATGGAAATTGGATACCAGCTGTAAAACTAAGTCATGCAATCGCATGACATTATAACATCATCCCCATGCGATCGCATGGGGATCAAATCTTGAAAATGTGTTTAAATATTCGACGAGTTGCAGTTGTCACACACAATCATTCATTTCTCTTTAAACTTCATATTACTCCGTATTATATATTACTTGTATTATTAATTATATTATTATTATTATTATTATTATTAAAATTAATATTATTATTAATCATATTAGTATTATTATTATACATAAAATACTACGACGGAGTGCTGCTTGTGTGATTTAAAAAGGGTTTTCAAAATTGGATTTCGAGTAGGATAGGGCTAAGGAAATTATGGGTTATAGCTATGGAGGTGATGGGTATGGTTCATGGGTATGCTCGTGAGGTCAATCTAGTGTTTATCATCTCCGTTGCATCCACGTACTTTTCCTGCAATATTGAATCTCAATATTGATACGTAAGCACACATAATTAAATTTTTACATGTTAATAGTGTATCCCTGACTAGTGCTCGAGTATTTAGGATTATGCATGCTTGTACTTTTGATATTGCCCTTAGTTAGGTTATGTTGAATATCAAATTAGTTACACCTGCGGTTGAGATAAGGTATAAGATATGCATGTCGTTGAAAAGCTAGCAAAGAATTAAGAAGTTTTCCTTTAGATGTCGAATGGTTTCGATGAACAGATTAGAAGTTATAGTCAATTGAATTCTTGATATTATTATTAAAAATGATTATTATTATCGCCGTTATTATCATCGTTCTAGTTTTATCAAATTATTATTATTATTATTATTATTATTATTATTATTATTATTATTATTATTATTATTATTATTATTATCATTATAAATGAAAAGTATTATCATTGAAAATTATTATTTTTATTATTATTACTATCATTAATATTGTTAAAATTATAATTAGTATTATCATTATTATTATCATTATCATTAATATTATCATAATAATTATTATCATTAGTACTATTATAACTAGAAACTAATATTAGTAACACCTAAATTATTATAATTACAATTATTATCATTAACATGAACGCGATATAAAAGACGATTAAAAACTATTAAATGAATTTATTAGGAAATAATGAGTATGAGTATCATGATGAAATTAAAATATTGTAAGGTATTAATCTAGATAAAAATTATCGTTCTTATTATTTTTATCATTTTATTATTATTAAAAGTATTATTAATATTTTTACTAAAATTATCATTTATAATAGAAATATCATTGTTATTATAAAATATCATTATTATTGTCATTTTAGATAAAATTATTATTTTAAAGTTAATATTAAAAAGTATCGTAAATATTAATGTTATCATAGTTAGGATTATCATTTTATTATAATATCATTTTTAGTAAATATAAGTATTGATATTTTTATTAATAGAATAATAATAATTATTATTACAAAAATAATACAACTTTTATTTATTATTATTATCAATGTTATTTTATCAAATAAATATGTAATACAAGCAATATAATTACCTTAATAAAACCTATTATAATACTTTTATGATGTTAAATGAACTTTATAAATTTATTACTTAAGATATATAAAAGTATATTTTTAAATAAAGTTTTATTTATCAATAAATGAATTATATTATTTACTCTAATAAATCTTTTAAAATATTTTAATATATAAAAACGACGATATTTAAACTATATAATAATCATGTATAAATTTTGGAAATCATTTTTGAGTCTAATTGACTTTTGTTGACTTTTGCATATTAGTCTCGAGCATTAGGATTGTGGTACACTATGACATAACCTAAATTGTTAGACAAATATTGATCAACATATAAATATATATATAAATAATATAGGTTCGTGAATCCAAGGCCAACCCTACACTTGTTCAATAATGTTATATGTATTTTTACTACAAAATACAGTATGGTGAGTTTCATTTTCCTTTTTACCCTTTATATTTTTGGGCTGAGAATACATGCGAAATTTTTTATAAATGTTTGACGAAATAGACACAAGTAATTGAAACTACATTCTATGGTTGAATTATCGAAATCGAATATGCCCCTTTTTATTAAGTCTGGTAATCTAAGAATTAGGGAACAGACACCCTAATTGACGCGAATCCTAAAGATAGATCTATTGGGCCTAACAAACCCCATCCAAAGTATCGGATGCTTTAGTACTTCGAAATTTATATCATGTCCGAAGGAGGATCCCGGAATGATAGGGGATATTCTTATATGTATCTAGTTAATGTCGGTTACCAGGTGTTCACCATATGAATGATTATTTTTGTCTCTATGCATGGGACGTATATTTATCAGAACTGGAAATGAAATTCTTGTGGTCTATTAAAATGATGGAAATAAATGATTATGATAAACTAATGAACTCACCAACCTTTTGGTTGACACTTTAAAGCATGTTTATTCTCAGGTGTTAAAGAAATCTTCCGCTGTGCATTTGCTCATTTTAAAGATATTACTTGGAGTCTTTCATAGCATATTTCGAAGAACGTTGCATTCGAGTCATTGAGTTCATCAAAGATTATTATTAAATCAATTTATAGTTGGATAATGGATATTATGAAATGGTATGCATGCCTGTCAATTTTTGATGTAAAGAAAGTTTGTCTTTTAAAAATGAATACAATGTTTGTAAAATGTATCATAAAGAGGTCAAATACCTTGCAATGTAATCAACTATTGTGAATCATTTATAATGTATATGAACGAGTCCTTTCAAAGACAAGTTGAATTTCGCATTGAGTTGGTTCCGGGGGCTACCCCCATTGCTAAAACTCCTTATCGTTTAGCGCTGACGGAAATGCAAGAGTTGTTAAATCAAACCCAAGAATTGCTCGAGAAGGGTTTTGTTCGACCGAGTGCTTCTCCATGGGGCGCTCCGGTATTATTTGTGAAGAAGAAGGATGGTAATATGCGGATGTGCATCGATTATCGGGAGTTGAATAAAGTGACGATCAAGAATCGTTATCCATTGCTTCGGATTGACGATTTGTTTGACCAACTCCAAGGTGCAACGTATTTCTCCAAAATCGACCTACGGTCCGGCTATCACCAAATGCGGGTCCGTGAGGAAGACATCGAGAAAACGGCTTTTTGAACACGTTATGGGCATTTTGAATTCGTAGTTATGCCTTTTGGTCTTACGAATGCACCGGCGGCATTCATGGATCTTATGAACCGAGTGTGCCAACCTATGTTGGACAAGTCGGTAATTGTGTTCATTGACGACATACTAGTCTACTCGAAAAGTATGAACGAACATGAACTTCATTTGCGTGAAGTATTGAAGACGTTACGAAAGGAGAAGTTGTATGCTAAGTTCTCCAAATGCGAATTTTGGCAAAGGGAGGTTCAATTCCTTGGCCACATTGTGAACAAAGACGGCATTCAAGTAGATCCGGGGAAGATAGAGACGGTGAAGAGTTGGAGACAACCGACTACGCCTACGGAAGTCCGAAGTTTTCTCGGATTGGCAGGTTATTATCGACGGTTTATCCAAGACTTTTCTAAGATCGCTTCTTCATTGAAAAAATTGACGAGGAAGAACGCGAGATTTACTTGGGAGAACGAGCAAGAAATTTCTTTTCAATTGTTAAAAGAGAAGTTGTGTCAAGCTCCGGTGTTAGTGTTGCCGGAAGGAGTGGAAGACATGACAGTTTATTGTGATGCTTCATTAAATGGGCTCGGGTGTGTTCTAATGCAAAGAGGTAAAGTCATCGCTTATGCCTCTCGAAAACTAAAGGAACACGAAACGAGATATCCGACTCATGATCTTGAGTTGGCGGCGGTTGTGCATGCGTTGAAAATTTGGCGCCATTACTTGTATGGTGTTATGAGTACGATTTATTCGGATCATAAGAGCTTGAAACATCTCTTTAATCAACGAGATTTGAATTATCGTCAACGTAGGTAGACAGATGTGGTAAAAGATTATGATTGTGAAATACTTTATCATCCGGGCAAGGCGAATGTGGTCGCGGATGCGTTAAGTCGAAAGAGTCATCACCCGGCGTTACGATTGGGATTGTTACGTATGATTATTACTAACGATTTTCTTGAAAAACTTGGTGTGATTCAAATAGAGGCTTACGTTCACAACAAGCATGCGGAGCGAATTGTGGGGCAATCGGAATTCATTACTATGGGTTCGCATGGTTTGTTATCTTTTCAAGGAAGAGTGTGGGTGCCTAAGATGGGAGATTATCGACAAGTGCTACTTGATGAAGCACATAAGTCAAAGTATTCCATTCATCCGGGCGCGACGAAAATGTATCATGATTTGAGGAAGGATTATTGGTGGCCGGGCATGAAACGTGATGTTGTGAAGTATGTTGAGCAATGCGTCATGTGTTTGCAAGTTAAGGCCGAGCACCAAAAGCCGTATGGTAAGTTACAACCCTTGAAAATCCCGAAATGGAAATGGGAGCACATTACCATGGATTTCATCACAAAGTTACCTAAAACGGCGAGAACCCAATTTGATTCGATTTGGGTTATTGTTGATCGATTGACGAAAAGTGCTTTGTTTCTTCCCATTAAGGAAGCGATATCGTCGGAGACCTTGGCTAAGTTTTTTATCAAGGAAGTCATCTCTCGACATGGAGTTCCTATATCGATTATTTCGGATCGAGATACTCGTTTTACATCTCGGTTTTGGGAAAAGTTTCATGAAGATATGGGTACACAATTGAAATTGAGCACGGCGTATCATCCTCAAACGGACGGTCAAACCGAACGTACGAATCAAACTTTGGAGGATATGTTACGGGCGTGTATTATTAATTTTGGTGGTAGTTGGGACGAGCACTTACCTTTGGTGGAATTCTCGTACAATAATAGTTATCATACTAGTATCGGGATGCCACCTTACGAGATGCTTTATGGGCGGAGGTGCCGAACTCCGATTTGTTGGGGTGAAATTGGCTAAAAGGAAATCGGGAGTACCGATTTGGTCTTAGAAACGAAGAGCAAGATTGACATGATTCGGGATTATTTGAAAAAGGCGCAAGATAGACAAAAGTCGTATGCCGACAAGCGTAGACGAATGATCGAATTTCAAGAAGGTGACATGGTGATGCTTAAGGTTTCGTCATGGAAAGGTATTATTCGATTTCGAAAACGGGGAAAGTTAGCTCCTCGGTTTATTGGGCCATTTAAGGTTTTAGCTCGTGTTGGTGAAGTCGCGTATCGTTTGGAATTACCCGAAGAGCTTGCGGGGATCCATAATACATTCTATGTTTCCCATCTCCGTAAGTGTCTTGCGGATGATTCATCGTGGGTACCATTAGACGAAATTGAGCTAAACAATAAGTTAGAGTATATTGAGGAACCGATTGCCATACTTGATGAGAAGGTCAAAAGGTTGAGAAATAAAGAAGTGATGACTTTTAAAGTTCAATGGCGTCGTAGTAAAGGTTCCGAGTTTACTTGGGAGCCTGAAGAGTTTGTGTTGGTTTATCTTCCTTCTTGTCATGCTGCGTGGACCGCGAGGACACGCTCCGATTGTAACATCCTGCCTTTTTCCGTTTACTTTTCTGATTAATTATTTAAAGTCCGTTATATGACTATAACATCTCCCGTTAATACGCGTTTTAAATTATCTCGTTTAGGTAATTCACGCACCCGAACGAAAGTTGAGGGACTAAACTTGACAAGGGATCAAACCCTTGACTAGGTCAAAGGGTCAAACCCCTTTCATCCATTCATTTTCATTCTCATCTTTTACTACTTCCAAATCCTCTCAACATTCAATCCTTAATTCATCATCTAAATCCGATTTTGGAGGCTAACATCAAAATAAATTACATATTTGGAATCCTCTCTTCATTCTCTACGTTTTGATACTAATTTCATCTCAATTGGGTAACTTTCTAAAAAGTCTAAATTTCATAATCTTAGTGTTCTTGACTTAAAGGTGTGTTAATTAGTGTCTATGGCTCATTGTGATGTCGTATATGTAATTTATATGCTCGAACTTGAAAAAGAGCTTGTTAAATCTTTGATTTTGGATGATGAAATGTGTTTAGATGTTAATGGTTGTGTGTTCAAAGTGTTAGTTACTTCATTAGCTTCGTTTTGGTGTGTTGATTGACATGAAAATCTTACATTAACATGATTATTGGTTTTGAGATTTTTGTTAGGGTTTGATAAGCTTTATATGAACTTTTGATGTATCAAATGATATGAAATATTGTTGATAAGTGTTTTGTTGCAATGTGTGTTTGATTACCTTCGAAACGGCATATCATACATGTAAATTGGTTGCCCGAATCATGAAATGCGTTTTTAGAACTTGAACCTTTGATTATGAACGTTTAATGCGGTTTTGGGTTGTTGTAAGTGTTGAATTACTCGTTGAAATGTGTCTATTCGTTTTCCTCGTCAAAATACCTTTCCGATGATATAAGATACATGTTTTGGTTGTTTGCGGATCATAAAATGTGTTAGTTTGGTTTTTGGTTCGTGCACTTAGGAGTTTTCTGCATCAGACTTGAATATGGACCTAGACGCCGTCCAGATCCTTGGAATCCGTCCCAGTTTTCAAAGCTGGACGCCGTCCAGATCTTTGAATGCCGTCTCAGCCTTCAAAGCTGGACGCCGTCCAGACAATCTGGACGCCGTCCAGATACACTGGCAGGCTTCTGTCTTCGCTGGTCATTTTACGGAAAATGTTTGCTATACTATGGACCTCCGATTCACATGTAACTTGTTCTAACATGCTCATATATGATTAAAAACCTCAGAAAAATAGTTCGGGACCCGACCCGAACGTGTTGACTTTTTCGTTGACTTTGACCCGACCTAAGTTGACTTTTAATCAAACTTAACCAAATGTTTGTGCAATCGTTCTAACATGCTTTTATACTTGTACCTTGCATGAAACATGACAATTTGATTCACATGCTATTATGATCGAGTCTTAACGAGCCATAGGACTAATTGAACACTTTGACCTATCGTGTTTACCGATATTGATATAAACCTATTTGTTTAGGTCAAGACTAGCATTGTTCTTTGCACACATTACTTGTTGAAGTACTTATTACTCGTGCACACAAGGTGAGATCATAGTCCCACTTTTAGTCTTTTGCACTTACATTTGGGATGAGAAAACATAAACGTTTCTTTTTACTAAGTGAACACAAGTACAGGAAACAAACATTCTACATACGAGTTTGAACAAAAATCCTCAATTCGATTATCATTAGTTACACTTGCCAGGTGTAAGCGAGAACTTATGTTATATGGCCATATGGGTTTGACAAACCCTCATTCAAACGGTTCGCTACCGTTTACGAATGAAATATATTTTCGAGAAACAGTGTATGTTCTAACACTATTGTGATGGGGTTCTATGGAAGGAATGTTAAGCATTGATAATTGGGTGCTCGTGAAACAAACTTTTGGAATGTATTACTATTATATCATTGTTTCAAATCTTGTAGTTCACTTGTACTTACTTACTTAAACCTATGATTTCACCAACATTTTCGTTGACAGATTTCTATGTTTTTCTCAGGTCCTTGAATGTTTTGTGTGATACATGCTTCCGCTCATTAATTTTGATACTTGCTTGGATGTCGAGTAAACATGCATACGTGGAGCGTCTTTTGGCTACTTTCATTTGTGTCGCATATGTTTAAATTGTACTTTAAACTTTTTTATGTAACTAGTTGTTGAACTACCTTGTAAACCTTGAAATATCTTTACTTTTGAAATGAATGCGACATACTTTTGGTCAAACGTTGTTTTAAAGACTTATGACCATGTAACGGGACCTAAGTAGACGGCGCCGCCAATGATGATTTTGTCAGGTCGCTACAGATGGTATCAGAGCGTTGGTTGTAGGGATTTAGAGTTCATTGGTGTCAACCCCGAGTCATAGGGTACATTAGTGAGTCTATACTACAACCGGCATATAGACTTGAGGTAGGAATTACTTGACTACTTGTGCATTATACTCGGACGTTTCTACTTATATCTACTCTTGTTTCATCTTAACCTCATGTTGTTTCGCCACCTTGACTATATGAAATGATGTCGAATGTACATATGAATCAGGGTAATATAATTTCCGGGATTATATTACGATGACTCATATGAACGTTCCGATATTGTGGCATAAAGAATTTAAGGCGAGTCAAGGAAAATTTTTCTCTCTATCCTTATTCCATCATGATTAGTATTATTGAAAATACTAATCAATGGTATTCTTGTGTTTTGAAGGAACAATGCCTCCTCGTCGTGTGCCACGCCATGAGACTCCCGAACAAGCTCTACAACGAATGATAGCCACCACCGTGTAAGCGGCCATGGCCGATCACTCCTCCAACAATAACAACAACCACAACAACAACAATCAAGGAGTTGGTAACTCAAGCGAGGGATGCTCCTATAAAGCCTTCATGGGGTGCAAACCTCATACTTTTGATGGGACCGGGGGAACGGTTACTCTTACTCGATGGTTCGAACAAACGGAGGCCGTCTTTAGCATAAGCGGTTGTCGGGACCAAGACAAGGTCAAATACTCCACTCACGCCTTCGCCGGTGTCACTCTTACATGGTGGAATACTTATGTACAATCGGTGGGTACCGATGAAGCTCACGCCCTCTCTTGGGCCGATTTAAGGGAAAAGATGGTCATCGAATATTTCCCTCGCGAAGAAACCCGAAAGCTCGAACAAGAGCTAAGAACCTTAGAGGCGGTCGGAAACGATCTCAAGGCTTATAATCAACGATTTTCCGCACTAGCCTTGATGTGCCCAAATCTTGTGAACCCCGAAGCTTTAAGGGTTGAACTTTACATGGATGGTCTTCCAAATAGCATCAAACACGGAGTAATGTCATCCAAACCCACTAATCATCAAGAAGCTTTGAACATGGCCCGCAAATTGATAGAAACGGTGGACGAAATTGTAGTGCCGGCACCTAAAGCCGAGGATAAGTCAGGTAACAACAAAAGAAAGTGGGAAGCCCCCCAAACAAGCAACAACAACTTTGCTAAGAAGCCTTACACCTCCGACGGCAAGAGGGTTATGCCGGGAACCTACCTCTTTGCAACAAACATCACTTTGGTGAATGTGGCAAGTTAATTTGCCACCGGTGCCAAGGAGTTGGTCATAAGGCCAATGAGTGTAAAAGTGTTGCCCCCAACGCTCGAAAGGGGCCCAATGCACCAAAAACGGGAACTTGTTATGAATGTGGCCAAACGGGCCATTATAGAAATGCATGCCCGAAGAGGAAAGATAACCCCAATACGCGCGGCCGAGCTTTCAACATCAACACCGAGGAAGCCCGAGATGACAATGAATTAGTCACGGGTACGTTTCTTCTCAACAAAACTTATGTTACTTGTTTATTCGATTCGGGTGCCGATAAATGCTTTGTGTCCAAGACTTTGATTCATTCTTTTAGCACTCCACCACTCCCACTAGATACCACTTATACCATTGAAGTGGCCAACGGGAAACTATTGAGTGCCGACATATATTACAGGGGGTGCACATTAAACATTTTGGGTAATGAATTTGAAATTGACTTGATACCCATGGAACTAGGAAGCTTCGATGTAATAATCGGTATGAATTGGCTAGCCAAAATGAAATCTCACATCCTTTGTGATCTTAACGCAATCCGAATTCCTATCGAGAATGGTGAACCTTTGATTGTTTATGGCGATAAGAGTTGCACCGGACTCAACCTCGTTTCGTGCCTTAAATTTAGAAAACTACTCCGTAAGGGTTGTTTTGCGATCCTTGCTCACATTAAGAAAGTCGAGTTCGATGAGAAGCACATCGATGATGTGCCAATTATTAGTGACTATTCCGATGTATTTCCCGACGAATTGCCGGGTCTTCCACTTCATCGACCGGTAGAATTCCAAATCGATCTTATTCCGGGAGCCGCACCCGTAGCTCGTGCACCATATAGACTTGCTCCATCCGAAATGCAAGAATTGCAAAGTCAAATCCAAGAACTACTTGATCGTGGTTTTATCCAACCTAGCCATTCACCTTGGGGCGCTCCGATTTTGTTTGTTAAAAAGAAAGACGGATCCCTACGAATGTGCATTGATTATCGTGAACTAAACAAATTGACGGTTAAAAACCGATATCCTCTTCCTCGCATCGATGACCTCTTTGATCAACTACAAGGGTCTTGTGTATATTCAAAAATCGATCTCCGCTCGGGTTATCATCAATTAAGGGTTAAGGGGGAAGATTTCTCCAAAACCTCTTTCCGAACTCGTTATGGTAGTTATGAATTTCTTGTAATGCCATTTGGTCTCACTAACGCACCGGCGGTGTTCATGGATCTTATGAACCGCGTGTGCAAACCGTATCTTGACAAATTCGCTATCGTGTTCATCGATGATATTTTGGTTTATTCTAAAAGCGAAGAAGAACACGAGGAACACCTCCGGCTCGTGCTTGAACTTTTAAGACAAGAACGATTCTGTGCCAAATTCTCCAAGTGTGAATTTTGGTTGAAGGAAGTTCAATTTCTTGGTCATGTTGTAAGTGACCAAGGTATTAAAGTCGATCCAACAAAAATCGAAGCCATTAGTAAATGGGAGACTCCCACTACTCCTACTCACATTCGTCAATTCTTGGGTCTCGCCGAGTACTACCGTAGATTCATCAAGGATTTCTCTTTGGTTGCTCGTCCTCTAACCGCTTTAACTCACAAGGGAAAGAAATTTAATTGGGCGACCGAACAAGAATCCGCATTTCAAATCTTGAAAACGCTAACCACCGCTCCTATCTTGTCACTTCCCGAAGGCAATGACGATTTTGTTGTGTATTGCGACGCCTCGAAACATGGTTTTAGGTGTGGGTTGATGCAACGAACGAAAGCCATTTCTTATGCTTCTCGACAACTCAAAATTCATGAACGAAACTACACGACACATGATCTCGAACTCGGAGCCGTTGTCTTTGCACTTAAAATGTGGAGACACTATCTTTATGGAACCAAGAGTACTATCTTTACCAATCACAAAAGTCTCCAACACATCTTCGACCAAAAGCAACTAAACATGAGACAACGAAGGTGGATTGAAACCTTAAACGATTACGATTGCGAGCTTCGTTACCATCCTGGGAAGGCAAATGTAGTAGCCGATGCCTTAAGTCGAAAAGAAAGAGCGGTGCCTCTTCGTGTCCGAGCCTTAAACATCACCATCCACACCAACCTTAATAGTTAAATTCGGGTAGCCCAAGATGAGGCTCTCAAGGATGAAAACGTTTCACACGAGTTCTTAAACATTCTAGTCTCTCGATTCGAAACTAAGGAAACCGAACTCCGATATTTCGCCGGAAGGATTTGGGTGCCTAGTTATGAGGACCTACGAAGCCTTATTTTAGATGAAGCCCATAAGTCACGATACTCGATTCACCCCGGTGCCAATAAGATGTACCACGACCTTAAACAACAATATTGGTGGCCGAACATCAAAAGGGACGTAGCTACTTATGTTTCCAAGTGTTTGACATGTTCCAAGGTCAAAGCCGAACACCAAAGACCGTCCGGACTACTTCAATAACCCGAGATCCCGCAATGGAAGTGGGAAAGGATAACGATGGATTTTGTCACCAAACTACCAAAAACGACGGGCGGTTATGATACCATTTGGGTTATTGTTGACCGTCTCACCAAATCCGCACACTTTCTCGCCATGAAGGAGACCGACAAAATGGAGAAACTTGCACAACTTTACATCAAGGAAATCGTAGCCCGACACGGTGTACCTTTATCGATCATCTCCGACCGAGATGGCCGTTTTGTTTCTAGGTTTTGGCGTACCTTGCAAGAAGCATTGGGAATGCGTTTAGACATGAGCACCACATATCATCCCCAAACCGATGGGCAAAGCGAACGCACAATTCAAACTTCGGAGGACATGTTACGAGCTTGCGTGGTTGATTTTGAAAAAGCTTGGGACAAGCACTTACCTCTCGCCGAGTTCTCTTACAACAATAGTTATCACGTGAGTATAAAAGCCGCCCCATTAGAAGCATTATATGGCCGAAAATGCCGTTCTCCTCTTTGTTGGGCCGAAGTAGGTGACGTACAAATCACCGGACCCGAACTCATTCACGAAACCACCGAGAAGATCGTTTAAATTCGAGATAGGCTTCGGACGGCCCGGAGTCGTCAAAAGAGCTATACCGACAAACGACGCAACGACCTCGAATTTCAAGTCGGCGACCGAGTAATGTTAAAAGTCGCACCTTGGAAAGGTGTAATTCGTTTTGGAAAATGGGGGAAATTAAATCCGCGGTATATTGGTCCTTTCGAAATCTTGGAGCGTATTGGAACCGTTGCTTATCGTTTAGATCTTCCGCCTCAATTGAACTCCGTTCATCCTACTTTCCATGTATCTAACTTGAAAAAGTGCCTTGCCTAACCCAATATCGTCATTCCTCTCGAGGAACTTACTATTGATGACAAACTTCATTTTGTGGAGGAACCGGTTGAAATTGTGGACACCTCCGTCAAGACATTGAAACAAAGCCGAATTCCGATTGTTAAAGTCCGTTGGAACGCCAAAAGAGGACCCGAGTTTACTTGGGAAAGGCAAGATCAAATGCAAAGGAAATACCCTTACTTATTCCCGGTTCCGTAAATGCAAGATTTCGAGGAAGAAACAACGACTACTACGCCTACTTAAATTTCTGGACGAAATTTCTTTTAAGGAGTAGGTAATGTAACATCCCGCCTTTTTCCGTTTACTTTTCCGATTAATTATTTAAAGTCCGTTATATGACTATAACATCTCCCGTTAATACGCATTTTAAATTATCTCGTTTAGGTAATTCACGCACCCGAACGAAAGTTGAGGGACTAAACTTGACAAGGGATCAAACCCTTGACTAGGTCAAAGGGTCAAACCCCTTTCATCCATTCATTTTCATTCTCATCTTTTACTACTTCCAAATCCTCTCAACATTCAATCCTTAATTCATCATCTAAATCCGATTTTGGAGGCTAACATCAAAATAAATTACATATTTGAAATCCTCTCTTCATTCTCTACATTTTGATACTAATTTCATCTCGATTGGGTAACTTTCTAAAAACTCTAAATTTCATAATCTTAGTGTTCTTGACTTAAAGGTGTGTTAATTAGTGTCTATGGCTCATTGTGATGTCGTATATGTAATTTGTATGCTCGATCTTGTGAATTGACATAACTAGCATGAACTTGAAAAAGAGCTTGTTAAATCTTTAATTTTAGATGATGAAATGTGTTTAGATGTTAATGGTTGTGTGTTCAAAGTGTTAGTTACTTCATTAGCTTCGTTTTGGTGTGTTGATTGACATGAAAACCTTACATTAACATGATTATTGGTTTTGAGATTTTGGTTAGGGTTTGATAAGCTTTATATGAACTTTTGATGTATCAAATGCTATGAAATATTATTGATAAGTGTTTTGTTGCAATGTGTGTTTGATTACCTTCGAAACGGCATATCATACATGTAAATTGGTTGCCCGAATCATGAAGTGCATTTTTAGAACTTGAACCTTTGATTATGAATGTTTAATGCGGTTTTGGGTTGTTGTAAGTGTTGAATTACTCATTGAAATGTGTCTATTCATTTTCCTCGTCAAAATACCTTTCCGATGATATAAGATACATGTTTTGGTTGTTTGCGGATCATAAAATGTGTTAGTTTGGTTTTTGGTTCGTGCACTTAAGAGTTTTCTGCATCAGACTTGAATATGGACCTGGACGCCATCCAGATCCTTGGACGCTGTCCCAGTTTTCAAAGCTGGACGCCGTCCAGATATTTGGACGCCATCTCAGCCTTCAAAGCTGGACGCCGTCCAGACAATCTGGACGCCGTCCAGATACACTGGCAGGCTTCTGTCTTCGCTGGTCATTTTACGGAAAATGTTTGCTATACTATGGACCTCCGATTCACATGTAACTTGTTCTAACATGCTCATATATGATTAAAAACCTCAGAAAAATAGTTCGGGACCCGACCCGAACGTGTTGACTTTTTCGTTGACTTTGACCCAACCTAAGTTGACTTTTAATCAAACTTAACCAAATGTTTGTGCAATCGTTCTAACATGCTTTTATACTTGTACCTTGCATGAAACATGAAAATTTGATTCACATGCTATTATGATCGAGTCTTAACGAGCCATAGGACTAATTGAACACTTTGACCTATCGTGTTTACCGATATTGATATAAACCTATTTGTTTAGGTCAAGACTAGCATTGTTCTTTGCACACATTAGTTGTTGAAGTACTTATTACTCGTGCACACAAGGTGAGATCATAGTCCCACTTTTACTCTTTTGCACTTACATTTGGGATGAGAAAACATAAACGTTTCTTTTTACTAAGTGAACACAAGTACAGGAAAACAAATATTCTACATACGAGTTTGAACAAAAATCCTCAATTCGATTATCATTAGTTACACTTGCCGGGTGTAAGCGAGAACTTATGTTATATGGCCATATGGGTTTGACAAACCCTCATTCAAACGGTTCGCTACCGTTTACGAATGAAATATATTTTCGAGAAACAGTGTATGTTCTAACACTATTGTGATGGAGTTCTATGGAAGGAATGTTAAGCATTGATAATTGGGTGCTCGTGAAACAAACTTTTGGAATATATTACTATTATATCATTGTTGCAAATCTTGTGGTTCACTTGTACTTACTTACTTAAACCTATGATTTCACCAACGTTTTCGTTGACAGATTTCTATGTTTTTCTCAGGTCCTTGAATATTTTGTGTGATACATGCTTCCGCTCATTACTTTTGATACTTGCTTGGATGTCGAGTAAACATGCATACGTGGAGCGTCTTTTGGCTACTTTCATTTGTGTCGCATATGTTTAAATTGTACTTTAAACTTTGTTATGTAACTAGTTATCGAACTACCTTGTAAACCTTGAAATATCTTTACTTTTGAAATGAATGCGACATACTTTTGGTCAAACGTTGTTTTAAAGACTTATGACCACGTAACGGGACCTAAGTAGACGGCGCCGCCAATGATGATTTTGTCGGGTCGCTACACCGATTCAAGTGGGGGAGAGTTGTAAGACCCGTTTATTTGTAGTGTACATAGGTGTAGTTAATGTACTTGAAGTGGGGTTTTCGTTGTACATATTTAAAAGAAGGCAGAAAACTGGGCTGGGCGTTTGGCGCGCCGCGCGGCCATTTGGCGCGCCGCGCCATTGTTCTGTGACAGATTCCTTTTAATTAGATATTTTGAGGGCAAATTGGTAAAATCACAAGGAATCCGACTTTAAGGCTTGGGATCAGTTGTTAGAGCCTCATTTACTCCATTTCCACCCACTTAATCATCTTTCATTAAATCCTAGAGAGAGAGGAGGTTCTAGAGTGAGAAAGCTCCATTAAAGAAAGAAGGAGGTTGAATCGGGTCTTAGTGCGAGTTTCAAAGTTGTTCATCTTTCCTCTAGCTACGTTTTGGTGATAGTGGTATGCTCTAATCTTGATTTCTTGATTTTAATTTGATTATGGGTTAGGGTTTGGGGTAAGTGATGAACCTAAAACCCATTTGTTAGTAAATTGGGTTGTTACATGAAATTGAAGATTTATAAAGTTTTCAGAAAGGATTTAGAACTTATTTCGTTTATAAATCATGGTCTAAAACTTCCTAAATTTTCAAAATTGATTTTGGGTTCTTAAAAAGTCGAGCGAGCTGTACAGATTATATATTTTTTTGTTTTGTTTTAATTAATTTAATTTAATTAAGTAAACTCTAATAGTTTTTGTTTGTACTTTAAATCATAAAACTGATAAATAAACTTTTTGTTAATTGGAATTGTTTCCTGGTCGATTGAAAAGGGAAGAAGGAGGGGAAGAAGATACACTGTTAAACATATGGGTTATAATTATTTTATGGGTATTATAAAACAGATAAGGGGCAACAGCCCAATGGTTAGGAGTGTTAGCGGTGAGCGGGTGGTCGTGGGTTCGAGTCCAAGCATGGACTGATATATTTTTGGGACTCATTTTATTGAGGTAGTCTTCATTTAATTACTTATTATTATTATCATCATCATCATCATCATCATTATTATTATTATTATTATTATTATTATTATTATTATTATTATTATTATTATTATTATTATTATTATTATTATTATTATTATTATTATTATTATTATTATTATTATTATTATTATTATTATTACTACTTATTAATATTAGTTATTATTAGTATTATTAATATTAATATGATTATTATTGCTATGATTAATATTGCTGTTGTTATTAATTTTAGTACTATAACTATTATTGTCATTAACATTATTAATAAAAGCAGTAATTATCAAACATTATTATTATCAATAGGTATTAGTAACATCATGATCATTATTAGTATTATTATTATCATTATGATTATGATTATGATTATTATTATTATGTTATTCATTATTATTAATATCATGATTATCATTATAAGTTATGTTATTATCATTACTAAGTATATTTATTACTAATATTATTATCATTCTCGGTATTATTATTATGTAGTAATATTATTAATATTATCATAGTATTATTATAAGTATTATTAAAACATAATATTTACCATTTTAGTATTAGTATCAAAATTATAATTACGATTATTATCATTATGAAAATAATACAAATTATTATTATTTTTCGTAAATATTAGTATTAGTATCTTTTTATAAATAATAGAATTGTAATATTAACATATGTATTATTATTTATATTATCACGAGTATTATTATTATGTAATTACTAAAAATCAATATCATAACTATCATTAACAGTAAAATTAATATTTTTACAAGTATTATTATTAATATCATTGTTATTACCATTAATAGAGTTATTATTAACATAAGTATATTACTAATGTTATTATCATTATTTTTACTAATATTAACTTAGTATAATTAGAACTACTGTTTTGATAAACAAATGAAATACAAAAATATATATATTTAACACATATAACATAACAAGATATTTTATTATATAAAAATAAATATATGAAACATATATATTATTAATATAAAAAGCATATAACTAATAAATTTATATATATATTTCTCGATTACAACTATGTATATTAATAAATATACAAATAATATAGGTTCATGAATTCGAGGCCAACCCTGTATTGTTCAATGTCGTCATATGTATTTTTACTACAAAATACAGTATGGTGAGTTTCATTTGCTCCCTTTTTAAATGTTTTTACAATATATATTTTTGGGACTGAGAATACATGCGCTGCTTTTATAAATGCTTTACGAAATAGACACAAGTGATCGAAACTACATTCTATGGTTGGATTATCAAACCGAATATGCCCCTTTTTAGCTTGGTAGCCTAAGAATTGGTGTTTATTATAATTGCCACCAATTGACGCGAATCCTAAAGATAGATCTATGGGCACTAACAAGCAACAGTCAGAGAATTTGAACTGCTTTAGTACTTCGATTTATCATGTCCGATGTGAGTCCCGAAATGATGGGGATATTCTATATGCATCCTGTTAAGGTCGGTTACCAGGTGTTCACCATATGAATGAATTTTAATTCGCGAGTTACGCGTGTCAATATATGAAATCTTGTGGTCAATTAAAATGATGAAATGAATGATTATGATAAACTAATGAACTCACCAACCTTTTGGTTGACACTTTAAAGCATGTTTATTCTCAGGTATGAAAGAAATCTTCCGCTGTGCATTTGCTCATATTAGAGATATTACTTGGAGTCATTCATGACATATTTCAAAAGACGTTGCATTCGAGTCGTCGAGTTCATCAAGATTATTATTAAGTCAATTATAGTTGGAGGTATTATGAAATAGTATGCTTGCCGTCAACTTTCGATGTAAAGATAGTTTGTCTTTTAAAAACGAATGCAATGTTTGTAAAATGTATCATATAGAGGTCAATTACCTCGCGATGTAATCAACTATTGTGAATCATTTATATTGTATATGAACGGGGCATGAAAGTTAGCCTTGAGTTTGACGAGTCGTTATCAACAAAATTCAGGTGAAGAACATTGGATTGCTGTTAAGAGCATTCTTAAGTATTTGCGGAGAACTAAAGATATGTTTTTGGTTTACGGTGGTTTGGAAGAAGAGTTGAGTATTAGATGTTATACAGATGCTAGTTTCCAAACTGATTGAGATGATTCTCGATCCCAGTCAGGGTATGTCTTTGTCATGAATGGTGGGACAGTTGATTGGAGAAGCTCAAAGCAGAGCACAGTTGCACAGTCTACAACGGAAGAAGAATACATTGCTGCCTCAAAAGCTGCTCAAGAAGCTGTCTGGATTAGGAAGTTTATTGCTGAACTCGAAGTAGTTCCCAGCATTGAATCCCCTATGAAAATGTACTGTGATAATTCAAGTGCTATTATACTTGCGAAAGAATCACGTGTACGTAAAGGTAGCAGACACATTCTTCGAAAGTTTGACTACATTCAAGAAGTCATTGAGAGGAATGATATTAGTATTCTTAAGGTTCATACAGATGATAATGTGGCTGACCCGTTCACGAAGTCCATGACACACAACAAGCATGATGATCATGCTAGTAGTATTGGACTTCGTTATGCTGCTGATCTTTTTAATTTGTAATTTAATATTTGGATATTTTTGGAACATTAAATAGTTTTATCATAATGAATTGATATATTGATGGTATGATCATTTTCATTTATATCACTGTGTTCTATATTAGCATGTTTAATCCATGAATAATTGTTGATTATTCAAAATCTCCATAATCGATCATGTTATGGGAATAACATGAATTAAGATTAATATGAAGTTTTGGTTATATTTATTGATGATAAATAGTTAACTTGTAGAGACCAAAATTCATATGTATTCATTGATGATGAATATTGGAATGACCCAACCGAGATGTCACTACATGGATCGTTGTCAGTAGTGAATCTTTTAGTGATTACATCTTTATGTCCTTAGACTTGAGATGCACGCCGGTTTCGATATGTGGAACATTGTACATTGATATGGTTAAATGCTGTCCTGAATAAGGCTGTAATAAAGGTCATTATTAGGTATAATGTAAAGCTCGTGAGAGACACGTGTATACAATATAGGATTTGTTCCTCCAAAATGTTTGGAGTTAGATACTTTTGAGCTCCTCGATTAATGAATAAGATATTTGTGTGGCCGCACCCAGATGTAATTAAGATGATACTTAATTAATTTGGTAATCTAATTCAGTTCTAAGATCGAGAAATAAAATTGTTAAACAAATGAGAATGACCGATGATCCATATCTCAAGTTTAACTAAAGTATCTGAAACAAAGGGACACATGACATTTAACACTTACTATATGCAGTTCTGAGAAACTACCCTCACGTGAATTTAGGGACAATGGCCTGTTACTAGACGGTATCCATTGTTTGTATAGTTACTTGGTGTTGTGCCATGCACAAGTGGGTGTCTGAAAGATTAATGTGCAAGGTACAACATATAACTATATGACTAAATTCATTTGAGCCTTCGGGGTCACACATATATACACCTAGACGTTAATATAATATATATATATATATATATGATATATATATATATATATATATGTATATATATATATGTATATATATATATATATATATATATATTACTCAAGTAACAAAATAAATGTAATTACATTAAATTGATTAGTTGTTTAAATTAATTTACAAATATAATTTATTAGTAGCAAACAAAAGCTAAAGCATAAGTGAAAAGCAAAAAGAAAAGAAAAGAAACAAAAATTTGTTAGTTGCAATTTCTTTTTCCTCCAATAATTTTGAAGTTGGTTACTTACTCCATAATATAAAAATTAAGAGTGTACCACTTTATTCCATATATACAGAGATGTGGTCTTTGTTTTTAAAATGAGTGTCAAGGAAAGAAACCAAAGAGAGTAATCGATTTTCTGTTGTTTTTGGTTCAACGTAAACAACAACAAAAATAAAAGCTTCAAGTTAGTTATTGTCTAAAATTAGAATAAAGCAACATCAAGTTTCTTTTGATTCATTTTGAGAAGTCTTAAGCCAAATATTTACGGAGTATCATCATATTAATTGTTTCACACAATTAATCAAGGGTTGATTAACTTGTTACTTGAATATTGGACTAGCATCCATTGACGATCGCTTGAAGTGTAGTGTGGACTATCCAAAGAGACGGTCATACTTTTGATCGTGAGTTTCTCTCCATCAACCCAGTTCTACAAGAAAGGTATATCGTTTACTCACTTTGTGAATATTATATATTTTGACAATTATTAGTGGTGTAACTGGATCTAATAGAACCGTTAATCGTGTGTATATTTTGTAATGTAAAATAAGTTTATTTTAACTATCCGCTGCGTTAATTTATTTTGAAAGTATACACGGTTATCCATCAGAAGATATAGAAACGTTTTTTAGTGTTGCAACAAAAGAATGGCATTAAGTTTTGAAGAGATTATTCTACATTATATTATATCTCCATATATAGTGTAAGATTACATAATATAATGTTTTGTTTTGTTTTTGGAGTTGGTATGTAGGTCTTTTGTATACAACTAGAAAAAAATTCGACCGCGCGTTGCTGCGGTTGTATTTAACGCGCGGTCGAATTTGTATATACGTTGTTTGGTACCTAATATATCTAGTAGGTTGGGTTGCTTGTTGGACGCGTATGTATATGTATGAAATACAGCCCAAAATATTTAGTGTTTTATTAACGATGTCCGTCTCGCGTATAGTTAGTCGCGTTGTGTTCGTAAAATTATTTCGAGTTGAATGGTGGTCTCGGAAAAATTTAACTCGTACCGAGCGAGAATATATGGTCCGTTATTTAGTGTTTTTTAACGATGTCTGTTTCGCGTATAGTTAGTCACGTTGTGTTCGCGAGATTTTTTCGAGTTGAACGGTGGGCTCCGAGAAATTTAACTCGCAACGAGCGAGAAGATAGGGTCCGTTATAAATTCGGTTGGAATTATTTTTTTTATTTTAATAAAATTATATATTTACACTTTCTACCTCGAAAAAAATGTAAAGTTGAGGGGTCGTTGTGTAAATTGAGCGGAAGTTGAGGGACCGTTTGTAGTATGAACGCAAACTTAAAGCGTTGATGCGTTAAAACTGAAACGATAAAAAAGCCGGTTACTTTTAGTATGCAGGAGTAATAATAATAATTTTGTTAGAGGCCGCTAGATACTAATATTCTATATATATTTAGAGCTGTTAATTCTTTTCATGTATATTCATTGCTTTTTTTATTATTATTGTTTTCCATGTTAAATATTGAGTTGCCATCTGATTTTTGTATTTGAAGCTTCGATAATTATACTGGAATTTTGAATTTTTATACACTTTTTGTTTGTATTTTATCTTCCTATTTCATCGTATAGCCTTTTTTTTTGGTCATCTTTGTTCTTTTTACACACTATTCTTTGCTATTGTAGCTCACCTTTTTCTTGCTGATCTGTATTGATGTTGCTATTCTACAAAAAAAAAACATGTAGAACTAGTGGTGTTCACCGAGAATCCGGCACCGGAGACAGACATGCAACAATATGAGGATGTTATCGAAGAAAAAGCAAAGAACAAGTATCCGCTTGCTAAACTGCTACAACAAAACCAGCCAACTTTAAGGTTAGTACTCTTATCAACTTTCAACACCTTCAATCCTGATAAAAACACTTATATTAAACTAACTAGCATGCAAAGCACTTCACATACCAAGAAACTATCGGTACGATAATAAAAATAGAGAATAATTGTTGGTGCATAATCCCGAGTTCTATTTTGTAATAAGTTCTATTCGTATTGTATTTTCTATTTCAGTCGTGTAAGGACTACGTCATTAATACATTGTGTTTGGATTGTTTAATATAATGACGTGAAATGGTTTGAGCAGTTTGATTGGCTGCTCAGACCATCGATCGATGGTAGAGACCATCGGTCGAGGGACTATCACCATCGGCCGTAGGTCTCAGACCACCGGCCGATGGTCACTGTGATTATATATAAATACGGGTTTTGGGTATCATTGTTATGTTACACACCCTACACTCTCTAGCCTTCATTTATTGCTGTGATCATTGTCCCAGACCATACCCCAACCGAATACACTCATCTAGGCGTCGATTCTATCAATATTTCATTGGTTAGATTGATCCCAAAGTGAAACTAGTATTCGATTCACTCTAGGTTATTGTTTTCCGCCTTTAATCTAGATACAACGTTTAATCTAAGGTCCAAGATCGCCTACAAAGTGGTATCAGAGCTTTGACTTGCTGATCTAAACGTTTTTGAGTCGAATCAAGTGTTTTTGTTTTAGGGTTTTTGGTCTAAACGGGTTTTTGAGTAAAAGTTGAGATTTTTACGTTTAAATCTTGTGTTTTTGTGTTTATTATTGTTACTGGGTGTTTTTCTGAAGTTTCTACCGGTTTTGTTTCAGTCTAGAACGTAAAAATCGATCAAAATTGAAGTTTTTATCGAAAACCCTAGCTTTTTCTGCCCAGAATTCGTAAGAACTACCCTTGGACCGTTCGTCCCGACCCTCGACCGTTCGTCATACACAATTGACTGAGCGTCTCTTATTGAACCGGAGGACAGTCTTTCATAACATAGAATCATTTATCTTTACCATCGGCTGTTCGTCTCTTGACCATCGACCGATCGTCCCCTACCATCGGCCGATAGTATCTTCCATCGACCGACGGTCATAATTCTAAGATTCAGTTACAAAGTATACACCATCTGCCGTTAGTCATAGACCTCCGATCGATTGTCATAGACCTCCGACCGATTGTCTTGTCCATCGACCGATCCTCTTTTGAGACAGAATCTTATAATTATATTTAATTAATCTTAATCAATCTTAATCAGTTAAAATGTCTGACACAAATGAACAAGTGATGAATGAATACAGTGCATTAGTTATTGCACCTGGACTACAAAAACTATTACTGAATGAAAGTGAATCTGGTTCTTCGAATAAAGTACCTAGACTTGACAATCTTAAGAACTTCTTGGACTGGAAAGTTAGGTTTGTTATTTACTTAAACGGTGTCGATTCTAGACTTTGGGAATGTATTGAGAATCCGTATATATGGCCATGCGGAGCAGATGGTGAACCCAAAGAAACTTCACAGTTTAGTCCCACAGAGCGTGAAGAGTACAATCTTGAGTGTAGATGTTATGCTCAGCTAACCCAAGCTTTGTCAAAGAAGATTTTTCAGCAATTTAAGAACCGAAACAAAACATCGTATACTATCTGGTTGGCTCTTCAATCAGCAACAGAAGGTACAGTTACTTATCGTGCTACTAAGGGTAAGGTTTTGAAGGATGAATGGAGGGTGTTTGTAGCTCTTCCATCAGAATCTCTAGGACAGACTTTGGAGAGATATCGATTATTGGTTGCAGAGATGGCAGATTATGGGATTGAGGTGCCTGATGAAAAGGCAGTAAGGGTGTTGAAAGATGGTCTTCCAGAAAAGTAGGATCATGAGATAGAAAAGATTCAGAACAGGTACAGTTCATCAAGTCATCCATTGACTCTAACAGCTTTTACTTCGAAGTTGATGGAGAAGGACATTCAGGATGAAGCAAAGAGAAAGAGACTTGGTTCTGTAGCTGCTACTGCATCAACTTTAGCTTCATCTTCTGGTGCTCATGCTCCACTACAGACAGCATACATAACAGCCAATGCTTCACAAATGTCTGCACCATCGTCTCAGTCCGGCTACTTTAATGCTAAATTACAAGCTCAAAATTCTACAATTAAGATGATTGAAGATTCTCCTATTCAACAGACTCAGACTCAGACTCCTGTGTTTCAAACTGAGAATATCAAGAAGAGATCTCACGAATCTATTCAGGAAGATATGGCATTGGTAGCTATTGTTGTTAACTCATACAACGATATGATTGGTGGACAAGTGCTTAATAGTCATCTTGAAAATGAAGACTATGATCAGATTGATGAGGACGAGCTTGAAAGAATGGATATACTCTACTGTATGGGTAGCATTGTGAGACGTGCTAGAAAGTACTTGAAGAGAACAGGACAAAGATAGTTGAGTTTAAATCGAGATTCGAAGTTTGGTTTTGATATGTCAAAGGTTAGGTGCTACAATTGTGATGAATATGGTCACTTTAAGAAAACTTACACGAGACCACCCAAGCCTGGTTTTCATGATCCTTTTCACCAGACAACCATCTCAGTTACTCTACAACATGTAATTGTAGAGAAAGAATCTTCGGGTTCTGTTCAGTCTAAGGCTTTGACTACTACGTATGCTGATGAAGTATGTGACTGGTCCATCTCGGTAGATACACAGAAAGCTAACGTTGTGTTTGTAGGTAAAAGCGAAGCAGAAATTGAAGAGGAAAGAATTGTTCAGAAAAATGCAGGTTGTTCTGGTAAGGATAATTCGAATTGCACATGCTATGTGTGCAAATGTGATGCTAGGTTGAAAAGAGCAGAAGAGCTTATGAAATTCTGTTTCAGGAAGAGGATTAAAGATAGGTTGTATGACAAGTTTCGTAAAGCTAAGGACTTATCAGATCTTGAGTTTACTACTGACTCGTCTGATGAAGAAGAAGGGATGAGTTGTCATGTTGGTACTTGATTCAGGAAAGAGCTGGAACATTTGCTCAACTGTGATCTTAAGAATGGTGATGAGAAGATTGTTACTGTTCAGAGTCCAGTTTGTTCAGATCAAGGTGAGGGTAAAGGAGGTTATGAGGCTGATTACTCGGATAGTACTAGCTCAGAGTCAGAATCAGAATCAGATGCAGATTCTCAGGTTGGAAGAAATGACTATGCATTCATGGCCAACACGTCCGGTAATGATAAGGTATGTAATGACTCAGTTTCTAATTGTTCTAAATGCATTGGTTATGAACAGGAAATTGAGAGGCTTGAATGTGTAATCACAAAGCTTAATGAGATATCTATTGCATGTGAGACTTGTCCTAAGCTTAGAATTGACCTTAAGAACCTAAGTTTGGAGAATCAGACTAATAAAAAGAACTATGATGATGCGCTCTTCTACCTTAATAAACAGAAAGATTATGTTGATGTGATTAAGTCTTTAGAAAATCAGGTAGGTCACTTAAAATCAACCGTTATAGATGATGGAAAAGTGATTACTATGTATTTGGGACAGATAGAGACTCTTAAGGTAGAAAGGGATTCATTTAATTTGAAATACGAGTCTGAGAAAGCTAGGATTGACAATTGGCAGAGGATGTCTTATGTGAAATAGACTTTGAATCCTCCTAAACAGCAGGGTTTAGGTTATAACCAGGTTGCCCCACCACTTTTAGGTGAGTATATTAACAAACCGGTTGAGAAAAGTAAGGGTCCATTTGTAGAACAAGAATATGGTAAGCCTAAAGAAACAACTGTTGAGAGTTCTGGTAAGGTAGTTGAGTCAAAGAAACCTCTAGATGTTGTCTATGAAACAGAGTCAGATACTGATATCGACACTGAGAAAGACTGCAAACCTTTTAAGCTTGTCACTAAACATGTTACCATTCTGAAAAATCCTGCTAATGCTAGTAAGATGACTGAAAGTTAAAAGGCTCAGTCTAAGAGCATTGTGACTCCCAAACAGATTAAGAAGGAGAACAATCAGGGTGTGTCACCTAAGTTTGTCAGTAAGGGAAGGATAGACGAAACAGGTCCTAAGGTAGAACAACCACCAAAAGGTGCGAGTTCCAATTCTGGTAAGGTGTCCAAGTATGTTCCGCCTGGTCGTCGACATACTGTTAAGCAACAAGTCTCGTCACCCCCTACGACTAGACAACGTACTGAACCACCTAGGAGACAGTTTTCACCAATTAGACGCAAATTGTTTAATTCTCATGATTTTGATAATGTTAACTACTTCAATTGTGGGAGGTTGGGACACAGGGCTATGAATTATAGACCCATTCGACAGATACCCAGAAGGAAGGTTGATCTTGGTCCAAATCGTTCCTTTAATAGGAGATCACCTTCACCAGTGTTTAATTCTTCTTCTGTGAAAACAAATGATAAAAAGGCTTTTCAAACTAATGATTACTATAGAAAATCATTACCGAATAACACAGTTTGGAAACCTAAATCAAAAGTTAAGGGTGTTCAAAATCCTGAAGGTCCTTCTGGATCTAAAGGACAATGGGTGGAGTTGCCAGTTGTTGGTGTTGATGAGAAACCCACTGCCGTTATGGCATAGGTGGCCCCTTCTACCTAATCCTCTTACTTTAATGTGCAGGTCGCCTACAATCCACACTGCAGTACTTGGATTGTTGATAGTGGGGCGTCCAGGCACATGACAGGGAACTTGTCCTTGCTTTCTAATGTGAAAACAGTAGATGGAGGACCAGTTTCTTTTGCAGGTAGTGAAGGAGGATTTATTACTGCTCAGGGTGTTATTGCTAATGAGAACATCAGATTTGATAAAGTTAATTATGTAGAGCAGATGTCGAACAATCTGCTTTCAGTTTCATAAGTTGCTGACAAAAAGTATACCATTGCATTTGATGATAAGTTTTGTTATATTTTGAGAAAAGAGTTTGTTATTCCGGAAGACATGATTCTGATGACGGCTCCAAGGTGTAAGGATCTTTATATCCTTGATATGAATAAGGCTTGTGTTAAAGCAGCTACAGGCCATCAGGCATTTGTTTCTAAGGCTACTGAACAGGAGTCGATTATCTGGCATAAGCGTATGGGTCATCTGAGTCTAAGGAAGATGAATCATCTAGTCCACAATGAATTAGTTGAAGGCGTGAATGTTAAGAGTTTTCATATTCCTGAAGGTTGTCTTCCGTGTAAGCAAGAGAAATAGACTAAGAAGTCACATACTGCCAAGAAGCATCATTCAGTTAATATTCCTTTGAAATTGCTGCACATGGATCTCTTTGGTCCAGTTAATTGTAAAACTCTCACCGAAGAGTCTTATTGCTTGGTAGTTACAGATGAATATTCCCATTTCTCGTGGGTTGTGATGTTGAAACACAAGTCAGATACTTTCGATCATATTAAAGTTTCGATTCTGAAGCTCGAAAGTTTGTATAAGCTGAAGGTTAGAAAGATTCGTACTGATAATGGTACGGAATTTAAGAACAATCAGATGCTGCTGTTCTGTAATGAGAAGGAGATACAACAACAGTTCAGTCTTGCTTATACACCTCAATCAAACAGTGTTGCTGAAAGAAACAATAGGACTCTAATTGAAACCGCAAGAACAATGCTAGCAGATTCATGTCTTCCAATTGTTTTCTGGGGTGAAGCCATGAGTACTGCATGCTACGTGATGAACAGAGTTCTGGTGGTAAAGAGACATGGTAAAACATGTTATGAACTGTTACACAAGAGAAAGCCGAACATTAAACATTTTGAACCCTTTGGTGCACCTTGTACTATTCTGGTACGAGACGCTGGAGGAAAATTTAATTCAAAGGTGATCTCTGGTATCTTCTTGGGATATGGGAATCCGAACAAACGGGTGTATAATACTGAGTCCAAGTGTGTGGAAGAACGTTATGAGGTTGATATTCAACGCAATGCTCCACCTCGTGTTAGTAAAGGATTCGCATGGTAGTTTGAATATGATAAGTTATTTGATTCCTTCAATCTTCAACCAGATGCTACTGATGAAGAAGTTCTGACTCAGATATTGTTTGATTCTCAAAACTCTTCTGAGAATGTTATCACTATTCCAGCGTAGGTTTAGAATCCGGTTTCTAGCTTGCAACCAAGTCCGCAGAGTGTTAGAGGTGATTTTGATTCAAATGAGGACGAGGTAGTATATACAGATGAAGATAGTGAGCTTGAAGATGACGAGGAAGTTAGTCGAACGCAACTGACAGAGGAACATCTTAATCCTCTATATAATCAACCACCAACTGTAACAGTGATTGAATCGCCAACTGAAGCAGGAGGTGTACGTAGATCCAATCGTGTTATTCTGCCACCTAAACGTCTTAATGATTATTATGTGGATTCAAGAGGCATTCCTCACATTAGTATTCCTCAAGCAAAGTCTAACGAAGCTTCTACGTCTGGAGTTCCGACTACATCAGAGGTTCCCGTGACAAGTGTAAGTTCAACAGTAGCAGAAGATGTTCAGACAGAGAGTGCGAATGTGGTAACAGCTTTTTATTCAACGTTGAATAATTCAGGAAGAATATTTGTGCATGCACACTCATGTTATGTGTGTCAAATCGAACCTAAAGATGCTTATGAGGCATTAAAGTTTGATGAGTGGGTTAGTGCAATGCAAGAGGAGCTGTTACAATTCAAACATTTAAAGGTTTGGAAGCTAGTCAATCCACCGCATGGTTGTGTGCCCTATGGTCTTCGATGGGTTGTGAAAAATAAAAAAGATGAACAGGGTATTGTTATTAGAAATAAAGCTAGACTGGTGGTAACGGGATATCAACAGATCCCTGAAATTGACTATGATGAGGTTTTTGCTCCGGTTGCACGACTGGAAGCAATTAGGATTTTCTTGGCTTTTGCATCCTTCATGGGATTTAAAGTTTTTCAGATGGATGTCAAAAGTATATTTTTGTACGGCGAGATCAATGAAAGAGTGTTTGTTGAATAACCACCTGGTTTCGAAGACCCACATTTCCCAGAAAAGGTTTATCGACTTGAAAAGGCACTTTATGGTCTTCACTAAGCTCCTAGAGCATGGTATGCAACGTTGTCCAACTACATGATTGAAAACGGTTTCAGGAGAGGTGTCATTGATCAGACACTTTTCATCAAAAAAAAGGGACAGCATCTTATGTTAGTGCAGGTTTATGTTGATGATATTATCTTCGGGTCAACGGATCAGGGAATGGTTGATGAATTTGAGAAGGTCATGCAGCAGAAGTTCAAAATGAGTTCAATGGGAACGATAAAGTTTTTCTTAGGTCTGCAGGTAGCTCAGACAGATAACGGCATCTTTTTGCATCAAACCAAGTATGTAGTTGATATTCTGAAGAGGTTTCAAATGGAAGCCAAAAGACCAGCTAAGACTCCGTTGTCTGTGAATCATGGGATATCTCCTGATTTTGAGGGTGCTTCAGTGGACCAAACGTTATACAGGGCAATCATAGGCTCTCTAATGTATCTTACAGCTTCTCGACCAGATATCATGTTTGCAGTTTGTCTGTGTGCCTGTTATCAGGCGAATCCTAATGTTCATCATATGTTGGTGGTTAAAAAGATTCTGAGGTATTTGAAGGATACACCGAGCTTAGGGTTATGGTATCTGTGTGAGGATGGTTTTGATCTCACAGCGTATAGTGATTCTGACTATGGAGGTTGTAAGAAAGATTTTAAGTCAACATCAGGGGTTGTCAATTTCTGGGAAGCAAACTTGTTACCTGGTAGTGTAAGAAGCAGACAGCAGTGGCTCAGTCCACTTGTGAAGCAGAATACATTGCCACGGCCAGCTATACATCTCAGGTCATCTGGATTCAACAGCAATTAAGTGACTACGGTTTGCAAATTTCTAAGACTCCTATTTATGTTGATAATACTGCTGCCATGGCTGTCACTAAAAATCCCGTAAATCATTCTAAAACGAAACATATAGGGATTAAATACCATTTCATTAGAGATTGCTATGAGAAAAAGCTGATAGATGTAGTGCAGATAGACACTACAGCCCAAAGGGCTGATCTCTTCACAAAAGCTTTTGATAAACCACGCTTTGATTTTCTGTTAAAGGAAATAGGTATTAAATTGCTTACTGACGTGGTTCCTGAAACTGAGGTTCCTAACACAGAGGAACCTAACCAAGAGACTGAGTTGTGAAGGATTTGCAACTACTTGTATTATTTGTGTAGCTTTGCATGGTAGTTTGTAGATCATTTGCATGTTTACTTTCCTTTTGCATGATAGATTAGTTTTTGATGATATTTCTGCATGTTTGCTTATGTTTTTAGATAGTTTTATGCTTTTGTACCGAGAAAATCAAAAAGCCATAAAAATCAGAAAAACCAGAAAAATAAATAAAAATTGAAAAATAGAAAATCCATAAAAATTGAAAAACCCGAAAATGAGTTGCTTATTCTATGTTATGGGGAAGTGATTTCAATACTGAACTGACATGTAAGTTGTGAACAACGAGTAATACAGGATGACTGATAATGTGTTAGTGGACTTTATTGGCCTAATTCTAGATAGAGATGATCACATTAACAAAGCGTAAATATCATGATGAGGAAATCATGGAAAGATTTACAGCGGTTGAGGGTAGTCACCTACTTATCACTGAATATGTACTGAGAAATGATTGTTTAGAAACTCAACAGACGGTTGAGGTCTCCCCTACTACAATTTATACTCGGTAGCAAAGGATAATTTTGTGAGTCCCCAAGGTGAGCATACTTTGTCTAGGATGCATACTTATTTCTATTTACCTTTATTACTTGGACCGAAATTTAACAACATACATATCGGGTACCCGAAGGGAGGTATTTTCTCTAAAAGGGTTGAGAGGTGCAATCTTGTATCACATACACAGAATGATTTGCATATTGCAACGTCATCGGGTTCTAGATTTCAGCATCAGAAGATTGGTCTTCGGTACAGTTACTTCTAAAGTCAAAGACAGTGGTGCATCATCTTCTTGTATAGTTGTAGTTATTTATTTATTTTGTTCGTTTTATGGAGAAAAGGCAACATCAGAAAATCCAAAAAAATAAAAAAAATAAAAAATTGCAAGTTATGTTTATGTTTATTTATTCTACATTGTAAATAACATGATGCACCACATTACTTCAAGAGAATCATTGATCAAGAATTGAACACAGCTTCAGAGATTCCTATGTTATCTAAGTCTGAGACAATAGATAATACCATCAGAGATTTATTTGGAAGATTTAGTTAACTACATCCGAGGGGGAGAAATTTATTAGATCATCAGATATAGAGAACTTAAATCATTCAGTTCACATCACATTTGGTGGACTTTACATCTTTTGTCTGTGGTATGGGATTGTACCTATTGACCTGGATAGAGGGAATATCTTCTGGATGATATCTTAGTGTTCCATCACTCAAATATATATATATATATATATATATATATATATATATATATATATATATATATATATATATATATATATATATATATATATCACTTCCATCCATCCAACATCATACATCATACTATTTCCGTTTAAGTATGGGGTTTATATCGGCCGATATGCGTCTTTAACAAAGTATGCAATAAATTTGAGATTCACAAGGTTATCTGAAACGAAAGGTGTAAGTTTAAGGTAGAAGCTCATGGCTGACAGGGTTGCTAGAAACATCGTGAGATGGTTCTGTTCAATCAAATTGAAAGTACATTGATGTGATAAGAGGACAGCGTCAACATGTTGTGCTCAATTGTTCTACCTGAAACATCGTGCGATCTCAAATGAGGACTGACTTCATGATCAAAGTCTAACTTTGAAAAGTGTTAAAGTAATTAATATAACGTGATCATCGAAGTCTGGGGTGAAAGTTGGTAAATGTTTACTGATATATTTGAAAGTTGTTGTGTATATGCTTTATCTAGTCACTTAATGAATGAAGCGCGAAACTACATGTCAATATAGTTCAGTTCTGATCCCCGAATTAAAGGATTAAATCAGTGTGATACGTCAACTCACAAAAACATGTGTCTTGTTTGTCTTACAGGGCTTCATGATAAGGAGTAATACCTGTTTCTATGCTGATAACATCATATACTCTGCTTATGCTATTATTTAATGAAATTGGTGTTAGAAGTTGATTTATTGCAGATCTAAAAGGTTTAAGGTTACTGAATATGTCAGTTTTAACGTTGCTAATCATGACACATTTGATCTTGTACAGTTTTTTGCTTTGTGTAGTTGCATGTGCATGCATATCTGAGATCATTTGCATTCATAAGATTAGCTGCATGTGCATTTTTGTTCTGTGTTTTAAGCCAAGCAACCCAGTTCTCGGAAAGGTTTAATGTGAAAGGAATCTTATGTTCTTCGTTAATCTTGAAACAAGTTGTTTCAAGCTTAAAAGAACAAAGCATGTTTGATTTATACTGTGGAGATCAGTCCCAGGGGGAGTGAATGTGAGAGAGAAGGTGTAGTTTGAATTTGAAAAGTGTTGTGTTTTAAAATTTTTCCAAAGTCAAGACCACCGGCCGACTATAATTACCTCCGGCCGAAGGACCTGGACACTCGACCGAGTGTCTTGACCATCGGGCCGAGGACGTTGACCATCGGCCGATGGTTACTGACAGAGTATAAAAGGGCCCAAAGTCGATCGGGTCAATCACTTTGTGTAATTTGGGAGATATTTACATCGATTTTCAAGTGAAAGAGAAAGGAATTTTCGTCCGTGTGTTTTGTGAATCTTTTCTTTGTGATTCTAGCGCCGTAAACGAGGTAATCTAACTCGATTTCATTTAGTTTAAATCGTAAATTTTGTGTTCAAAGTATAAACTGTCAATCGAGTGATTTTTGTGAGTTATCTATTGAAATTGTTGATGTCTATTTGTTAATCAGCCCTTTTAGCAGCTATTATGACCAAGATTCGAACCAGAAACAACGGATTGATCAATTTGATGATTTAATGAAACAGATCTGATGAACTACCTCTGGACGATGGTCTCTGACCATCGACCGATGGTGTCTTACACTCGGTCGTGTGACTCTACACTCGGCCGTAGGTCTTCAGTTGATCAGTTTGTTGATGTGTTTTAGACCAACTGCCGTAGGTCTAGACCATCGGACCGATGGTACAGTCCATCGACTGATGGTAATGTAATTGGACCGATGGTGGGTTTTTATGTTTAAATCTGAATGAATTTTAGGTTTCTGATAATATTTGTTATGCCTATCTAATGCTAGTACTTGTAGTGTGTATTAGAATGTCAGGTGGTTCCTTTGTTGGGAAATGGATGTTTAACATCGACCGTAGGAGAATTCTAGCTAGTGGACGACCCATCTTAGTGGAACAAAAGGCCATTGCGACTCGACAGACCTATAGTCCTTGGGAACAGATTGGGTGTCAAGTTTTCTTAGACATCGGGGATTACTTCTGTCCTGAATTACTGTGGGAATTTTATGCCAATGTTTCCTTAGAAGATAGTAAGAAGAAGTTTGTGCACTCAGGCCTATTTGACCTACAGTATAAGTGGACTATGGAGGAATTCTCAAACCTGTTGAATGTTCCTCACTCTGGGGTTAAAATACTGTATCCTAGCAAAGATCCAAGAAAGATTCCCAACAGATTCAAACTGTCTAACATTATTGCAAGGTTATGCAAGCCAGGGAAAGGAGTTAATGATGGTAGGGTTGAGATTAGTCATGATGATGTCTCACAAAAACTTGAGATACACTTGTGAATCATCAAAAGGAATGTGACATTTAGGAAAGAAGGAGATAATCTGTTGTCTGGCACTGAAGCTATGCTTTTGTATTGCCTACTAGAGGGTATTCAAGTGAATATGAGCCACTTTCTCATTCATGTGATGAAAGATTTTCTTGAGATGGAAGAACCATTTCCGCATGCAGCTATATTGCATAACTTGTTTGAGAAACTTGGTGTGATTCAACATGAAGAAAAGCTAGTGCCATAGAATCCCATTATGGGATGAATGATTCTGAATCTATGTTTCTGGGTTTGTTTTGTTATTATGTATTTTCAGCTTGATATGCAATTTGATGATGCTAGCTTGTTAGCATTGATACACTATTCTATGTCTGTATTAATCCTACTTTGGACATGTAATCGTGTAACCGTGATCTTTTTCTATTAGTCTAAATAATGTAATATATTCTGTGATGATCAAACTGTGATATCTAATAAGTCATGAATATATGATGCTGATTTGAAATTGTGTTTGCAGTTATTGTTAATCATGTCAGGTGTTCAGATAGATCAAGAGCAGGTAGCACTTGGATCTGAAACTGAATCATCAGGTGGACCAGAATCAGTTGATCTTCCAGGATTGAAAGCCTGCAGTGGTTCTAACTTGACTACTTGTTTAAGTCATAAGGGTCCTAATGCTGGCAAATACAAGGGAGTGATTGAGTTCTTAAAGCGTTCTCGAATCTTTGGTGCTATATATATGCCTTGTACTGTGTATTATTCTCATCAGAGAGAATTCTGGAAGAATGCAAGAGTTGAGACTATAGATGATTGAAAAGTGATCGTGAGTTCTGTATGTGATCAAGAGATAAAGATATCTGAGGACACGATTCGTAACACATTCATATTTGAGGATGATGAGGACATGCCCAAGAAGCTGTCTAAGACCAAGAGTACTGGGTGTATGTTAAGGTGTAAGTATACTGGTGACATTACTCGAGCTACCATCAAGAGAAGTGGGTTCACTCCAACGTATAGATACTTGTCACTGGTTGTGGTTAAATTTTTGAGTCCATTACAAGGCGGGTTTGATGAACTTAGTGAGATCTATCAGGGAATGTTTGCAGCGTTGGTTATGAAAGATGATTTCAATTTCTCGGGAGTTATCTTTGATATGCTAGTGGAGAATGTGACAAGTCAGTTGTATTTAATTTATCCGAGGTTCCTACAGATTACGATCAATCGTCAAACTGTTGACTTGCCAAGATTGAAGAAAGATATCATTGAGTTGAAGCATATGACAGATCTTACTTTCAATCGACTGAATCAGAAGTAGAGTGCTAGTGATGGCAAGCTTGTGTGTCATCTTGCAAGAGAGCATTATCAGTGTCCTCCAGGGAAGAAGTGGATCAACCCGTGAATAATCAAGCTGCAGGTGGTTCAGGTACTGGTGGTTTAGTTGATGAGTTAGGTGATGTTAATCCGAATGTGGGTGCTGAGGAAGCTCCGAGAGGTGAACGAAGAAGAATGGTTGAAGATGCGGGTTCACAGGTGTCTACAAAGTTGAGACCGAAGAAGAGGTTTAGATTTGTTTATAAGAATCCAAGTGGATCTGCTACTGGTGCTACTCAGGGTACTCAACCTTCACAAACTCAAGGACAACAACCTCTACTACAACAAACCCAATCAGCTCATCAATCACCGCCCGTGGTACAACAAGTGTCTCAAGAGACAGTTTCAACTCCTACTCCTGATGCTCCTCCTCATGCTGGGACAGAAGGAGGTGTTGGTTCCTCGGCTCTTCGTAATTTGAACGATCTATATGTTCAAGCCATGGCTGATAATTTGAGAATGAAAAAGGAAATGGACGAAAAGTTGAGAAGCTGACAGAGGAGAACAGAGTTAAATATGAGGATGTTGATAGGTTATCTATGCAAGTTGATCTGTTGCAGAAGAAGGTTGGTGATCAATTGTTGTTATTAATTGAGGCAAAGAGAGAGGCGGCACAGGCTAGAGAGTTGGCTGCTTCGGCTATTGCAAAGGTGACTGCCTGGGAAGAAAAGTTTGATTTGATTGAGATTACAGAAGATGAGCCGGATAACAGAATGATGGAGGCTCCTGGTTCTTCACATGCTACTGCACTGTCAGTAATTTTTCATAAAATTGATTATAGTTTTAGTGATTTCTTTTCTAAACAGGATGAGCTCAAGTATTCTGTTGTTTATGATGAACTAGAAGAGGGAGAGATCCCTCACAACCTCTCTAGAGAAGAGCTGGAAGAACTGGTGCGTCTAGAGCAAGAGGAAGCTAAAGCAGCTGACGCACAGTCCGACGATTCTCCATCTGAGGATGAATCCTTTGGTCCAGAGATTACTGAGGATATGAGTGATAGAGATGTTGATGGTCTGGTTGAAGATGTTACTCATGAAGATTTTCCTAGATATCGAAATGATAAAAATGAAGATCTTCCTGGTTTTGGGGAATTGTTTAGAACAAATGATGAGGTTTTGGATCGAAAGTGTAAAGAGAAGGAACGAACTGAAGTCTTGCCTGAAGGATTTTTGCCAATCAAATATCATAAGGAACGAACTGAAAAGTTAGAAGTTGATTGGAGAGATATTCTGAGAATTAGAAAGTATTGTGAGAAGCCGAAGCTTGAACCGAAGTATTTGAAGATGATAAATCTGAGAAAGAGTGCAAAAGGAAGAATTTTAGCCTGGGCTTATATTGAGGAATTCAACATGTTTGCGGTTAAACGAGAATTTGGTGTTGATTACTTTAAACATGGACACGAATTCAAGTCACTACCGTACTTTAAACTAATGCAGATTGTGAAAGGACCCGTTCATATACATTATAAACGATTCACAATAGTTGATTACATCGCGAGGTATTTGACCTCTATATGATACATATTACAAACATTGCATTCGTTTTTAAAACACAGACTTTCTTTACATCGAAAATTGACAGGCATGCATACCATTTCATAATATCCACTATCCAATTATAAATTAACTTAATAGTAATCTTTGATGAACTCAATGACTCGAATGCAACGTTCTTCGAAATATGCCATGAAATACTCCAAGTAATATCTTTAAAACAAGTAAATGCACAGCGGAAGATTTCTTTTATACCTGAGAATAAACATGCTTTAAAGTGTCAACCAAAAGGTTGGTGAGTTCATTAGTTTATCATAATCATTCATTTCCATCATTTTAATAGACCACAAGAATTTCATTTCCAGTTCTCATAAATATACGTCCCATGCATAGAGACAAAAATAATCATTCATATGGATTGAACACCTGGTAACCGACATTAACAATATGCATATAAGAATATCCCCATCATTCCGGGATCCTCCTTCGGACATGATATAAATTTAAAGTACTAAAGCATCCGGTACTTTGGATGGGGTTTGTTAGGCCCAATAGATCTATCTTTAGGATTCGCGTCAATTAGGGTGTCTGTTCCCTAATTCTCAGATTACCAGACTTAATAAAAAGGGGCATATTCGATTTCGATAATTCAACCATAGAATGTAGTTTCACGTACTTGTGTCTATTTTGTAAATCATTTAAAAAAATTGCGCATGTATTCTCAGCCCAAAAATATAAAGGGTAAAAAAAGCAAACGAAACTCACCATACTGTATTTCGTAGTAAAAATACATATAACGTCATTGAACAAGTGCAAGATTGGCCTCGGATTCACGAACCTAAATTAATTATGTATATATATGTGCTGGTCAATATTTGTCTGACAAATTAGGTAAAGTCATAGTGTACCACAATCCTAATGCTCGAGACTAATATGCAAAGATCAACAAAAGTTAATTTGACTCAAAATGATTTCCAAAATTCTATACATGATTAATATATAGTTTAAATATCGTCGTTTTATATTTTTAAATATTTTTTAAAAGATTTATTAGAGTAAATAATATAATTTATTTATTAATAAATAAAATTTTATATTAAATTTATATAATAAAATATACTTTTATATATATTTAAGTAATAAAATTTATAGGGTTCATTTAATATCATAAAGATAATATGATAGGTATTATTAAAGTAAGTTACTACACGTAGTAAAATATGTTTGTATCACATATTTATTTGATAAAATAATATCTATAATGATAGTAAGTAAAAGTTGTATTATTTTGTAATAATAATTATTATTATAAAAATATCAATATTTATAATTACTAAGATGATATTATGATAAAACGATAATTCTAATTATGATAACTTTAATATTTACGATAATTTTTAATATTATCTTTAAAATAATAATTCTATTTAAAATAATAATAATAATGATATTTTATAGTAACAATGACATTTCTATTAAAATGATAATTTTTGTTAAAATGATAGTTTTAATACTAACGATACTTTTAATAATAATAGTAATGATAAAAATAATAAGAACGATAATTTTATCTAAATCAATATCTTATAATATTTTAATTTCATCATGAAACTCTTACCCATTATTTCCTAATCGTTTCGTTTAATAGCTTTTAATCGTCTTTTATATCGTGTTCATAATAATGATAATAATAGTAATCAAAATAATTAGGTGTTACAAATATTTGTTTTAATTACACTAATATTAATAATGATAGTTACTATAACATTATTAACGATAATACTAATAATTATCTTAATGATAATATAATAATAATAATAATAACAATAACAATAACTATTTTTAAATAATGATATATATATATATATATTAATAATGATGATAATAATAATAATACCAATAATAATAATAATAATAATTGGATAATAATAATAATAATACTAATTATAACTTTAACGATAATAACGATAGTAATAAAAAAAAATAACAATTTTTAATGATAAATCCCTTTTATTGATAAAGATAATAATAATGATAATAATAAGATAAAACTAGAACGACGATAAAAACGACGATAATAATAATCATTTTTAATAAAAATATCGAAAATTCAATTGATTATAACTTCTAATCCGTTCATCGAAACCATTCGATATCTAAAGGAAAAGTTCTTAATTTTTCGCTAGCTTTCTAAGGACATGCATATCTTATACCTTATCTCAACCGCAAGTGTAACTAATTCAAGATTCAACCTAACCTGTCTAAGAGCAATATCAAAAGTACAAGCATGCATAATCCTAAATACTCGAGCACTAGTCAGGGATACACTATTAGTATGTAAAAGTTAAATTATGAGTACTCACGTATCAATATTGAGATTCAATATTGCAGGAAAGGTACGTAGACGCAACGGAAATGATAAACACTATATTGACCTCACGAGCATACCCATGAACCATACTCAATCACCTCCAAAGCTATAACCCATAATTTCCTTAATCCTATCCCACTCGAAAAACAATTTCGAAATCACTCGGACAGCACTCCGTCGTAATATTTTATGTATACTAATAATATCTTGAAATAATACGGAGTAAATATATATATGTAAATCGATTGAGAGAGTTTAGAGAAAAATATTTTCAAGTTTCTATGAAATAATGAAACCTATTGAATTCTATTTATAATAGATTTTTGAATTATTAAAGTATGAATTATTAAAGTGAATTATTAAAGTATGAATTATTAAAGTGAATTATTAAAGTATGAATTATTAAAGTGAATTATTAAAGTATAAATTATTAAAGTGAATTATTAAAATATGAATTATTAAAGTGAATTATTAAAGTTAAAGTAAAGTAAAAATAAAGTAAAGGTAAAGTTTAAGTATAGTAAAAGTATAAAACTACATAATACGTATAATACGCGTATAAATATATATAATATTAATTTAAATCATTATATATATTTAATAAAATAAAATATAAATATCGTTATCTTTATCATACTAGTTAAGTAATGAGTTGTCAAAAGTGGTTCTAGATATTTATAAAAGTTATATACGTTTTAATAATAAAGTTCTTTTTAAACTGAAAACGTTTTTGTACGTTTGAAACTAAATAGATCAATCGAGTCTTTATGAGATTCAATCTTCCACTATCCTTTGTCTAGTTCTTAATGATTAACAATTTGTTCTTATTTATAAATCACTTTACCATTTTCCGAATATTGTTAAAATAGAAAGATTTCTCAAATCAACGTGGGCCTTTCAACAGAGACTTGTAATCATAATTCAATATATCTGATAATTCAATCATTTGATCTTATCTTCTAATTCCATTGAAAAACATTTTGAAACAGATACAATCATATAAAGTATTTAATCTAATATTTTGTTTACGTTTCAAGTTATAATATATATACACATATACATATATGATCATATTCGTTTAATGGTTCGTGAATCGTTGGAACTTGGTCGAGATTGAATGAATGTATGAACATAGTTTAAAATTCTTGAAATTTAACTTAACAAATATTGTTTATCGTGTCGGAAACATATAAAGATTAAAGTTTAAATTTGGTTGGATATTTCCGGGTTGTCACAGTACCTACCCGTTAAAGAAATTTCGTCCTGAAATTTGAGTGGAAAGGTCGTGAATGATAATAAGTATGTTTTCATGATGCATACGGGCTGAAAATTAGAGTTTTATTATCAGCGAATAATTTGGATAAACAATCCATTTATATGAAGAGTACGAATGAAGCTAACATAGTAGAGTGAAATGAGTAAGTGTAGATTCATCTTATCATTTGACGTAGATATGATTGATTCCCAGATTTCAAGGGATTTGAAGAAAATCTTCTTAATAAGATTTGACTCTCCGGTAATCAAGGGAATTAGGATCCGCTTTAAATGCGATCGTCCATTTTAATTGTTCTGTCGGATATTTTCTTATAAATTCACCTCCTTCGTTTCCTTACAACTCACACCTTCTGTTGATGCATTTTATGCAAGTCCCTAGACATCTACCCACGTCCATTGCAGGTACAACAGTTTACAGGCCACCATGATTGTTCGTTATTATACTATCCGTGTTTATATGTAGTTACAAGAACTACAGGAACGAGATTTAGATGTTTGACTATGTTAGACTTAGTCAGACATACGAGTGAAGCCTCACTAGTACAGCTGACAGGCTCATACGCATGGTTGATGCTGAGCTAAGTCACAATTACGACCTAAATAAGAAGACACGAGTGAGTGATCACCCGTACGGCTGATGAAGCCAACTCATACGTGTGATGAATGAATTGTATGGGTGAGTCAACAGCAGGGGTATATAAAGTCTTATGTTCTTCATTTTAGGTTAAGCCTCTCATTTGTTACACACACTCAGATCTAGTGAGCTCCTCCGATCCTCTCTCAGTCCAAATCACCCAGGTGGTGAATAATAGCTCTAGGTGTTGATCTAATCACACTTGATTTAGCTGTGATTTGACTAAATTAATCAAAAAAAACTTAACCTATACACTAGAGGATTTGATTCACTTATTCCGCCATTGTGTGAGTTAAATCTGTTGATTTCTAAGTTTCTAGTCATGTTTCATCACCTTCTATTCTTTCCCCCTCAACTCATATTTTAAAGTATTCATCAATATGCTCCATCCAGTTCTGATTCTCGATATACTTCTAACTTTCATATCGGTCATTCTTCTTTTTCATCTACTGCCGGAAGAATCTATTTACTTCTACTATACTCTTGGGTTTATAGTGTTTCTGGTTCTCCCGTGTCTTTATATTGCTATATGCATCGATATATATGGTTTATAATTTATGGTTTATCGTTGGGCTTTATATGTTCCCTTATATTTCAAAGTCTCTGCTTCTGTCTTCTATAATCATTATCATTCACAATTAATGCTCTCTTTATTTGCTGTAATTTATACCCCAATTTCTATTTCGGAGTTTTGTCCTTTCGTTTCTTCTTCTTGCGATTAAGCACCGCTTGTAATGGTCCAGAATTCACAGATATGAATTTCGAAATGAACATTGTTAATGTTCTAGGAAGGAAATTGTGATGGCACGATCTTGACTTGTTAAATTACTAGAATACCTTGGAAAAGGCCGAATCATCAAGAAATATTTTCTTGATATTTTAGAGGTTAAATAGAATACAAGAGTCGTATAACATGGCACATGATGATGTTATGATCTGTGAATCATCACGTTCCATTTAGAAACTCAGCATGACTTTCTGTAATATAATCACGTTGATCAAGTGTCATTATATTATACTAATTCATGCTTCAGTTCCCAACACTACTTCAAAATATTTCTAGTTTAAACTTGAATGTTTCAGAATTTAGAAACTAAAATAGTTTCTTTTATGATGTAATACAGATAGCACGAAGAGGTAAATGATTTCAAATAAGAAAAATTAAGAAAATATCTTCAGAAATATGGAGGATATTTATAATGAAAGATATGATGATATTTTAGAATATCTAAGATCAGAGGATGATGAAGAATATTATTCACAAGGGTTTAGAGTCAGGAGTAAGGTATTTGATAATAATTTCAGCAGACACTGAATCATTTGGATTCTTTGAAGGCAGGTTTAGTCTTTGTGATTTGTCCATAGCCTCCTTCATGGTTTGCTTAATCCGTTTTCCAGTTCCAAACCTTCTCTTTTTCTAAGCTTTTCCAACACACTATCCTTTATTATCAAACTTTTGACTGTTAAGGTCGTTTACAGTTTTTGCTGCTTCATCAGCATTTTCCAAACTTCGGAGAACTAGTTCGCAGTTTAGGGTGTTTTTCAGAAACTTCACATTCAAAGTATATAAGTCTAGGAGATAGACGTTATATATACACCTATAACTATTGGCAGAGACATGCTGCAAGATTTCAAAATACTAATTGCTGATTCCCAGTAATTGGCATGACAATTCTTGTTACAAGATGCGGATGAGTAAATGATGGGGTTTCGATAAATATAATGACTTTTTGGAAAGTCAAAGATCAGTGAAGTTGTTGGTAAGTTTATTTTTAATGTGGTGAGACATAAAAGGTTCTCCGGTAACGATGACGAAAGGGCAACGTCTATATCAAGGTTATAATAAGACTGTTTCAACTGAAAAGTCGAAGTTGACTTGCTAAAGCTGTGACAAAACTGACTAATTTGAAAAGGAATCGCAAAGTTATTTTTGCTAATAAATGCCAAAGGGTCTGACACGGATACGTGTTAAATTATGACTCTGGTTTCGAGAGCTTTTCAGATGCAAGACTGTGGTTAATATGTGGTTGGATCATCATCTCGATTGCTCATTATTTGAAGTGTCTTCAGATATTTTTGAAGGGTTTGAACACAGATTGTAATCGTTAATATACATTTGATGTTCTAACACAGTTTTGAAGTCAAAGTATAGCTTTGAAAGATGTAGGAATCTAAAAGTGATGATACCGGTTATATCTCGAATTGAATTCTGAGGTTTCAAAATCAAAATTTGTAATTGGGTTTGAATGAGTATGGTTGTTTTGATCTCTATGAAAGAATGTATATTATTGTGAAAGTAGGAAGTATAGTTGATAATTTACTTGATCAGATTCGAAGAATGTAACATATTAATTGTGAATATATATATCTCTCGGGTATTACCTACCTGTTAAAAAATTTCACAATTAATATTTTGTACATAAGAATTTTATTACAGTCTTTGTGAAAATATATATGTATATATTCTCCTCAGATATAACATAAATTTTAATGAGTTAATACTAAATTAAACTCATTCGATTTACGGTTGAAACTAGAATTGAATAATCCCTTGAAGGCTTTAGAGATTACATAAGTATTTCTTCAATAATATTGAAATTACGGATCAATACTTCGTTATTTGTTGAGGCGTGATGTTGATTTTTGTTAAATTCTTGTGAACTTCGCAAAGTACGAGTGATGGTATCTGAGAAGTTTCGGTTACATCGATGATGAAAGTGTAAAATCAAATATATACTTGATTTATTATGAATTGGAATTTGTTAAATTGAGACAGAGATTGTAGTTAACGATGGTTAAGTTGCGGGTGAAGGACGTACATTATTGCATATTTGTAAGATGAATTAACCGAGTAGTTAAGATTCACACACAATAGCTTAGCACGGAAAGATTTATTTTTATTTCATAATATGTATATATAAAATATACATATAATTTCTTCAGAGGGAATGAGTTAAATCTTCATAACTCCTTGATACAATATACGCGTTATTGATTCGTAATGACGTCCACAGTGATTCTTGAACTGACGGAGTTTGTGATGTTATAGGTGTTGTTGATTCTGATGTTGACTGTACTGACGATGCTGGTGACGCTGACGGTACTGTTGATGCTGTTGGTAAAACAAGTTTAGCTTGTTAATCACACACCATTTTTGTCAGGGTTTCTACTCTTCCTTCTATCATTTTGGTTCGCTTAACTGATTTATGGTTAGGGCTAGATTAGATAATCTCTAAGACTTTAGAGATTACATAATCTCCGTGGAATGTTTCTCCAATGAAGTTATGAATTAATACATCGTCAGTTATTGTTGCTGGTATTCCTTGATATCTATGGTGCGTATGACGTTGATGCTCGTGGGACAGATTGTGAAGTTGAGGTTTACGACGCGGTTGTGGTTGGAGGTGGTAATGGTACTGTTGGCGTTGATGATGGTGGTACTAGTTATGCTGCTGGTGTTGCTGCTGGTGCTGCTACTGGTGTTTGTAATTTTTTTGCACCATATTCTCCAAAGCCACTACCCGAGCGCGAAGCTCGTTGACTTCTTCTATTACACCGGGGTGATTGTCGGTTCGGACGAGCGGATAAATAAAATCTAGAATTTTATGGAGTATATAATCGTGACGAGATACTCTGGAAATGAGAGAGAAAATGGTGTTTCGGACAGGTTCGCCGGTAAGTGCTTCAGGTTCTTCGTCAAGAGGGCAATGTGGTGGATGGAAAGGATCGCCTTCTTCTTGTCTCCAATGATTGAGGAGACTATGAACCCATCCCCAATTCATCCAAAATAGACGATGACTGATTGGTTGATCCATTTCGGTCACACTGCTTTCGGAGCTTGAGTGAGATTCCATTTCAGAATCCGAGTGACTTGAACTGATGACAACTTCTATTTCGTACGATTGGATAAAGGATTTTTCGATATAAAATGATTTTCCGGCTATCGGGTGGTATTCTATTTACATAGGATATCCATATATGTATATAGATCAAAAGATTTCGTAGATTACGGAGGAATTTACGGAATATGTCAGGCAAAGTTTACAGTAATAGATACGATAAGATATGATTTAGCAGATACGCTAAGATATGAATTTTGTCTATACACTACTCATGCAATTAATGTAGCAAGACCTGTCTAGACTAATAATGATAAGTAGGTAATTTCCTAAGGATGATAAGTAGATGATTTCCGACTAGAAATAATAAGCAAAACTTTTGACATGCAGACACGGTCGAAGTCCAGACTCACTAATGCATCCTAACGACTTATCAGTTAGACACACTAATGCAGACCTGGTTCGCTAAGACCACTGCTCTGATACCAACTGAAAGGACCCGTTCATATACATTATAAACGATTCACAATAGTTGATTACATCGCGAGGTATTTGACCTCTATATGATACATATTACAAACATTGCATTCGTTTTTAAAACACAAACTTTCTTTACATCGAAAATTGACAGGCATGCATACCATTTCATAATATCCACTATCCAATTATAAATTAACTTAATAGTAATCTTTGATGAACTCAATGACTCGAATGCAACGTTCTTCAAAATATGCCATGAAATACTCCAAGTAATATCTTTAAAACAAGCAAATGCACAGCGGAAGATTTCTTTTATACCTGAGAATAAACATGCTTTAAAGTGTCAACCAAAAGGTTGGTGAGTTCATTAGTTTATCATAATCATTCATTTCCATCATTTTAATAGACCACAAGAATTTCATTTCCAGTTCTCATAAATATACGTCCCATGCATAGAGACAAAAATAATCATTCATATGGATTGAACACCTGGTAACCGACATTAACAATATGCATATAAGAATATCCCCATCATTCCGGGATCCTCCTTCGGACATGATATAAATTTCGAAGTACTAAAGCATCCTGTACTTTGGATGGGGTTTGTTAGGCCCAATAGATCTATCTTTAGGATTCGCGTCAATTAGGGTGTCTGTTCCCTAATTCTTAGATTACCAGACTTAATAAAAAGGGGCATATTCGATTTCGATAATTCAACCATAGAATGTAGTTTCACGTACTTGTGTCTATTTTGTAAATCATTTATAAAAATTGCGCATGTATTCTCAGCCCAAAAATATAAAGGGTAAAAAAAGCAAATGAAACTCACCATACTGAATTTCGTAGTAAAAATACATATAACGTCATTGAACAAGTGCAAGATTGGCCTCGGATTCACGAACCTAAATTAATTATGTATATATATGTGCTGGTCAATATTTGTCTAACAAATTAGGTAAAGTCATAGTGTACCACAATCCTAATGCTCGAGACTAATATGCAAAGATCAACAAAAGTTAATTTGACTCAAAATGATTTCCAAAATTCTATACATGATTAATATATAGTTTAAATATCGTCGTTTTATATTTTTAAATATTTTTTAAAAGATTTATTAGAGTAAATAATATAATTTATTTATTAATAAATAAAATTTTATATTAAATTTATATAATAAAATATACTTTTATATATATTTAAGTAATAAAATTTATAGGGTTCATTTAATATCATAAAGATAATATGATAGGTATTATTAAAGTAAGTTATTACACGTAGTAAAATATGTTTGTATCACATATTTATTTGATAAAATAATATCTATAATGATAGTAAGTAAAAGTTGTATTATTTTGTAATAATAATTATTATTATAAAAATATCAATATTTATAATTACTAAGATGATATTATGATAAAACGATAATTCTAATTATGATAACTTTAATATTTACGATAATTTTTAATATTATCTTTAAAATAATAATTCTATTTAAAATAATAATAATAATGATATTTTATAGTAACAATGACATTTCTATTAAAATGATAATTTTTGTTAAAATGATAGTTTTAATACTAACGATACTTTTAATAATAATAGTAATAATAAAAATAATAAGAACGATAATTTTATCTAAATCAATATCTTATAATATTTTAATTTCATCATGAAACTCTTACCCATTATTTCCTAATCGTTTCGTTTAATAGCTTTTAATCGTCTTTTATATCGTGTTCATAATAATGATAATAATAGTAATCAAAATAATTAGGTGTTACAAATATTTGTTTTAATTACACTAATATTAATAATGATAGTTACTATAACATTATTAACGATAATACTAATAATTATCTTAATGATAATATAGTAATAATAATAATAACAATAACAATAACTATTTTTAAATAATGATATATATATATTAATAATGATGATAATAATAATAATACCAATAATAATAATAATAATAATTGGATAATAATAATAATAATACTAATTATAACTTTAACGATAATAACGATAGTAATAAAAAAAATAACAATTTTTAATGATAAATCCCTTTTATTGATAAAGATAATAATAATGATAATAATAAGATAAAACTAGAACGACGATAAAAACGACGATAATAATAATCATTTTTAATAAAAATATCGAAAATTCAATTGATTATAACTTCTAATCCGTTCATCGAAACCATTCGATATCTAAAGGAAAAGTTCTTAATTTTTCGCTAGCTTTCTAAGGACATGCATATCTTATACCTTATCTCAACCGCAAGTGTAACTAATTCAAGATTCAACCTAACCTGTCTAAGAGCAATATCAAAAGTACAAGCATGCATAATCCTAAATACTCGAGCACTAGTCAGGGATACACTATTAGTATGTAAAAGTTAAATTATGAGTACTCACGTATCAATATTGAGATTCAATATTGCAGGAAAGGTACGTAGACGCAACGGAAATGATAAACACTATATTGACCTCACGAGCATACCCATGAACCATACTCAATCACCTCCATAGCTATAACCCATAATTTCCTTAATCCTATCCCACTCGAAAAACAATTTCGAAATCACTCGGACAGCACTCCGTCGTAATATTTTATGTATACTAATAATATCTTGAAATAATACGGAGTAAATATATATATGTAAATCGATTGAGAGATTTTAGAGAAAAATATTTTCAAGTTTCTATGAAATAATGAAACCTATTGAATTCTATTTATAATAGATTTTTGAATTATTAAAGTGAATTATTAAAGTATGAATTATTAAAGTGAATTATTAAAGTATGAATTATTAAAGTGAATTATTAAAGTATAAATTATTAAAGTGAATTATTAAAGTATGAATTATTAAAGTGAATTATTAAAGTTAAAGTAAAGTAAAAATAAAGTAAAGGTAAAGTTTAAGTATAGTAAAAGTATAAAACTACATAATACGTATAATACGCGTATAAATATATATAATATTAATTTAAATCATTATATATATTTAATAAAATAAAATATAAATATCGTTATCTTTATCATACTAGTTAAGTAATGAGTTGTCAAAAGTGGTTCTAGATATTTATAAAAGTTATATACGTTTTAATAATAAAGTTCTTTTTAAACTGAAAACGTTTTTGTACGTTTGAAACTAAATAGATCAATCGAGTCTTTATGAGATTCAATCTTCCACTATCCTTTGTCTAGTTCTTAATGATTAACAATTTGTTCTTATTTATAAATCACTTTACCATTTTCCGAATATTGTTAAAATAGAAAGATTTCTCAAATCAACGTGGGCCTTTCAACAGAGACTTGTAATCATAATTCAATATATCTGATAATTCAATCATTTGATCTTATCTTCTAATTCCATTGAAAAACATTTTGAAACAGATACAATCATATAAAGTATTTAATCTAATATTTTGTTTACGTTTCAAGTTATAATATATATACACATATACATATATGATCATATTCGTTTAATGGTTCGTGAATTGTTGGAACTTGGTTGAGATTGAATGAATGTATGAACATAGTTTAAAATTCTTGAAATTTAACTTAACAAATATTGTTTATCGTGTCGGAAACATATAAAGATTAAAGTTTAAATTTGGTTGGATATTTCCGGGTTGTCACAGTACCTACCCGTTAAAGAAATTTCGTCCCGAAATTTGAGTGGAAAGGTCGTGAATGATAATAAGTATGTTTTCATGATGCATACGGGCTGAAAATTAGAGTTTTATTATCAGCGAATAATTTGGATAAACAATCCATTTATATGAAGAGTACGAATGAAGCTAACATAGTAGAGTGAAATGAGTAAGTGTAGATTCATCTTATCATTTGACGTAGATATGATTGATTCCCAGATTTCAAGGGATTTGAAGAAAATCTTCTTAATAAGATTTGACTCTCCGGTAATCAAGGGAATTAGGATCCGCTTTAACTGCGATCATCCATTTTAATTGTTCTGTCGGAGATTTTCTTATAAATTCACCTCCTTCGTTTCCTTACAACTCACACCTTCTGTTGATGCATTTTATGCAAGTCCCTAGACATCTACCCACGTCCATTGCAGGTACAACAGTTTACAGGCCACCATGATTGTTCGTTATTATACTATCCGTGTTTATATGTAGTTACAAGAACTACAGGAACGAGATTTAGATGTTTGACTATGTTAGACTTAGTCAGACATACGAGTGAAGCCTCACTAGTACAGCTGACAGGCTCATACGCATGGTTGATGCTGAGCTAAGTCACAATTACGACCTAAATAAGAAGATACGAGTGAGTGATCACCCGTATGGCTGATGAAGCCAACTCATACGTGTGATGAATGAATTGTATGGGTGAGTCAACAGCAGGGGTATATAAAGTCTTATGTTCTTCATTTTAGGTTAAGCCTCTCATTTGTTACACACACTCAGATCTAGTGAGCTCCTCCGATCCTCTCTCAGTCCAAATCACCCAGGTGGTGAATAATAGCTCTAGGTGTTGATCTAATCACACTTGATTTAGCTGTGATTTGACTAAATTAATCAAAAAAAACTTAACCTATACACTAGAGGATTTGATTCACTTATTCCGCCATTGTGTGAGTTAAATCTGTTGATTTCTAAGTTTCTAGTCATGTTTCATCACCTTCTATTCTTTCCCCCTCAACTCATATTTTAAAGTATTCATCAATATGCTCCATCCAGTTCTGATTCTCGATATACTTCTAACTTTCATATCGGTCATTCTTCTTTTTCATCTACTGCCGGAAGAATCTATTTACTTCTACTATACTCTTGGGTTTATAGTGTTTCTGGTTCTCCCGTGTCTTTATATTGCTATATGCATCGATATATATGGTTTATAATTTATGGTTTATCGTTGGACTTTATATGTTCCCTTATATTTCAAAGTCTCTGCTTCTGTCTTCTATAATCATTATCATTCACAATTAATGCTCTCTTTATTTGCTGTAATTTATACCCCAATTTCTATTTCGGAGTTTTGTCCTTTCGTTTCTTCTTCTTGCGATTAAGCACCGCTTGTAATGGTCCAGAATTCACAGATATGAATTTCGAAATGAACATTGTTAATGTTCTAGGAAGGAAATTGTGATGGCACGATCTTGACTTGTCAAATTACTAGAATACCTTGGAAAAGGCCGAATCATCAAGAAATATTTTCTTGATATTTTAGAGGTTAAATAGAATACAAGAGTCGTATAACATGGCACATGATGATGTTATGATCTGTGAATCATCATGTTCCATTTAGAAACTCAGCATGACTTACTGTAATATAATCACGTTGATCAAGTGTCATTATATTATACTAATTCATGCTTCAGTTCCCAACACTACTTCAAAATATTTCTAGTTTAAACTTGAATGTTTCAGAATTTAGAAACTAAAATAGTTTCTTTTATGATGTAATACAGATAGCACGAAGAGGTAAATGATTTCAAATAAGAAAAATTAAGAAAATATCTTCAGAAATATGGAGGATATTTATAATGAAAGATATGATGATATTTTAGAATATCTAAGATCAGAGGATGATGAAGAATATTATTCACAGGGGTTTAGAGTCAGGAGTAAGGTATTTGATAATAATTTCAGTAGACACTGAATCATTTGGATTCTTTGAAGGCAGGTTTAGTCTTTGTGATTTGTCCATAGCCTCCTTCATGGTTTGCTTAATCCGTTTTCCAGTTCCAAACCTTCTCTTTTTCTAAGCTTTTCCAACACACTATCCTTTATTATCAAACTTTTGACTGTTAAGGTCGTTTACAGTT